>NW_027172621.1:0-398839 GCF_018151085.1 Drosophila tropicalis | reverse complement strand
AGCCCAGAAATGCAAACATGTTACATTTACGCTTAACAAAAGAATCTGTCCAGCTCTAATGCTAAACAACGTACCAGTTCCTCAAGCCGAGGATGTCACTTACCTTGGCATCCACCTAGACAGAAGACTAACTTGGCGCAAGCACATCGAAGCAAAAAAGTCACAGCTTAAACTGAAAGCAAGTAGCCTACATTGGATCATCAATGCTCGGTCCCCTCTACGTCTGGAATATAAAGTCCTCCTATACAACACCGTACTGAAACCCATCTGGACTTACGGAGCCGTACTATGGGGGAAGGCAAGTACCAGCAATGTCGATATTATACAAAGAGCGCAGTCGAAAATTTTAAGATCAATCACGGGGGCCCCGTGGTACATACGGAACGACAACATTCAAAATGATCTAAATATACCTAGCGTAAAATCTGAAATAGGTAGTCAACAACTAAAGTATTCTGCGAAACTGGATGCACACCCAAATGTTCTTGCCAATTCCCTTACGCGAACTAATAATAGAACTCGTCTTAAAAGAAATGACAGACCAACCCAATAACAAGTGATTCGGGCCGCCTGCAATATCCCCAGGATTTATCTTAAGTACTAGATTAAGAAAAATATCTCAAACTTGTTGTTAGGCTCTAATTTAAGAGTAGATTCAACAAATATATATTAAACGTTAAAAAAAAAAAAAAAAAAAAATATACAATTGGCCATTCGCAACGATGAGGAGTTAAACAAATTGCTTTCTGGCGTAACCATTGCACAGGGTGGTGTGCTGCCTAACATTCAGGCTGTTCTGCTGCCCAAGAAAACCGAAAAGAAGGCTTAAATCAATTAATATTTGCTTTAAAATTTTACAACTTTGTACATACAACAAACATAAAACAACCGTCCTTTTCAGGACGACCAAAAAATTAAAAGAAATTAATACAGTTTTCGATCCATGCATATAAATTGTTTTTGTATATGTAAGGCCAGCCTTACGAATAAATATGTGCATATGTATGTGACCATTTGCTTTATTTATTTACATTAGAGATCAAAATTCATGCATATTCAATACATTTGTTACTTTCATCGAAGGTGACACATCAGATAATTTTATAATAATAATTTTATTTTATAAATTCGGTTCTTGTGCCACTAAAATTAAGCAGATTTTGTGCATTAATTCTACTTTTTTTTATTTGTATAAATATTTGTTTATGTATGTTTTTTTTTTTTTGGTTTTTTTTCTCTCTCTTTTGATTAATAAATTTAGTGGTCCTGAAAAGGACCGATTTTTTGAAGGGCATGGATTGTAGTAAATACACTTTGGTTTTATAATTATTTTAAACGCCGAAACCATAAAGAGTGCGGCCCTGTCTCTTCAATGCGTATACAACATCCATGGCAGTGACTGTCTTCCTTTTGGCATGTTCCGTGTAGGTTACTGCATCGCGGATTACATTTTCAAGAAAAACCTTAAGGACACCACGAGTTTCCTCATAGATAAGACCAGAAATTCGCTTAACACCGCCACGACGAGCCAAACGGCGAATAGCGGGTTTCGTGATACCTTGGATATTATCACGCAACACTTTACGATGACGCTTAGCACCACCCTTTCCCAATCCTTTTCCACCTTTGCCACGACCAGTCATTTTTATTTTTCACTTTTCACTATAAACGCACTGCACAAGAGTCAGAAATAAACTAATGCTGTATCTGTTGCCATCGCTTCTATTTATACCAAAAATCAAGAAAACACGAGCGAGTGAGCAATAGTTTGCCTCTCGCTCAGATGGTTCGTCAGAAAGTGAACGCGTATGTTTTTCTCTCTTTCTCTTTCTAACCCACCCTGATTTTGCTATAAAAGCAGGCACCAAACGAGCTGGCTTGTTTATTGTGTTTTAAACAGTGAAGAGTGAACATTAAAAAAAAAAAAAGTGTAGTGAAAACATGGCTCGTACAAAGCAAACTGCTCGAAAATCGACTGGTGGCAAGGCGCCAAGGAAGCAGCTGGCTACTAAAGCAGCACGTAAGAGCGCTCCAGCAACCGGTGGTGTAAAGAAACCACATCGTTACCGTCCCGGAACTGTTGCCCTCCGTGAAATCCGCCGTTACCAGAAAAGCACAGAACTGCTTATTCGCAAAATGCCATTCCAGCGTTTAGTGCGTGAAATCGCTCAGGACTTCAAGACCGACTTGCGTTTCCAGAGTTCTGCAGTTATGGCTTTACAAGAAGCTAGTGAAGCCTATTTGGTTGGCCTCTTTGAAGATACTAACTTGTGTGCAATCCATGCCAAACGAGTGACCATAATGCCTAAGGATATTCAACTAGCCAGACGTATTCGAGGCGAGCGTGCTTAAATTAAATCTACTCGTGTAGTTACCGTCAGAGTAACTATTTCGAACACAATTTTAACGCAAAGCGCGTTTTTATTACAAATCGGTCCTTTTCAGGACCACAACTAGTCATGTCGATATTGAGATTATCATTTCCCAAATTAAACTTAATTTTTTATTCAATGTGTTTTATTCGGTGATGATTTGAAACATATTAATAATATATTACATATGTATATAATATACATATATATACATATATGTATGTATATGTCATTAATTGGTTTTTTTAGTTATTATTAAACCGTTATATCTGGCATATAATGGTTATATACTAGTCATATACATAATATTATCCAGCTTTAATATTAAACAATATTTGTTTATGTTTTCTGTCAATAATATATATGTATATCGATTTAAACTAAATAAATTTATAATTAACTTTGGTTTTTATCTACTAATCAAAAAGCATATTAACATTATAGTAATTTGTAAAAATTTATAAAAACACAAAAAATCATATTTGCTTTTTAAATTATCTAAATAAAATTAAACTACAAAAAATTATTTTTTTCTATCCTACTCGATTTGTTGAATTGCTAGGATTAGGATTTTTAAATGATTAATAAAACGTATTGTTGTTTTATTATTTTGTCTTTTAATCAACAACAGTTTATAAAAGTTCATTAATTTAGTGGTCTACTAATAAGAATGATTAAAATAGACATTAGCAACAAATAAAATATTAAACCTAATTAAAAAACAATTTTATATATATTAATTTTTGATTTCTTCTTAATGAATATTTTTCTTTTTCAATACCAAAATCTAATATTGCATGGACATTGAAAAATTGTTAATTTTTCACAGCATAGGGTAAATTACAATATGTTATAAAAATACGAAAAAATTAAATAATGTTAAATTTTTTAAACTATATCTAGAGTAAATTGTTGAAATATTATTATAAATAAATAATATTTTAAAATTTTTAATTTTTTCTATTTTTTATGTAAGGTTACATGGGAAAATTGTATTCTGTAATACATATAGTTCAAATTTGATTGTCTATTCGAAATGAAACCATGAAATTATATAAAAAAGAATGTTGGAATATAAATTCTACAACAATTATTAATATAAGGGGAGAATAATTTTAATAAATTTTGTTATTATTAAGCATAAAAACAGCAATATACGAGTACTATTTAACAAAACTAAAACATCTTAATCGTCCAATACCAAAAACATGTTCATACGGCCGTCCTCCTCGATTCTCATTCGAATGAAGGCCCATGTCATAGCGAAATTTTCATACAATTATTATAGTAAAAAGTGTATTTGGTGATATTTTTGTTTGAGAGTAAAGTGCAAAATGTCTGATTCAGTAGCAGCAACATCACTTTCTCGGCAGTGAAATCAAACACGGTCTTATCTATAAAAGAAAAGAAAAAAAAAAAAAAAAAAAAAAAACGAATTGCACAGTGTGAGAAAACAATCAAGATATATAATTGGAGAGACTACGATAATTAGCCTCCGGCTTACATAACCGTGAGTGTAATGAATAAACTGAAAGAACAAGAAAAGTCAATAAATAAAATTCAACAAAAAGCTTGTGTGGGGGGCAAACCAAACCCTGGTGTGCAAAAGCTGCCGTCCAATGTGAGATGTGAAAAAAAACGTTAAAATGGAAACCGACGGTACTACTGTCGATGAAAAGGGGGGGGACAAACGCAAACATTGCGAAATTTCCTCATCTTCTTACTCGTCCGAGAGTGACTATTTAGAAAGTAAAAAAATATCACAAGAACAACATGACGAAGCAAGCGCCGGAAACAATGCGTCCCAAATACAAATACAACAAATGCAACAACAAATACAGCTAATTCAACAACAACATCTACAAACTCAACAACAGCTTCAGCAAACTCAACAACAACTACAAAAAAGTCAACAACAACTACAACAAAGTCAACAACAACATCAACAAGCGCAGCAGCAATATCAGCAGCTACTTCAGCAACAACAGCATGCTCAAAACATTAAAAATCAACATAAAAAACTCGGCATATCATCAAATATTAAACAACTGATTGGCAATAAATATGCGCCATTAGTCTTTCCTGATGAAGAGTCCGAAGAAGCCTCAGATTTAGATTCAGAAACCGATTTTCCCGCTTTAAAGAAGGCACCTAAGGGAAAGCCTAGACGAACCAATAAGAAAAATAAGCCGTCATTAAACACGGCTGATTGTATGGAAATTGACAATCAGGAAGTACTGGCTAAGCAAGACGGGGCATCAGCATCGCCAAGACCAGTAGGATCTGCAACTACATCAAAAGTGGCTGCCAATTCAGTGATGGAGCCAAGAAGCATATTAGCGGCACCTCCCCGTGAAGCGAAAATAGGTCTAAAAACTCAAATACCAATAATA
The DNA here is from genome assembly GCF_018151085.1 of Drosophila tropicalis. Taxonomy (NCBI): domain Eukaryota; kingdom Metazoa; phylum Arthropoda; class Insecta; order Diptera; family Drosophilidae; genus Drosophila; species Drosophila tropicalis. The sequence goes on along the minus strand of NW_027172621.1, from coordinate 394,074 downwards.
GCTATATACAACCAAAACGTAAAAGAAATTATCGGTAAGTTGAGCAAATTCATAGCAGACCAAAACTTTACCATTAACGTAATAAATAAAAATCTTCTGCACATACAAGTTTTTAACCTGGAAGACTTTGACAAAACCAAATATTTTTTCAAAAGCCTTAGCCAAAACTTCTATTCATACACCCCAAAAGAACTGAAACCTCATAGTGTAATAATAAAAAAACTACCTCAGTCGGTATATGATGCAAAATAAATACAGAAGGCCCTTATCTCTTGCCTACCTGAACAAAAGATACTATCGGTGAAGCCATTTAAAAAGAGTCTCTGGTTAGTACAGCTTGCTAAATCCGAGAATGTCAAACAAATCTATAGCATTAGAACCCTATTAAACTGCCGGATTGTAATTGAAAATTTAAAGCCCAATCCAAACGAAATAAAACAATGTTATAAATGCCAGCGTTTCACACACACCGCCAGCAACTGCGAAATGCAATACCGTTGCGTCAAGTGTACAGAGCCGCATGAGCCTGGCAAGTGCAAAATTACAAAATCAGAAAGTCCGTCTGAAGAAAATAAAACACGATGCGTTAACTGTAGCGGGCAACATACCGCAAATGCCAAAATATGCCCTGTCCGAATAGCCCGAATGGAGGCACTTAAAAAGAAACAACAAACGTCCATCCAGCATATAAATCAAAACTTGCAAAATGCAAAAAATTCATTATCCAAAAACACTGCATCATATGCAGCAGTCCTCCAAAACAAAAAGCCAGCAAATCCCAAAACTAAGCCCAAGAATCTAGCAATAGAACCTCAGGCAAACGTTTTTTCTTTTCAAAAACTCAATGACGATGCATTTGAAGCATTTGGTAAGGATATTCTATCCTGCTTCGAAATCATCCAAAGCATAGGTAAAAAATATGTCTCAGTAACACATGCAAATACTGACCCCATAAAGCAAAAACAACAAATAATATTAGAATTTCTTGTCCAAATGTCACAATCATCATGACTTCCTTTAAATGCATATTTCAAAAGGTAAACACAATCGTGTCTCTCCAAAAGAGGCATGAATTCGATCAATTCATCAGCCTACATAAACCTGACGTAATGCTTATAGCCGAACATCGTCTAAGCTCAAGACACTCGCCATTGTTTACCCACTATCAGTTCATCCGCCAGCTGATACCAGCTACACATACTAGAGCAGCACAACGACAATCTTCCCAGAACACAAATCTCGGCACCTCTGTCGCCATATGTGTACGAAACGGAGTGCAATACAAAAAAATAGAAATTCAGCCTCTACGATATATCGAAGCGGTGGCAATCGAAATATCATACCTAGATTTTCAAAATGCAAACCACAAAATTATTCTAGTCTCACTCTACAAACGTCCATATGAGCGTCTCTACGAAAGTGATCTCAGTTCCCTGTTCAATTGTCTAAACCAATACTCGAGTAATACACCCATTATCATCGGATGTGATTTAAACGCAAAACATCCCAGCTGGAATACTCCAACGCATAGGCAAAACCATTTAAATGCTGATGGCAATACACTATACCGATGGGTACTAACGCAACCCAGCCTCACTATTATCCCTAGTACAGAGCCCACACGACCAAATAATAGGAGCAGTAGCACGCACAGCTCCATAGATTTCTTTATCTGCTCAACTGCGCTCCCTATAGCCATGGAGCAGACATGTAAAACTGTTAAAGGTTTCACTTCCGACCATTTCGGTGTAAAACTAAACATAGAGCTAGGCATACATCATCTGTTACACACAAATCCAAAACTAATTTATGATTTCAACAGAATGGACACTGTCGCAGAAAATATCCCTTTATTTATATTTAAGCTATATTACCGAAAAATACCATTTCTGTTCATGAATCTAGTATATAAGTCAATTATCATTTTTGTTGTAAAAAGAGATGGTCACTCTCTGTATAAAACGATGGCGAAGAAAAACGTGCCTAAAAGAATAAAACAATAAAGCTCTCTAAAAAAATATATAATAATAAAAAACCACGGCCAATTCCACAACATAAAAATTGGTCCTTCGAGCCGGATCATTAACGCGCATAATACAGTCCACAATAGTTAATAAAAATGTGGAGTTGGCCAAAAGTGGTAGAAAAGAAATTGGAGGCGTTGAAGTCGCAAGAATTGCGCGACGTTCATTTCGCCATATATACAAAATTTGTTGGAGATAATTTCGTGAAGCGCGAACTACGAAAATTCAAGGGTTTACCTTACGATTCCAAAAAGAGGCTGGAACACATCGACTGCATCTCGAAAGAGCTGGGCGCAAACGCTTTGCAACGAGTATGCCAATTCCTAGAAATTTCGCCGCAAGAAGGGATAGACTGTACCGAGATGGCATCAAAAATTTATGACGCCATTTCGTACGAAACTTCTGGCAAATCAAGCGGGAACGTCATACAAGCATCAAACGCGAACCAGTCCGAGAACCAGTTCGAAAACATGAACCAGTTGGAAGTACTAAGGGGAATAGAAGCCATCGATGTAGAAAACGTGGAACTTCAAGACGAAATCTCAAAAAAGGAAATATTGATGCTTGGTGTAAAAAGACAGCTAAGCAAAGCCCAAACTGGGGGCGCTTCTGCTGACGTCATCGAAGAGCATGAATATGAAATACAACAGCTGTCATTAGAGGTGAAAGTTCTGAATGCACGCGCGGAAGCTTTGGTGAGCAAAAAACATACTTTGAACACTACTGTAGCACTGATTCGTTCGTCTACCTCCTCCCAAAAATCTGTCATGTCTGATGGAGACCACCCGATAAATGAATCGCTATCGATCTCCAACGGCGACAACAACATACAAAGCACTGTAATCACCATGTTAGCCAGACAAAGCTTAGGCAATAAAAATCTGGAATTTGACGGTTCCTCTCATTTGGCTTGGCGACATTTTAAGACGCAGTTCATAAAATCGGGGAGCGAGTGTCAGTATTCTGGAGAAGAGGATGTATATCGTCTCGATAAGTCACTGAAAGGGGCAGCGCGTAAGAAGGTTGACATTTTGTTGATGTCGGCCAAGGAGCCATCGAAAATTCTAGCCATTTTGGACAACATATACGGAGCTCCAGAAAATGTGGCGTTCGAACTGATGGCAAAAGCACAGGAAATAAGATATGTAAAGGAAATTGGAGATTTTCACGAGTTCAACTGCTCTGTTCAAAATATCAATTCAGCGCTGGAGTTTGTACAATGCAAGTTCATCGATACACAAAAGTTGCTTGCAACCCTAATTGAGCGGCTAGATGAAAGTTTTCTTCGAGAATGGGGATCATTTTTAACCGCTCGAAAATTAAGAGCTGCAGAATGTAATTTTGAAATATTTGCTGAATGGACGCAGGAGCAGTCGAGATTGTATCATGATATATGTTTCTATAAGAAGATAATTACAATCAATAACGTAGATAATGAAGCACAAAAGAAATTCGGAATACAAATTCAATCACAAAAGGTTACACAAACTCGCTCAACCAGCAAGTGTTTTATTTGTGATGAGGACAAGCATTCCCTTGATAAATGTAGTAAATTCAGAAAAGCAGAAGTGAAGAAACGGTGGGATTACGCAAGCACAAGTAACGCCTGCTTCACATGCCTAAAATTTCATAAGGGACAATGCAATAATCGTGAGCAATGCAAGATCGACAACTGTGAACGATATCATCATCGCTTACTACATAAGGCAAAACAGCCTCATTTACAATCCTTGCCGCAAGCTATTAGCGGATGCATTCAAGAAGTTCAAGAAGCAGCAATTCTTAAAATGTTACCAGTTATATTACGTGGTCCAACTGGTGAAAAAGAAATTCTGGCTTTTCTCGACGATGGGAGCACAACAACAATGTTGGATATTAATGTAGCACGTGAGGTCGGAATAATTGGGAAACCTGAACCGTATTGCTTTGGATGGACTGAAGGAATCTCTAGATATGATGAAACTTCAGAAATCGCAGATATTGCTATTACTGGCGATAGCAAAATTCAGAAGCTTCAAAATGTACGTCTTATCAAGGATTTGAATTTACCAACTCAACGAATCGATTACAAAGCTATACAGAAAGAATTTCCATATACAAAAATGGCAAAATTGAACTCGATTCGGAATCTTCAGCCTCATCTCCTCATTGGACAACGACATGCAACACTCCTTACAACTCAAACCATACTAAATGTAGATCCAAAGGGTCCGATTATGGCAAAAACCAAGCTCGGATGGGTCATACACGGTCCGATAAAAGCAAAAGTAAGAGAAGCAGACTTTGTATGCTGCCACATCGAGGATGAACATCTGGGCGATATGCTTAAAAACCAATTTAGCATAGAAGGATTTGGTGTATGTAAACCAGCAACGGACAAAACTAAATCAACAGAAGAAAAATTGGCTATTAGCAAGATATCCTCATCAATAATAAGAGTAAATGGACAATATCAGGTAAACTTACCCTGGAAAAGCGACATGGTGGAACTTCCTGATAGTCGCCAAATGGCAGAACAAAGACTAAAATGTCTAGAAAGAAAGCTGAACAGAAACAGCGAACTAGCGCGAGCATACCAAAAGGAAGTGGAGAAGCTACTCAAGAATGGTTATGCAAAAATAGTCACTAATGTCAACTTGGTTAAATCCCCAAAACTGTGGTTCCTGCCACATTTTGCAGTAATTAATCCCAAGAAACCGGAAAAAGTTCGAGTAGTGTTCGACGCAGCAGCTATTTGTAATGGCACTTCCTTAAACGAAAATCTACTAACTGGGCCGGATTGGCTTTCATCAATCGTAGGCGTGCTAATAAGATTTAGATTAAACACAATAGCCTTTGCTGCAGATATTAAAGAAATGTTCAACCAGGTAAAAATCGCCAAAGAAGATGCAGTCTCACAATGTTTTTTATGGAGAAATATGAATACCCAAATACCACCAACAGTCTATCAGATGACGTCAATGATATTCGGAGCAACCTCCTCACCATTTATAGCACAATTTGTAAAAAACCACAATGCAGCGATACATAAAAGTGAGGCACCAGAAGCAGCTCAAGCCATCATTGAAAACCATTACGTCGACGACTATCTGGATTCAAAAGCAACAGTTCGCGAAGCTGTTGAGATAATTCATGCAGTAATTAAAATACACGCAGCGGGACATTTTCAAATTCGAAATTTTATTTGTAATAATCATGATGTCTTACAGGGAATACCCGAAGATCTACGTGGTCCGTTAACACGGATTCGATTGGGCGAAAAAGGAGACATATCTCAAAAGGTTCTCGGCATGATTTGGGACGCACAAAAAGACATATTTATTTTCTCAACAACTACAATGCACAGCATAAGCGAGGATATACTGAATGGAACAAGGATGCCTACAAAAAGAAAGGTGCTTGCAGCAGTCAACTCAATATATGATCCCTTGGGAATGGTGACTCCAGTAACAATAAAAGGTCGGATCTTGATGCGTAGTATTTGGGAACTTGGCATTGGATGGGATGATGTGATTAAAGGCGACCCTGTCAAAAAGTGGCAAGAGTGGTTAAACGATCTGAAAAGACTACATGATGTTAGTATACCAAGATGTTACTCCCAACATTTATCTATTGCTACGAAAGTCGAACTACACGTTTTTTGCGACGCTAGCAGTAAAGCATACGCTGCAGCAGCATATATTCGACTAAGTTACAAGGGTGCAGAAACTGCAACAAAATATGACGTCATGCTTATAGCATCTCGGGCTCGAGTTTCACCTTTGAAACATGTTACCATTCCAAAACTTGAAACATTGGCAGCTGTGATGGGATGTAGACTGGCGGAAACTATTGAAAACGAAATGCATCTAAAATTTGAAGAAAGGTTTTTCTGGACAGACTCCCAAACAGTGATTTCATGGATAAACAGTAACGAAAGGCTGCAAGTTTTCGTAGCCAACAGAATAAGCGAAATATGCGAAAAGTCCAAGAGGGCAGAATGGAACTGGGTTCCAACCATGGAAAACATTGCTGACATCATAACAAGAGATTCGCCAATTAAAGTTGCCACAGACAGATGGCAACAAGGTCCAGCCTTTCTTGGTCTGGATAAAAAGATGTGGCCACAGCCAAAATTAAAGGCACCAACCGAACCAGGGCTTATGATGCTAGTTCACCAAGATGACCACCCATTTAAAATACTGGAAAATAGAATTTCGAAGTTCACAAAACTGGTAAGAGCCACAGCATGGGTCAAAAGATTTATAGAAAATGTAAAAGCGAAACGTTGTAATATGGAACTCCGTCGGGGCGATATCGTCGTGGAGGAATATAATTGGTCTCTATCAAAATGGTATCTCCATGTCCAAGCGGAATGTTTTCACAATGACATAACTTATGCTAAAACTGGCAAGATCACAGGGGGTTTACGCCTCACTAAATATTGTCTTTCTATAAGTGAAGATGAAATTCTACGCATAAACAGCCGAATAATACGTGCAGAAGGCGTCGTCGCGACAAGTCCTATTGTGTTGGATGGAGATCAAGTATTCACAAAGTTGATGGTACAACATTTTCACAACGAAGTGCATCATACCGGAATACAAGTCGTCGTACATAAGTTCAAGTCGCAATACTGGATGCCGAAGATGAATACCAAGATCAAAAGAATTATCAACGAATGTATGTGGTGTAGACGACGCAAAGCCAAACCGGTTAAAGCGCAAATGGGTATATTACCCAAGGAGAGGTTCTCTACATTTCAAAAACCATTCACATCCGTTGGCATGGATTATTTCGGCCCGTTCTATACGAAAGATGGTCGGGGCTCCAGCGGCAGATACAATAAATGTCTGCGAAAGCGATATGGCGTTCTCTTTACATGCTTAACATCTAGAGCAATACATGTGGAAATCGCACACTCTCTGACTACAGACTCGTGCATTTTGGCAATCCGTCGAATGATGGCAAGGCGAGGCGAAATTAAAACACTATGGTCCGATAATGGTACTAATCTTAGAGGCGCTTCAAGAGAACTAACAGAAGCTCTAGAGGAAATAGATATGCAAGCAGCTCGCGGAGAACTAACACAAAGGGGAATCGAATGGAAATTTATACCAGCGAACTCACCAAATTTTGGAGGTTGCTGGGAAAGGCTAATTGGATGCTTTAAAAGAACACTAGAGGCCGTACTATCCGTCGAAAGTAATCCAACTGACGAAGTGCTGCAAACTCTTTTTTGTGAAGCGGAGCATTTGGTAAATAGTCGACCATATATTCTCGAATCGGATGATCCAGATGACGGCTTAGGATTATGCCCCAATGATATAATCATACAACAAAGTGGATCTATTGAAGCACCATGCAAAATTAACGGATCCAGTGAAAAGAAGACATGGAGGATGACGCAAATGTTAGTGGAAGCATTCTGGAGACGATTCATTAAGGAATATATCCCAAGTTTAGTTAACAGATCGAAATGGGAAAAGAATTGCGACAACCTGAAAGAGGGTGAACTCGTCGTAGTGAAATGCATGACACCAAGAGGTGAATGGCCAATTGGAATAGTACTCAAAACACACCCAGGAGAAGATGGAATTGTGAGAGTAGCAGACATAAAAACAACAAAAAACACTTATCGTCGGCCAGTAAGAAACCTATGCAGATTAGGACTGGAATCCCGCGACATAAAGGATCGTGCTGAAGACTTGGTTCAACACTAGGGGGCGGAAATATGTCGCAGAAAATATCCCTTTATTTATATTTAAGCTATATTACCGAAAAATACCATTTCTGTTCATGAATCTAGTATATAAGTCAATTATCATTTTTGTTGTAAAAAGAGATGGTCACTCTCTGTATAAAACGATGGCGAAGAAAAACGTGCCTAAAAGAATAAAACAATAAAGCTCTCTAAAAAAATATATAATAATAAAAAACCACGGCCAATTCCACAACAGACACGCTGATGTGGAATACAATTCTATTAAGAAACATTAGACCCCTTCCAAAAACTATCAATCAAAGTCCGTCCGAAATAGATGTACATTTACAAAACTTCAATCATGCAATAAACGAGGCACTTAATACCCACACCGTCATACCTAAAATAACTATCGATCCTTCAAAACCAAACAAAATAGTCCGCTTAACCAATATCTGTCTAAATCAAATAAAGCAAAGACGATGTCTTAGGCGTCTCCTGTTCAGACAACAACAACACCTCTCCACTGAGCAAAGAACGCAAATCCGCATTCTAATAGCCCAACTATCAATAGATATAAAAAAAAAATTCAACTCAGTAACATCAAATACATAGAGCAACGTATTATAAATCTACAAGCAAAAAATATCTCTGTAAAGAACCTATGTGAATCAAATCAACTAGACCAGCTGGGTAGTGACATACAACTCTCGAGTACTGAGCAACAGGAAATAGATATTACCACAAGCCCTAGAATAACTTCACAATTTGGGAAAATAAACGCTCTTGGATGGGCTTTTGAAAGGGTACATAAACAAAATGACACAATGTCTTTAACTAATGAAGCCGTATTGATCATCAGGTATCAAGACAATTTGGCGTAGGTCAGACATCTGCTCAATATATACATTACTTCAGTCCTTCTCAGAACGCGAAAGGTAACTGGCCAGGTGCTGCCGAACTTGGTTTCACGAATGCCAACCAGCTTCTGCAGTGGTTAAGATCCAAGAACAATAAGAAAACCTTAGGACCAGATGGGACTAGTAATTTCCTCCTAAAAAGGTGCAACATATTAGTATTAAAACATATCGCAGCTACTTTCAACCATTGCTATAATTGTGGATACTTTCCTTCCATTTGGAAATGCGCTAGAGTAGTCCCAATTCGTAAACCCAAAGCAAACCCTAATAACCTCCAGGGGTACAGGCCCATATCAATCCTCTCCTCAATAAGTCAACTTTTTGAAAAAATGTTAATGGAAAAAATAAAAAAACATATAGAAATGAATCAAATTCTCCAAAACTCGCAGTTTGGCTTTAGGGAATTCTCATCCACAAACCACTCTCTGGCTGTAGCAAACAATTTTATTTACAATAATCTGTCTCATAAGCGAGCCACCATCGCCTGTGCACTAGATTTTGAAAAAGCCTTCGATACAGTTTGGACGAACGGCCTAATATATAAAATGAATAATATTTTTCATTTTAACCATAATATTACTCGAATTATATACAGTTATCTAACACAACGATCCTTCTTTGTCTGCAGCACAGATGGCGTAGACCGGTCACTCATTCGTTCAATAACGGCTGGTGTGCCTCAAGGTTCCTTGTTAGCTCCCATCCTTTATAATATATATCTCGCGGATATGCCTCCTTTCACCAGGAACCCCAACTCGTCCTCAACTGCTTGCGTGCAACCTTTAGTATATGCAGATGACATTTTACTGTTGGCTTCGTCAGCAAGAATGGCTAGTGCAGAAATTGACCTAAATAATTATCTAGATAAGCTTTGTAGATATTTCGTAAAGTGGCGCTTAAAACTCAACACCGGCAAATGCGAATGCTGCATATTTAAAGGTCCCAAACTATCAGATATTTACCAAAACGCTCGAAACTTCGTACCAAAAATATATATCAATGGAAACACCCAGGTAGAAATAAAATCTGAACTAAAATACCTGGGCATAATATACGACCAAAAATTAAACTTTAAAAATCACATAGATCAAAGCCTAAAAAGAGCAAAGTGTCAAATTAGCAAAATCTATCACATATTCAGACCACTAAAGATAAATCACACTAATCCAAAGCCCGAATTCATAAAAACATCCTCCCTCATATATAGAAAACTTATTCAGCCCATCCTAACGTACGGTCCAATTGCTTGGTTTAATATCAAATCCAGGCAAATGGAAGATCTTCGCCTCTTTGAGAGAAGAGTCCTCCGATGGGCTTTGGGTAGTACATCAAGAGACTCTATCACACATAACTTTATTTCAAATAAGGCGCTATATGCTAAAACCAAGACCAAACGGGTTGACGCCTACATATTCAAAATAATAGAGAATTTTCTAGAAAATAACCAAAATAACACAAACTCCTTAATCTCAGATGCAGTGTACCAGACGAGACTCACAGATAGTTTCTCTCCTCACCCCCTAACCATAAAACATATAAATCACTTAAAAGAAATTGGAATAATTTATGATTCGAACAAAAATCTTATTTTTTACCATAGGAAACAACTATCATTAAACCCAAATCAACTTGCTTATAATATAAATCAATAAATAAATGGTCTGCCATTAACTTGCTCAGCGTACGTTATTCTGTGCCTTTGTAAATAGTAGTTCTTAAGTATTTTTAGTAACCAAGTTCCTTAATAGTATTAAGTAGTTGTAAGTTAGATTTAAGCCCACGCTATACCACAAACTTAGCAGGTTTTTAAGCTCGATATGAGTATTTTTTCCTGATGCATAAATATAATAATGTTCAAATTACAAAAACAATGAGAAGAAATGAAATCTAAATTAATTATGTTTGAAGTCAAAAACCCCGATAAGCTGAAAGCGCAGGGCAAAAATAACAAAATCCTAAAATAAGTTAGCTTGACCTTGTCCACCAAGACTAAACCATAATATAAGTACCATATGTATTCGTACTAAACCATACCAAGAGACAAATAAAATACAATTCAATTCAATTTTCATACAATTATTATAGTAAAAAGTGTATTTGGTGATATTTTTGTTTGAGAGTAAAGTGCAAAATGTCTGATTCAGTAGCAGCAACATCAGCATCTCCTGTGGCTGCCCCAACAGCACCAGCAACCGCGTCAGTTGATAAGAAGGTGGCTGCCAAAATAACATCGGCAACGTCTTCAACAAAGGCCAAAAAATCAACTGCTCCACCATCGCATCCACCAACTCAGCAAATGGTAGACGCTTCGATTAAAAACTTAAAAGAACTTGGTGGCTCCTCACTACTGGCAATCAAAAAGTATATTAGTGCCACATACAAGTGTGATGCCCAGAAACTTGCACCTTTCATCAAGAGGTACTTAAAGTCAGCTGTTGGAAATGGCAAACTGATCCAAACAAAAGGAAAGGGTGCCTCTGGTTCATTTAAACTGTCTGCTGCCGCTAAAAAGGAACCGAAGACAATATTTGCCTCTGTAGAAAAGAAGAACAAACCCAAAAAGGTAACTCAATCAGCAGCAGCTAAAAAGAAAGCAATCGGTAACAAAAAAAACAGTTAGTGCTGGCTCTGTTGATAAGAAACCAAAAGCCAAAAAGGCAGTCGCAACCAAAAAGACAGCCGAGAAAAAGAAAAGTGAAAAGGTAAAGGTAAAAAATGCAAAGAAAACAGGAACTGTGAAAACCAAACCTGTCGCATCAAAGGCTAAGTCAAGTTCAACTAAGCCGAAAGCTAAAACTGTTGCCGTATCATCGGCTAAACCAAAAAAGGCAACCAAAAAGACGGCTGCTCCTGCTACCGTCAAGAAGCCAAAAGCCAAGACAACTGCTGCCAAGAAGTAAATAAATAATACGTTATTGCAATCGTAATATTGAAAAAATTTTGGATATCGAATACGATAATCTAATCATTTTCTTTAAACACAGCCCTTATCAGGGCTACAATTCCATATAACAAGAGAGAAAAAAATAATTCAAATTCAAATTTCAAATATGTCATTTACATAATATTCATACATACATACATAGGTACATATAAAAAAAATTTAATTGTACGAGTAACTTTGATTTAATCCAGATGCATTTTTTTTTAGTTTTAACTTGCGATTAATTCAAATTCAAATTTCAAATATGTCATTTAGATAATATTTATACATACATACATACATATAAAAAAAATTTAGTTGTACGAGTAATTTTGATTTAATCCAGATAAATTTTTTTTTTAGTTTTAACTTGCGATTAACTGAAATGGCTAAAATAAAAATAACAATATTTCTTAGCCACATAACTACTGGCTGTATGTAATTTGAAATATTAATTGAAAATACGTTAATTCTTTTTTAATATAATATAGTGTGGCCCTGAAAAGGGCCTTTTTTTTTTTTTAATAAGGAAGCGTGTTTAAGATAGGGACATTTATTTTGAGCTGGTATACTTGGTAACAGCTTTTGTTCCCTCACTAACAGCGTGCTTAGCGAGCTCACCGGGCAAAAGCAAACGGACAGCCGTTTGGATTTCGCGACTTGTGATGGTCGACCTATTGTTGTAGTGGGCCAAGCGGGAGGCCTCAGCAGCAATACGTTGTGGGATGCCATTAAAGAAAAATTTATTGTTGCAAGGGATGTCATTGTAGACGAAACTAACATGATTCACTCTAGAGCAGTGAAATTTGAAACAAATTTTCCGAAAGAGAGTAGGAGTCAAAAAGAAATCCTAGAAGGAAATGCGGAATGTGATCAGCTAAGTTTTCTGAATGAAAGAATGGAAAGAGATCAGCTCAATTTCCCAAATGAAAGTAAGGAAAGTGATCAACTCAACCCGAAAGAAAGTAAGGAAGGTGATCAATTCAACCCGAATGAAAGTACGGAATATGATAGAGCGAATAAAAAAAAGAAAATCTGATCTCCTGAATGATAGTAAGGATTATATATATCCCGATGGATAGTACGGATTGTGAAACAGCTGATCAGCCGTGTAATGATTTCGAATTGAAAAAGGATACTAATATAATTAGTAGAAAAAGTGAAAGGTTAAAATTCAAACCAAGGGTATCCTATAAGGAGAATAATGAAACTCTAAATAATTTTATATTAAATGCACATTCAATTTTTGATGAAGGCCCAAGTTCCTTTGAAGAAATATTACATAGAAATAATAAATCTGATTGGGAAGAAGCAATAAAGACAGAGTTGAATGCCCATGAAGTTAATAACACCTGGACAATAATAAAAAAAAACCAGAAAACTAAAATATTGTAGATAGTAGATGGGTATTTTCGATTAAATATAACGAACTAGGCGTTCCAATCAAAGATAAAGCAAGACTGGTTGCAAGAGGTTTTACGCAACAGTACCAAGTTGATTACGATTAAACCTTTGCCCCGGTTGCCAGAATTGCTAGTTTCATACTATCAGTAGCAGTTCAGTTTAATTTGAAAGTCCATCAGATGGATGTTAAGACAGCTTTTCTCAATGGTATATTAAAGGAGGAAATATACTTGAAACCTTCACAAGGCGTACCGTGCAATGCTGGACATGTATGCAAACTTAACAAAGCCATATATGGGCTTAAACAAGCAGGTAGGTGCTGGTTTCAAGTATTTGAGCTAGCATTAATAGAATTCGATTTTGTAAACTCTCCGGTTGATCGCTGTATATATATTCTTGATAGAGGTGATATTAAGAAAAACATATATGTGTTATTATACGTCATACAAATAATTATATGTGCATTATTTCTTTTGTCTTGTTTTACTGTTATAAGTTAGTTTTTAAAAGTTTGACGAATGCACAATTATCATGGTATTCTTTGTGCTTGCCATGCGTATAAAATTTTGTCATTCTAATCTCTTTCGTGGTACCGTTACTGTAAAATGATTTGGTTCATCGGGTTCTGCGTAGTAAATAATTATATGTGCAAAACACTTGTGGCTGATCATTCGTACGTAAAGTATTGCTGTTGAAGACTTATTTCTGAAAATTTGCTTTAATCTCTATTGTAAGTATATAATTTTTTTAAATTTATAAATAAAAAACCTTAATTAGTACATAATATATATTGTTGTCAGGCTAAAATGCCTCGTGGTACAAGTTTGTCCGATTACGAGCAGGGAATTATCCTCGGCATGCATGAAAGCGGCTCCAAGATCTCTGAGATAGCAACCAGACTTAACAGGCATAGAAACTGCATAAGTAGGTTCCTGAAAAACCCATCGAAATATGGTGCTACTCGACGCAGCGGACGCAAGACCAACATTGACGAACGATGTAAACGGCAGATTCGACGTCTTGCAGTCGAGGATTCAATGAGCAGCGGTCAAATAAGGGCTCAATTGGATCTTCAAATAACGAGGAGTAGAATCGTTCAGATTCTAAACGAAAATCGTTTCGTTAAACATACCTCAATGGTCCCTAAACCAAAGCTTCTGGAGCGGCATATTAAGGCTCGTTTAGAATTTGCCAATAGATACCGATTCTGGGATAAGGAATGGCACAACGTCATCTTTAGCGACGAAAAAAAATTTAATTTAGATGGCCCAGACAATTGCAAAAAATATTGGAGAGATACGCGCCAAGAACGACTATCTTGTTACAAGCGAGGTTTTGGCGGCGGCACCTTGATGGTATGGGCCGCGTTCTGCTATTTAGGAAAGACGCCTATGTGCTTCATATCTACTCGAATGAATGCCAATATGTATGTAGAACTTCTAGACGGTGTTTTTGTAGACTTCGCTAGAAATCTTTATGGCGATAATTGGACTTATCAGCAAGACAATGCTTTAATCCACACGGCGCAGGTCACCAAACACTTTTTTGAAGAAAGAAAAATTCATGTATTTTTGTTATTAATGACATTTTGTGAAGTGGGTCCCATTGAGTCCGGACCTTAATCCTATGGAGAAACTTTTGGGGCATTCTGTCGGCTCGCGTTTTCAAAAATGGAAGACAGTTTGCGACTGTACGACACCTTAAATTGGCTATAGAACAGGAATGGGCTAATATTGACGCATCTGTTCTACAGTCGTTGGTCAATTCTATGCCAAATCGTCTCAACTTAGTCTTAAATAATAAAGGAAAAAGTATTGATTATTAACATAATTAATACTTCAAAATTACCAACGTTAATTACTTTTAAGAGACCAAAGTGAAAGAATGCACATATAATTATTTACTATGAATATAACTATAATTTAAAATTTTTTATTTTAGTTGAAATTAAGTTTAAATTTTTTTTTTTTTTTTTATCTTACATCATGCTATAAATAAAATCACATTCTCAGAAATAATTTAAAAATACTATACGACTTTTTATTTGCAAAAAATATGATGCACATATAATTATTTGTATGACGTATGTTGATGACTTAGTAATAGCATCAGGAGATATGATTAAAATGAATAGTTTCAAAAAAATATTTAAGTGAGCGGTTTAGAATGACTGACTTAAATGAGATACGACATTTCATTGGTATCAGAATAGAAATGAATGAAGACAAAATATATTTAAGCCAAGCTGCCTATGTGAAAAGAATTTAAAATAAACTTAACATGGATAATTGCATCTGTCAGTACTCCCCTAATAAATAAACTCAATTATGAGCTTCTTAACTCAGATGAGGATTGCAACGCTCCTTGTCGGAATCTTATTGGCTGTTTAATGTACATAGTGCTATGTACACGTCCAGATCTAGCTACTGCCATAAATATCCTGAGTAGATATAGTAGCAAGAACAATGCTGAGTTATGGCAAACAATGTTTGATTCTAATCTAATTTGTTGGAATACAAAAAGACAAAACTCAGTGACATCTTCATCAACTGAAGCTGAATATATGGCTCTATTTGAAGCTGTTAGAGAAGCCCTCTGGCTAAAGTCTCTTCTAAATAGTGTAAATATAAAACTTGAAAACCCCATTAAAATTTATGAAGACAACCAAGGTTGTATTAGCATTGCGAATAATCCCTCATGTCATAAAAAAGCAAATATTGATATAAAATATCATTTCTTAAGAGAAAAGATAGAAAATAATGAGATAACCAACTTGCTGATATGTTCACCAAACCACTTCCTG
The DNA here is from genome assembly GCF_018151085.1 of Drosophila tropicalis. Lineage (NCBI taxonomy): Eukaryota > Metazoa > Arthropoda > Insecta > Diptera > Drosophilidae > Drosophila > Drosophila tropicalis. Next base: position 378,317 of record NW_027172621.1, on the reverse strand, counting down.
CTGGAAAATTAGCAGAATTACGAAACCAATTGGGAATACTACAGGAAGAGTGATCGTCGTGTACTGATGCCGTACAAGGGGAAAAAAAACTAATACATGCTTTATGAACTAATTGAATTATTAATTTTAAGTTTTTTTTTTTTATCTTAACCGAATTATGAATTGTCAAAGTAATTTTATTTTTAAAGTGATCTGATCGAGGTTTTTCTGGGTTTTCCCTCGCATCCCCGAGCAAATGCTTGATCACCTAACATTCCCAGAGAGCACACCGACCACATTAGTACAAGCTAACAATTGAATATTAATCTTGTTCTTAAATATTTTTGACTGCTAATGTTGTTTCTGAAGGGGAATACCCCTATTTGGCTATCAAATAACAACATTACGCAATACTATCAGTCATTAGGCAATACTATTAAAATACTATACTATATATTAGTCATTACTCAATACTGTCATCTTTTCAATGACTGGTCACACTTGCTTTGTAACTTTCTCTTTTGCTCTGAAAACTTGAACTGTGTGGATGTGGTCCCGGTGTTGCAGTAAGAAAATAATCAAAGAATAAATAAATAATCAACATATAAAATTAAACTTAAACAATAGAAAACTCTAATTGAATATTAGCTTCATCAATTCAACAGGCTGTGTAGCGTGCCGTATACGAGTGGCCCGACCAGTGCCACCAAAGATGTTGCCAGCCAAATTGCCGACCGTTTCTGGAAGAGGTGGCTTAGAGAATATCTACCAACAATCACAAGTCGCACGAAATGGTTCCAACCGCAGATCAAGCCGATATCAGTAGGTGACGGGGTGATAATCGTAGACGATACAGCTAAACGTAATACTTGGCCAAAAGGAAGAGTGGTCGACGTTCTAACCGATCGATTTGCCCACAAATTGTGCAACTGAATATAGCGCAATAGATAAAACACCGGCGTTTAATTGTTTGGTTAGAGGGCTCGGGATATATGTTCGATCTCGCGAACTTTTGTGGAGCTGGCCCACGTCGACAGACTGCGAGCCAACACATGTACTTGCACGTACTTGCAACGATTGTCCACTAAAGGTCTACATGAATGCATTCACTTCCAATACAGTATATAGTCGAGTAGCTAGAAAAAACGAGTACAACATTTTTACTGTACTCACTTGGAGTGAGTGAATAGTTGTTTTCATTTATCTGTACAGATGAATATAATATTTTAAGCAACGAAGACATGGCTGCCAAAAAGAATGGCGAAAACGCAATAAAAGCGAATTAAAGCGTAATTTTTTGTTAAAATAAAATTGTATATTAGTGATCAATGTTAAATTACAAAGAAATTTGTTATTTTAATAAATAATTGTGTTCGTTTCGCCTTTGTAATTTATGTAATTGTAATTGTTTTTTGCAAGGTTAACTATGTGTGAAATCGTAAAGTCTTACGTATATCTGTGTTTGTCTATATGTCTATGTATATATCGCCTTTATTTTGCTTTAAGTGCTTTATCATAAATGCAAATATTCAAGCAGTACTCATCGTTGGACAGTTTAAATGCAGGAACTCATTTTAAACAGTACGACGCCAATATCAATGCAAATATTCAAGCAGTACTCATCGTTGGACAGTTTAAATGCAGGAACTCATTTTAAACAGTACGACGCCAATATCAAGTTAAAGATATTGGCTAATGAACTTAAGCCATCTCATAAAAGAGGTCGAAGCAAAGTTTGGGACACCTTTTCTCGAATAGTGGACAATACCGGCTTAGAAAACCCTGACGTAGTAGTGTGTAATACATGCAAGCTGCAACCATCGTAAAGTTCTTGTCGATGCTGAATCAAATAAAGTAAGTAAGTTGACTCGACGACTTGGGTATACCATACACCAAGTGAAACAAATATTTCCAATTGCGAAAACCAGATGTATGTCTATTAAATTGCTTTTACATGCCAAATGCTATCTCGCTCACTCTACAAGCCAACGGCCAATCCTGGCCTTATGGACCGCGTAGGAAAATACGTTCATACGCATATTTTGCATGTTTCTAGTCTGATTTTAATAAATTTGGTGGTTTGGTAGTAATAGATATAATTAATTAGTCTGTCGAATTTGAATGCGATAGTCAAAAAACTACAGAAGAAAATCGGTTTTTTCTTAATTATGGAGGCGGAAGTGGGCGTGGCAAAATATGAAATGATGAATACTCTGCGCGCATACTAAGCCAGTGTACAGACTAAATTTGGTGACTTTAGCTTTGTTAGTTTTTGATAAAATCAGTTTTAAATTTTTAAACAGCCAATATCTGCGCGTCCATTAAGCTAGTTTACAAACCAAATCTAATGCGGTAGCTGTCATAGTTTTTAAGGAAATCAGTTTTATATAAATTCTGTGGGCGTAAGGGGACGTGGGCAAAATTCCAATTAACTCTATACATTTACATACTACACGAGTATACAAGTTAAGCACTTCCATCATAACAAGGAGTCAAGTACTTATACCATAAAACCCAAGTCCGTCAACACATGCCCATTGGCCGATCCTATTTCATCATCACAAGCAATTCCCATCGGTCAACACCACTCAGTCGTCACATGCCCTCGCCTGTCTCAAATAACAGTCCGATCGCTAGGATAAACAACAAGTCACCCCAATCAATCGTCAGATGCCAATTTGTCGCATGATCGCCTGTCCCCAGTAACAGTCCGATCGTTAGGATAAACAACAAGCCTGATACCCAGAATCACTCCACAAATTTCGGCAATAAACAAAGAATGGTCCTGAACACTTGTGTAAACAAAGAATGGTCCCACGCTCTTAGTGGACTATTGGACTCAGCCAACGCCGCCGCCTGCTACGACGTCAATTATCCAAGCCTTCATCCAACATAATCAAATCATAGAAAATCAGTCTTAAGCCTAAGTCCAAACCATCCGGTAAAACTTCGCTATAGCTCCGCGGAATTCACTCAGTCAGAATCTTTCAGTTATCATTAAGTTGTAATTGTAAAGTGACTTCAAATAAAAATTGTATTTTTTTATACCGTGAGTGAAGGAAGTGTTTAATTGGCGCCCGAGCAGGGACCCTGCTAAATAAAACTTGATCGAGTGTTAGTGAAAGATATCAGTGGTCGTGACCGAGAAAACGCGTTAAATGCCTTAAAGTGTCAACGAAATAAAAACACTATATTGAACTACACTAAGAATCAGTCAGGGTCAAATTTATCGCTGCAATTTCCTCCAAGATCCGTTCAGAGGAAAACTGATAACCCAAACGTGTTTGCCCAGGAGCGTTAGTACCTTCAACGTTGGAAAAGCGAGCCCTCCTACAAGCCGATCAGTACAAGCACCGAAGATGTTATTAATAATGTAAGTTAAGCAAAATAATTCTAAGTGAAAGAAAATCTAAACAAGAAAAAAGAATTTGTGTAAACACAGTGAGAAAAAATTTGTGAACCAAAATCAAAAGTTTAAATTTAAAAAGAAAAAAAGAAAAAACACAAGCTAAAATATTTATGAAATCCTTAATTAAATTTTTTTCTCACTCAAGAAAAAAGAATCAAAAATTGAAAAAGAAACTAGTAATAAGTAATCCCAAAAAAAGGGAAAGAAATCATTCAAAATTAAAAAAAAATTTTTTTTTTTGTAAAAAAAGAGAATAATTATTTAATATTGAAAAATTTGCATAATACCACAAACTAAGACTTAAAAAATTTTTTGTAAAAAAAGAGAATAATCATTTAATATTGAAAAATTTGCATAATACCACAAACTAAGTATTTAAGTACCAAAAACCATTTCCACCAAGATTAGCGTACATACCGCTATACCTTTGTCAATATAAACTAAAATCCAATTTTCGCGGCATTATATCGTTCGTGCCGTCATAATATTCGCGATATCGTAACACTTATTTCCTTGAAAGAAACCTGGTTCAAAATATTTTTTCCAAAATGACTAATGACAACTGGGTTAAAGCAGCAGTCCTCCAGCAGGGTGGTAGTCAGGCAGCAGCTTCCGATGCTCCGACAGTGTTTAAGAATAAACATGGTGTTCATCTGAAGCGGCTTCACCAAATCAGATGCACTAAAGAAAACATAATACATCTGTACTTTTGTCACAAACAAGTAATCTAGCATATGACTAGAATTACAATCAGCCACACACATTGTAGAAAAACACTTGTAATTCTAAACTAACCCAAAATATCACAACGGCAGGATGTCAAGTGGCCGAAGCCGTGCCCAAAAATAATAATAATTTTCAACCCCCGAAATCTTGGGTTTGAGTCTCATTAGAATAAGATATTTTAAGAACAATTGTTACCTCCTAGAGCCTAAGATTCCCTATATAAACTCCATACTTTTGTTAATAAAATCAGTTCATATTTTGAATTCAACGAATGAAGATTGGGTTATTGTTCTCCTCCGGAATCCCTATTCATTTTGGTCCTTCGAGCCGGATGGATCATTTTGGTCCTTCGAGAAAAAAGGAACTCTGTAGTTTTCCCCCACCAGTGGTAAGAGACTCAGAGAGTGAATCAGCTCCTTAAGAGTTTGAGATCTTATGCAAGTGTAAATGCTAAGACCAGCTAAAGGTAGCAAAATAAAAAACTCTTGTTTTCCCCCACCAGTGGTAAGAGACAGAGTATAAAATTAAAGCAAAATATTGCTTAATAAATAAAAAATGCGTGCGACCGAGTATATAAAGGCAGTTTGGCTAGTCGAGCAACTGCAATAATTTCGGCGGCGGTAAAAAAAAAAAAGAACAATATAAAGTTCGTGTGTGGCGTACTCGAAGCCCTAATATCGAAAAAAAAAATAAAGTTAACTAGTGTATAGTTATATACATATGTACACTATATGTAGTTGCTAGTCGGCAACTACCAACAGCAGCAGAGCAACAAGATAGTTGCAAAGAAGAGGCTGGAAAAGTGCCAGTATAAGAAAATCTGGTGCGAAATCCGGCACCGGTACCGCCTGAGCCCATAGGCCCTGGACAACAGCAGCTGAGCGACGAAACAATAAAAAATAAAACGGCGAACTCTACCCATTGGCGGACAAGCAGCAGCGAACAGGATCATCAGATAAGATATAAATTAAAATAGTCATAAGTACTTACATCAACCTACATATTTTAATATTATCATTATAAATTAAATCGATATCCTATAAAACAAAAATGTTCACTAATAAGGCTGCAAAAGTGTTAGAGAAGCAGGCAGGGTTACATACCAGGTTAAATGTTCACTAATAAGGCTGCAAAAGTGTTAGAGAAGCAGGCAGGGTTACATACCAGGTTAAGGCAGTTGGAAGCACTAGATCCTAGAAGCATAACTAACAAAGTTATAGAGGAAGTAAAAGAGATAAGGAATCAATGGATACCTAATAACAAAAAATTGATTGAGACTGCTCCAAATTTAGATCATGATTATTTCAGAAATAAAATACATGAAGAAGCATTAACGATAGTTGCCAAAATTATAGCCATAGGAGAGTCAGACAAACCAGGCACTAGTAAGTTGGTGTGCGTTGAAGCGGAGGCAAACATGTCAGAGATAGTTGATGATAACATAGGAGAGTCGCGCGGGAATGCAACCTCCAGTAATGAAAACCCTAAGCTTAACCAGGAGATATTTATGGATAGAGTCCGACAGCTCCAGGAATATTTGGAGGTAGTAGAGTTGAAGTCAACAGGCAATGGGACATGGACATTATATATTAATAAAATTAACTATTTGTGGGAGAAAGTACAGGCATGTCAAGTAATAACAAGTGATGCAAAATTAAAGAATATTATGGATGATTTACAATTTGATGTCCGAAATTCATTGTCAATGCTAGAAATGAAATTGAACAATAAAGAAAATTGTAAGAGTGAGAATGTTACCGTGAGAGGCGAATTACCGGTGTTGCCAAAGATTCAGGTGCCCACATTTGCTGGAGAGGCTAGAGAATGGGACCTGTTTGTGGAGTTATTTACAGAATTAATTGAAAAAAGAGAAGATTTAAGTCTTGCTCTTAAATTTAATTATTTAAAAACCGCGTTAAAGGGCGAAGCAAGGAGCATGGTAGCTCATCTATTGTCAGGTTCAGCTGACAATTATAGTGCCGCTTGGGAACTGTTAACCAAGCGGTATGAAAATAATCGGAGGGTATTTTCCGAGCAGTTAAATCGGATCGTTGATTTACCGATGATCAACAATGAATCCGCATAAAGTGTAAAAGGAGTGATTGACATAATTAATGAGTCAATACACTTAATTAAAATTAAAGCAAACTTGTCCGATGAAGTTGACGTAATACTCGCTCAACACATACTTCGGAAATTTGACAGAGAGACTCTACAGTTGTATGAGAGTCAGATAAGAAAAACAAGGCAGATACAATTGCTATCGGATGTCATGGAATTCTTGGAGCAAAGATATTGCTCGCTAAGTGCCGTGAGAAAGGAAGATAAAAAACCATTAGAAAAAACGTCGGCTGTGGGGTTTAAAGACAGTTGTCCGATCTGCAAAGGCCCCTGGCATAACGCACTTCAGTGCTATAAGTTTAAAGCGCTAACACCTATAGAAAGGCTGGAAATAGCAAAAAAAGTACAATTGTGCACACGATGCTTGAAGCATTCAAGCAACAAGAGATGCAATAATGAAATGGTCTGCTCATTTTGCAGCAGAGGACACCATACGTTACTCCATTATGAAGAAAATCAGGAGAGCGTTAATACCTGTGTAACGGCACAACAAAAATTGTTGGCCACAGCCCTAATACAAATTAAGAAAATAAATGGAGGGTTTCAAACATTAAGAGCTTTGATTGATAGTGGTTGTCAGAGTACTATATTATCTGAAGAAGCCGCTCAAATATTAAAGTTACGTAAAATTAAACAATATACAAAAATAAGTGGCGTGTCCTTGTGATGTGAAGACGCGGAATCCACGGGATAAACTTCTTAAGGTTGAGGCAATTGTTTTGCCAAAGTTAATAAAAGCTCTTCCGTTAAAAATAGCAAACGTGGATATGTCAAAATGGCAATCCTACGTACTTGCTGATCCTACCTTTAATAAACCTGGTAGGGTTGACATGATAATAGGGGTAGACGTATATACCCAAATCTTAAAAGGGGGAGTTAGAAAGATAAATGGCCTACTAGGTCAAAATACTAAATTCGGTTGGATCGTCTCGGGATGCACCAAATCAAAAATGAATAGATCAGTAGTGGCACCAACAATAGATGTTACAGGTTTTAAAAAGCGTTGGGAGAAGAAAAAAGGTAAATGTGAAAATAAATACAACACAAGTCCAAACAAGCTCATCAACAAAACAAAACAAGAAATAACTTTTCGGGCCCCGGCAGGACCTCACCTTAGAGGTAAGATAAAAGCTGAGGTAAAAGAAATAAGTTTATGGCCCCCGGCAGGACCTCAGTTCGGAGGTAAAGTAAAATCTGGGGAAGAAAAAGTATATATCCCAGAGCCAGTACAAAATGAAAATATTCAGATGGCAAACGTTAAATTAAATAATGATTATCTAAGAAATAGTGTCAAAATAAATTCGGGTAACAAATTGTCCGAGGCTGTATTACAAAAAGGGACAACACTTAATCCGAATAACCACTCAGAATTCAAATACCAGCAAAAGCCACATTGGTTTAAGCCGAGAGGTAAAAGTAGTTGGTCTTTAAAGTCTCCACCATATAAAAAGGCTAGAAGTCAGCACAGTAATACACATCAGGAGTGGGTAGATATCCCGAAGCAAAAATTGTTAAACATCGGGCGATATTAATAAACCAATTTGGAAAATGATACAAACATTGATTTGCTAGGGTTAACTTCTCTTATGTAGCTCGTCATGCTTCTTTAACAACAGTAATCTTACTAAAAATAATATTAATAATAATAATTTGTTTAGGGCAACTAAATAAAAATAAAATCCAAAACGTCACATTTGGCGGCCCTTTGCAGAATGTTTAAGAATAAACATGGTGTTCATCTGAAGCGGCTTCACCAAATCAGATGCACTAAAGAAAACATAATACAACTGTACTTTTGTCACAAACAAGTAATCTAGCATATGACTAGAATTACAATCAGCCACACACATTGTAGAAAAACACTTGTAATTCTAAACTAACCCAAAATATCACAACGGCAGGATGTCAAGTGGCCGAAGCCGTGCCCAAAAATAATAATAATTTTCAACCCCCGAAATCTTGGGTTTGAGTCTCATTAGAATAAGATATTTTAAGAACAATTGTTACCTCCTAGAGCCTAAGATTCCCTATATAAACTCCATACTTTTGTTAATAAAATCAGTTCATATTTTGAATTCAACGAATGAAGATTGGGTTATTCTTCTCCTCCGGAATCCCTATTCAGACAGCATCCACCTCAGGTGCAGCAGCCGTAAATAGAATAGAGGCACTGTCGATACAAGGATTAGATGAAGCTATCCAAACAATTTTGTCATCTCAGCTACAAGAAATAGTGAAGCAATTAAATTATTCTCAGCCAGGACACATTCCCTTTGGGACCAGACAGCTAGCGTCCAGGATAACTGGCATGAATTAGACAAAGTGCCAGATATCGTAAAAAATCTTGACAAATTCTCAGGTAGTCGTGAAGAATTCTCAACATGGTTTGCTTCCGCCACAAAATTACAGGCCATGCGAATACACTATTGAAAGTATATCGCACAGCATTACATTGGGGTGCAATCTCTCAGTGTCTGTTATCTGAGTACTCAGACAAACGAGATATAAGCACTCTAGAATATCAGCTATTCACCATGACCCAGAAAGGCGCATCCATTCATCAATTTTACTTCGCCGTTTACCAACAGATGTCGTTAATACTAGACCAAATCGAAACACTGGGTTATACTCCCGAGACTATGGAAGCCATGGCAAAACAGGTCAGAGATAGGGCTCTAGATACCTTCATCAGAGGTCTTAACGGAGATCTCTCAGACAGAATGAGCTTAGCTCAACCCAGAGATCTGAGGCATGCATTGCAATTGTGCGAGATGTTGGAAAATAAAAGGGCTAGGAACATTATCAGCCATCGTGACACTCGTCCACCAGTAGGACCAAAACCCCTGCATTATGCAAAAAATAACTTGCAACCTCAACAATCATACATACCGGCAATTCCACCCAAACCTTATAATAACAACAACTTTTATAATCAAAAACCAATGCAAAACGTGTTCATTCCCCAAAATATATTCCCTCAAACGAAAAACCCCATGTTTTTCAATGCACCACCGAGGCCATTTGCCCCGAAGCCTCAGCCGGCACCAACTCCTATGGATGTCGACGGCTCTGTTCTAACAAAAAAAGTTGATAACATGAACAAGCCAAACGCTAATTCACCACAACAATTTGCTCTCAAAAGAGTCAACCAGTCCACCGGATATTTTCCCAATAAAGTACAGAGGCAATTCCATATCGAAACCGGTATGTCAGACGAACAATATATCACCATACCGCCTCAAGAAGAGCATTACTCCGATATGTCCGATTATCAGTCTGCTTACCAAGGCCAAGAAGACCTTTACGAATTAGTCCCATATTCTGAGATTCGTGAATATCAACAGCAGGAGGAATATTTTACCTCACAAGGGGACAACTCAGAGTTAGTCCCGCAGAATAAAGAGGAAACCAAATCACAATCACAGGAACCTCAACAGCCACAAATTGAGGACACCGTTAATTTTTTAGGTTAAAGTGTTCCTCTTTGCCGTACTTTGTTGTCCGGGACAAAGATGGAACCGCATACAATTTCTTAATAGATACGGGCTCCAACAAAAACTATGTCCAACCAGAAATAGCCAAAAACGTCAAAACAAATGAACAGAAGTTTTACGCGAACACCGTAAGTGGTAGCATTCTAATCACCAGCCATATCCATTTGGGTTTATTTAACGAACCCAACAAACCTATAACTTTCTTCTTATTACCTAATTTGAATCCGTTCCATGGGATTCTATGTAATGACACACTAAGAGAATTAAACGCCATTATTGATATAGGGAAATTATTATTTGTCAACAACTCTCACGTTGTTAAAGTAAAGCAGATGCGAGCTCATCAGGTCCATACGATCGAATCAGAGGAGCTCACCAATCAGCAGAAACTAGGGTTAAAGGCACTCCAAGAGGAGTACGAATCGCTTTTCGCAGACCCAAATAAGAAGTTGACTTATGCTACTAATGTCCAAGGAGAAATCCGAACGACAACAGACACTCCAGTCTACACCAAACATTATCCGTACCCAGCTTCTCTCAAAGAAGTAGTAGAAGACCAGCTACAAGAATTACTACGAGATGGTATAATACGACCCTCACGGTCGCCCTATAATTCCCCTGTATGGATAATCCCTAAAAAGAGCGACAGCCTTGGGAATAAGAAATATAGGATGGTCATTGATTACAGAAAGCTCAATGCAGTTACAGTTTCGGATAAGTATCCTATCCCCGAAATCGGAGAAATGGTTGCGCAGTTAGGCAACAATAAGTATTTCTCTGTTCTTGATCTAAAGAGCGGATTTCATCAGATTTCCCTTAAGGAATCTGATATTGAAAAAACGGAATTTTCTGTAAATGGAGGGAAATACGAGTTCACAAGACTCCCCTTCGGTCTAAAAAATTCCCCATCAATATTCCAAAGAGCTCTCGATGACATCTTGAGAGACCTCATTGGAAAAATTTGCTATGTCTACATTGATGATATAATAATATTCAGTAAATCTGAGGAAGAGCATTTCATACATCTAGCTCTAGTATTTTCTACCTTCTCCAAAGCAAATATGATGGTCCAAGTAGATAAATGCAAATTCCTAAGACACAGTGTTGACTTCCTAGGAGTAGTTATCTCAAGGGAAGGAGTTAAAACCAATCCAGAGAAAATTCACGCCATTAAAAAATTCCCCATACCAAAGAACCTAAAACAACGAAGGTCCTTCCTGGGATTAGCTAGTTATTACAGAAGATTTATCAAAGATTTTGCTAAGTTAGCTAGACCCTTGACGGCGTTATTGGGAGGAGAACATGGCAGAGCTAAAAAGAATGTCTCAAGCAATATTGAAATCCGATTCGGTGAAGCCGAACTCGATGCCTTTGAGAAAGTAAAAAATGCACTAGTATCACAAGATGTGATGTTAGCATAGCCTGATTTTAAACAAGAGTTCCATCTAACCACTGATGCTTCAAACTTTGCATTAGGACCTTCTCTAGAACAGAACGGTAGACCCATTACATTCCTTTCCCGTGCGTTATCCAAGGCCGAAGAAAATTTTGCTACAAATGAAAGAGAAATGCTAGCAATAGTAGCATTGGATAAGTTAAGGATGTATTTATACGGCAAATCCAAAGTGATCATTTACACTGACCACCTGACTCTCACTTATGCTCTCAGCCCGAAAAATAACAACACAAAGCTGAAGAAATCGAAAAGTTACCTGGAGGAATATAACTACGAGTTGAAATATAAGCCGGGTAGCTCAAATGTGGTAGCAGACGCACTCTCTAGAAACCCTACCAGTATAAATGCTAGCAGTACGTCAGCTACAGCCCATAGTGATGAAAGCTCAGGCATGAACTCATTCCAGCAATGGAAATCCCCATCAATGTCTTTAAAAACCAATTGTTTATCCTCACTGGTGATAACAAATCCACTACCTTTGAAATACCGTTCCCTACATATCATAGACATACAATAGTGAGAAGCAATTATTCCGAAGAAGATCTTGTAACCATATTGAAAGAAAAAATGGATCCTAGAATAGTTAATGGTATTTTTACTTCCGAAAGTATCATGGGAAAAATTCAACAAATATTTCCAGAGCATTTTAGGAATTACAAGACAAGATTCACACATATTCAAACTATAGATGTCCATGATCAGATTCAACAACAAGATATCATAATAAAAAAGAACACCTCAGAGCACATAGAAATTCCGTTGAAAATAAAAAACAAATTTTATCTGAATATTTTTTCCCCAGTATGAAGAAAAAGATAGAAGCAATGGTAAACTCTTGCCAAACGTGCAAACTCTCTAAATACCAAAGACACCCTCCGAACCAAGAAATACCACCAACCCCTATTCCGAAATATCCAGGTGAAATTATTCATATAGATTTATATTCCACCCAAAATAAGATTATTTTAACCGCAATAGACAAATTTTCTAAATACGCGCAAGTTAAACTCGTAAACTCAAAAGCAGCAGAACATCTTAAAGTACCGTGAGTTGTTAATAGCCTTCAGTATGACAAAAACCGTGGTGATGGATAACGAAAAGGCTTTAAATTCTGCATCAATAAAATTTCTTTTGAATAATCAGTTAGGTATACAAGTCCACACTACTCCAGCATATACTTCGTCTAGCAACGGCCAAATAGAAAGATTTCATTCAACATATACAGAAATAATGAGATGCTTGAAGCTAGAGCACCCCGAAATGGAATTCGAGGATTTAATATTTAAAGCCGTTGACGAATACAATAAAACCATCCATAGTACCACCAACAAAAAGCCAATAGAAGCATTTTTTGGAACAAATTTAATCCATAATCCAGAAAAATTAGCACTTGAAAGGGAAAAGATTTCAGAAACCATTTTAAAGAAGCAAAATAAGGACCTAGGGTACCATAATAAAACAAAAAAATCCGTCAAAATCTACGATCCAGGTGAAATCATCTACGTTAGAATTAATAAACGGCTAGGCTCGAAACTAACGTCTAGATATAAAAAAGAAATAGTAGCCGAAGATCTTAATACCAAGATTAAAACCAGGTCAGGAAGGATAGTTCATAAAAACCACTTGAAGTATTGATAAACATCCTCTTCCGACAGATTGCTATGATACCACTTTGCTGGGGTCACACAACCATACTAGACTATACTAAGTCAAGAGTGGTCATGTTGGAAACCGGGTTAGCCGCGCGCCAGAACGGAACGTTTAAAATCATTCACGAATTAGAAAAATATCAAATGGCCATATCCGTTCTAAAAGAAGTCGTTAAGAATTCATCAAACCTTAGTCCGTATCCACCTTTTTTGGCGTATGAGATAACTCGGATACAGAACGAATTGAGGAGGCTTCAGCCGATGAAATTCAGAAACAAAAGATCGCTTGATATAATTGGCACGGCTTGGAAATGGTTAGCGGGCACACCTGATCACGAGGATCATAAGATTGTGGTAGATAAGATCAATGAACAATTGGAAAACAATAATCGGCAGGTCATTATTAATAATCTAATAGAAAATAAGATAAACAATTTAATTAAGATAACTAATACCATATTAATTAGAGGTAAACCCGAATACAGTAATAAGTCAGAAGAAATTGAAATAACCAAATTTAAATTGAGTCTTTTAAGAGAAGAAATAACAAATATTATTTACGCAATTGATTGGGCTAAGGCCAATACCGTAAACTCATTAATACTGTCCTCTGCTGAAATAGATTTTATTGACACAATTAAAGAAGAGAGCCTAACATTTGTAAACATTGAAGAACTAATAGACTTTGCCGAGGTCAGCATAGCCTCAGACGGTAAATCACTCCTTTATATTGTTAGCCTACCCAGAGTAATTAATGAAATTTGTAAACAAATCCTTGCAATACCAATTAAATATCAAAAATTTATAGAAGAAATAGACTATGAGAATATCATGAAATGTAACAAGAAATACTTCGGGTTAATCAATAAGAATAAATGTAAAATTCATAATAGTAAGACAATCTGTAAACTGGAAGATCTGACTAATTTAGAAAACAATAAATGTGTAGGAGCCTACTTGCAAACAAGGAATCCTCAATGTAAGGTCATCAACAACCAGCACGTAAAATCCCATTCGGAAATAATGCCCGGTACCTTGCTGCTGAACCAATTTCAAGGGGACATCAATATCAATGGAGAAAACATTACCCTAGAAGGCACCTTCATAATTCAAGCGGAAAACGCGACAGTCATCATAGAAGACTCCTGGTATATTGTGAAGACACGCTTTGAAGTCGAGGTTCAACCGCCGCTGTTGCAATTACTATCAGATAAGCAGCAAAGAGGTGAAAGGTTATCACTGGAAATGATCAAGAAACTACACATCAATAATACTAATAATCTAGAGAGAATCCAAAGAAACAACTTGATTATGTCTTCGTCAAGCTGGATTATTCTAACCCTTCTGGCAGCTGCAATGATAACATATTACATCATCAAAAAATTCTGCAGCCACAAAACAGGCAACCATGGTCCACCAATGGAAGTCTCAATCGCGCCAGTTCAATATGTTGTTGCGACCGAGGACGTCCGCACTTAAAGGGGGAGGAGTTAAGCACTTCTATCATAACAAGGTGTCAAGTACTTATACCATAAAACCCAAGTCCGTCAACACATGCCCATTGGCCGATCCTATTTCATCATCACAAGCAATTCCCATCGGTCAACCCCACTCAGTCGTCACATGCCCTCGCCTGTCTCAAATAACAGTCCGATCGCTAGGATAAACAACAAGTCACCCCAATCAATCGTCAGATGCCAATTTGTCGCATGATCGCCTGTCCCCAGTAACAGTCCGATCGTTAGGATAAACAACAAGCCTGATACCCAGAATCACTCCACAAATTTCGGCAATAAACAAAGAATGGTCCTGAACACTTGTGTAAACAAAGAATGGTCCGACGCTCTTAGTGGACTATTGGACTCAGCCAACGCCGCCGCCTGCGACGACGTCAATTATCCAAGCCTTCATCCGACATAATCAAATCATAGAAAATCAGTCTTAAGCCTAAGTCCAAACCATCCGGTAAAACTTCGCTTTAGCTCCGCGGAATTCACTCAGTCAGAATCTTTCAGTTATCATTAAGTTGTAATTGTAAAGTGACTTCAAATAAAAATTGTATTTTTTTATACAGTGGGTGAAGGAAGTGTTTAATTTACACACCAAATTTGGTGGGTCCAGCTCTTATAGCCTCCGAGATCTGCTGGTTCATACAGACGGACGGACTGCAAACACAGTGCACGCTAAGACAAAGACGAAGCTGAAGACGAAAAACATTGCAGAACAAATCGTATGAATCCGCCCGAAGACGAAGATGAAGACAAAACGGAAGCAATCAGCTTCAAACGCTGCTGTACTGAATTAGAAGACGAAACGCTTGCTAGTCACCGTTGATTTTGTTTGTTTTTTCTGCCCATGCTATGGCACGTGTTCAAATTTAGATGTAATTTGTGATTTGACGGACGCACATGTTTTGTGAAATGTCTGCAATTAACGAGGTATTAATTGCAGCAGTATTTAAAAAACCCTGTTTATGGGACCAGCAAAACAAACTCTACCACAATGGGCAAATAATTGACCGAAGGAAGGAAGGAAATTTCAAACGATTTGAATGTTGATGGTAAGTTATTTAATTAATTTTAATCAAAGTGAAATAATAAAAGAATGAAAAATTTAAATACTATCAGCATTTCTATGGCTTCCATAATATTCTCCATATTGAGTTAATTATGCCAAATGCAGATTCCACACACCTACGCGCTCTGGACAAACGACTATTAAAATATTCATTTTCCAATGTTAGATTTCTTCTGGCATATGGTCGAAGAGCCCAGTCCAAAAGTGGATAAGCTTCATCCGCAAGCAACACGTATGGCATGGATATTGTCGTATTGGGCAAATAGGAATCCTTCGAAAAATTTAAGTCTCCAGAATTTTTCATTGTATAAGTCGCTGAGGAAGCAAAAGTTCCACCATCACTCTGACGTCCGTAACCACCAACTTCGATAGTAAATGAAGTAAGTTAGTCGACTCGTCGACTTGGGTATACCATACACCAGGTGAAACAATTTTTTTTTAAATTTCGAAAAACAAATGTATGTATATTGTTTTTACATGCTTCATATTATGTGCTATCTAGCTCACTCTACAAACATACGAGCACTCTTGCGCCGCCACTAGCCAACGGCCAATTCTGGCCTTGTGGACCTCTTAGTAATATACGTTCATACGCATATTTTGCATGTTTCTAATCCGATTTCAAATTTGGTAGTTTGGTAGAACTAGATAAGAATAATTAGACTGCCGAATTTGATTCCGATAGTCAAAAAACTACAGGAGGAAATCGGTTTTTTCTAAATTACGGAGGCGGAAGTGGGCGTGTCAAAATATGAAAATATATATACTCTGCGCGCATACTAAGCCAGTATACATACTAAATTTGGTGACTTTAGCTTTGTTAGTTTTCGAGAATCATGCTGATCAAGAATATATATAAAGGGTGTTTTTTTAAGCGTTTGGTTTTTAAAATTGAAATGAAACACACAAAATTTGAATATTACTTTACCTCCGAACTGAGGTCCTGCCGTTGGCCATAATCTTATTTCTTTTACCTCAGCTTTTATCTTACCTCTAAGGTGAGGTCCTGCCGGGGCCCGAAAAGTTATTTCTTGTTTTGTTTTGTTGATGAGCTTGTTTGGACTTGTGTTGTATTTGTATGCCACTACAGATTTATTCATTTTTGATTTGGTGCATCCCGAGACGATCCAACCAAATTTAGTATTTTGACCTAGTAGGCCATTTATCTTTCTAACTCCCCCTTTTAAGATTTGGGTATATACGTCTACCCCTATTATCATGTCAACCCTACCAGGTTTATTAAAGGTGGGGTCAGCAAGTACGTAGGAATGCCATTTTGACATATCCACATTTGCTATTTTTAACGGAAGAGCTTTTATTAACTTTGGCAAAACAATTGCCTCAACCTTAAGAAGTTTATCCCGTGGATTTCGCGTCTTCACATCTATTTTTACTTTATAATAGTGTTAATAGTGAAGATATAGAGGCGGAGATGAAATTCTCAACATATGGAATAAAAAAAAAAATAGTTAATCGCACGAATTCAGAAAAATAGCTCAGTCATTCATAACATTGCCTTTTTTTTATTTCGAGTTTTTCGAGAAAATGAGTTTTATTTAATTGCGGGGGCGGAAGTAAGCGTGTCAAAATTTTTAAATAGCTAATATATGCGCGTCTATTAAGCTAGTCTGCATACCAAATTTAATGTAGGTAGCTGTCATAGTTTTTAAGGAAATCAGTTTTATGTAAATTCCGGGGGCGGAAGTGGGCGTGGCAAAAAGTTTAAACAATTAGTTTCTGCGCGCTAACTAAACGAGTAAATAAACCAATAAAACAAAGACGGACATGGCTAGATCGACTCGGCTGTTGAACCTCAAGAATATATGTACTTTATAGGGTCGGAGAAGCTTGCTTCTGCCTATTACATACATTTTGGCGACTTTAATATACCATTTCACCCTATGGGTGTATGGTATAAAAATTTACATTTTGCGTCAGCGACTGCCTGCAGCACTACTGAGAAAATTTTTTTTTATATTATAAAACATTGATCTTGAATTCGCTGAGCATTTTAGACGTATGTGCTTTCCATCAATAGAGCCATCACAATTTGGGAATTCCCAAAGATTCCAATACTGGTCCGCAACTTTCTTAAAATTTTCATCTGTTGGCACAGCCATATGTAGAGTCTACAACACTGTCCACAAAGCTTCACATGTATGTAGAACAATGGAGCGAACCATTGAGGCACCCATTCGAAAGTTAACAAAGATTGATCTGAATGAAGTTCCAGACTGGAACTTCCAGTAGCAAGATATCTAAAATAACAAAACAATTTAAATCAATGTTATGCAACTAATAAAATTCTCCTATGTGTTTTTTAGCTTTGGTTTTGAAAAAAAACCAAAGGGCCGGGGCTAACTTTGACCGCGTCAAAGTTTGTATACCCTGCCGACCGTTCCTATGGGAGCTATATGACCCGATCAGCCGATCTTGATTAAATTTGGCACAGTCTTTAACAGATACATAAAACTGACATAAGTTTAATTTGAAAGCAATCGCGTTAAAAGTAACGAAGTTATTTACAAAAGTCACTGTTTTCGACCGATCGTTCCTATGGGAGCTATATGATATAGTCACCCGATATTGATCAAATTTGGCACAGTCGTTTATAGGCGTAAAAACTTTCTAACATTAAGTTTCACGACAATAGCACAGAAAATAACGAAGTTATTGAGAAAAGTCACTGTTCGTGACTTTGGCGTTTGTATGGGAGCTATACGATATAGTGGTCCGATACGGCTGAATCCGAGATATACAACCCCTGCAGTATATACAAGCCTTCGTGCAAAATTTCTCTGTAGCTCTTACGGTCTAGGTGGAGTTTGCGTTGATCCAGATGGACGGATGGACGGACATGGCTATTTGAACTCGTCTCGTCGTGCTGATCAAGAATATATATACTTTGTATGGTCGAAGATGCTTCGTTCTATGCGTTGCACACTTCTGACCAAAATTTAATATACCCTTTTTGCAAGGGTATAAAAAATGGAAACAATTGAGTGACACGTTTCGAGCTGAGTTACGGAAATGTACACCAGACCGTATTAGCGAAGATGTTAATAGTGAAGATATAGAGGCGGAGATGAAATTCTCAACATATATATGGTATATTCCACAAATTTCTTTTCATCGCGGGGCAGCTCATCATACAAATGATTCAAATGCTTCTCTTCCCAAATTTATAGGGTGTACTTTTTATTTACTTTCATGTTTCAATTTAAAATATAAGCTTTGCTCGATCAGCAGGTCATTATCTGATGAGGAATCCATTGCGACTAACATAACAAAAGCGCAACCAATTCGTCTTGCACTGTGCAACCTTTTAGCTTACTCGCATCGCAAGCAATTTCTCTTCAGCTTCGTCTTCATCTTCGTCTTTGTCTCAGCGTGCACTGTGTTTGCAGCCTAAGCGACTTAATATATGTACCGTTTCACCGTACGGGTGTATGGTATAAAAAGTTGTGCATTAAGCAAGCAACTGAATGGACAGTAAAGAATGGGCGATCCTTTAATATTATTGCAGACTCAGGACTAAAAAACATAGTTCAGTTTTTTCTATCTGCTGGTGCAGACTTCGGGGAAAATGTTAATGTTGAATCGTTATTGCTGCATCCCTACGAATATAATTTTAATGGAATAAAAAAAAAAATAGTTAATCGCACGAATTCAGTAAAAATAGCTCAGTCATTCATAACATTGCCTTTTTTTTATTTCCTCCCACAAATAAATTATCAAAATTTACTGAATTGGGGAAGGAAAAGACCATCGAAGACCTTAAAGCTATTATGATAGATATTCACCTAAGAACGCAAACTGAAGAAATTGATAACATTATTCCATCCAGCCAAGAAATAGATGATATTTTCGCGGATAACGTGCAACCCATCCAGATTAATAATATCCAATCTATTATGCGCATCCGAAAGAGCTTTCTCCGTTGCTAAAAGCCTAATTATTTATAAATAATGTTCTTTATTTATTTTCTAAAATAAATTTGTAATAATAAAAACTATATTGGCTATCGTTTTCTTGCATATGACATTCTGATTTTTTTATTTATTTCTTTATTTTTATTTATTTTTTATGCTTCCTGCTTCCATTTAATTTTGCTTGCAATAAACAAATAATCATAACTCATTGAACAGTGAGTAAACTGCACAATAATATGCTGTGCAGTAAAAAAAAATTTACACCAATTTTAGTGTACTCAGTAACTACAATATGAAAGTGCGTAAGAACACTAGCTGTCGATACAAAAAATTTGTACAGTATTCACTTGTAAGTACCCATTTAAAACTGTACAGGAAAACGGTGTGCACGTTTTTAGAATGAATGATTCATTGGTCTTTTTGAATGTATTCATGCAGATGTCTACTGTCTACCTCAATATCACCATTTCGATTGTGTAAAATTGCAGAAATCCCGCCATCTTCAGTTGAATGTCGTTTATACAAAGAGTATCCATCGTCTCCTGTTACCGTATTGGCTGCAAATGCTCGAGGATATCGCTTGGAACAATTTCCGTCAACCATGCATGGTGAATTCGGATTGAGTGTACCATGGTCCATGGATCATGTTTTTGATGACGAATTCATGCAAATCTTTATCAACGTCGGTGCGTGGAATCTCAGCGCATATCACATCCTTGATTTCGTCTGTAGTGATTTTATCAAAGAGCCAGATTAGTATGGCAATCCTCTCTTCTGCCATTCTACTGAATACATACGCTCGCTCTATCTCCCGTACCAATTTCCGCTCTTCTTCAGTTCTATTCGAAACATTTCTTCTAATTCTTTCTGTGCTGCGAGTACGACGACATAAATTCGCTTTTTTAAGAGGCATTATTTTGTTAGTAACATTTCGTTTGTAACTGAAACTCTACATTTCATGAGAAAGTATTAACTTGCCGAGATATTTATCAATATATTGATTGGCTTATTTCCTTAGTAAAAATTTTATCTTCATTTTCAGTTACAGGTAACATAGCTAACAGTCTAGCTTAATCTAGTTCTTATTGGCCAAAATAGTCACTCGATTATTAGTACAGTTCAGGGCAATTACACACCTCCATGATCGTTACTCTACTGCTGTATGCATGTTTTTCATTTTGGTCATCACACGCTTTGCCGTGGCTTTCAAATGTTATTAAATTTTATTGTTTTAGCAGAATTCACGGAACTACTACTGTCAAAACTTCTGCCCAGATCTTCAATAATGCGAATGGGTAGTCCAAAAAGTAATTTACCTGATTTAATCGCTTTATGAATCTCTTTTTAAAGCATGGTATAGGTAGACATATTTAGTAAACCCATTAATCTAGTCTATGGCACATTCTTTCTTATCGTTCTTTCTACTTAATTTTTCGCTTATATCGATGTAAATTTTGTGACATGGTTATTTTATCTTGGGCATTGGGTGCGATTCCATTTGGATCCTACCAGATGGAGGTTTTAATATCTTACAGGTCAGACAATTCTCTACAAATTTACATGTGTGAACTTTGACATATTTTAAAAAGGACTGAGGCTGCAGACTAACTATACTTCTCTACGACTTCGCTGTTCGTGACGAGCCTAAAAAAAGGGCTACAAATACTTTACGACTAATTGAAAGGGGTTTGATCGTGCGTTTTTGCGGTGCAATCTAAATTGTTTAGCAAAAGATTGCAGTGGTAGTGATAATATAACTACAAAAGGCTGCATCTGTTAGCACCGAGCGATCTTTGATTTGAGAGCTGACCCTCCATATTACATATGTGGTGGTCAAGCTGTAGAGTGGTGAACTCTCATAGGCAGCAAAAAAATGCTCGAATTGGCTGATACCTTAGTTTACGGAGCATTTGCCGAGTCTAAAAGGACAACTCCATATGTAGTCCGCTGTAGACTCTGTTCTCCTTCAAGCAGCACCTTCAAAAACTGATAGAGCTCTCTTTTATAAATACTGAATGATTATATACCCTTGCAAAGGGTATTATAAAGTTTAATTTTTCGTGATCAACGATGTAGCCATGCCCGTCAGTTCTCTGGAACGTGTCCCCTTTATGCCAATTTAAAATCTATTGACACGAAAATTGGTATTGAAAATAAAAATTGTTTGGATCGGCCCACCATATTTTTTATTAAGTATTTTTATATATTTATGTACGTATTATACATATTCACAATGTGAAAATATGAGACAAGTTGTTCTCATAGTAGTAAAGAGTCCGAAAAAGTTTGCAAATATTATCAAGAAACAACCTTTGTAGATCCTTTCTCTACGTCATTGTTGATCATTAGGTTTACAAAAAAAAATGTAAGTTACTGTTGTTTAGTAAAAATTCGTAGAAGATCTGTTGCAGCTTGGATAAATTTAATAGAATGTGAGATGGCATAATAAACGTCCATTGGACTAGTGTTTTCATCATTTTTACAATGTTCTCCATACAAGTTGATACCGGCCAATTCAGAACCGATAATTAGGGGATCACCAGGTCGGGTGCTACAAATGTAAAGTTTTAAATTCTCTCTATTTTTTACGCAATAGAATTCTGGGTCCACGAGAGCACCAGTGTGTTCATATTGAAACAAAGACGATCTACAACGCTCAAGGTGTACCAATCTTGTATCATACAGGCTTATGCCGTACTCAGTCGGGTCGAAAAACGCCATTTGCACTGGATCTCCCACTTTTGGTACACCTCTAAAAATTTTGATCGGACGATAATGTGAACGTCGCAGTTTAGTAGTCAGGGCAATGAGTGCAATATTGTGGGGCTTAAAATTCGTTTCATATCCTGGCATGTAAAATGCTATAACTTTTTGGGGATGACATTTGTTGATATATTAAAATGGATTTCCGTAAGAACACTCATATCCTTAGCCTTGTACTCTAGAGTGGGATCATAAGTGGATGAAATAAAACAGCGTGCTGATGTCACGATCATTCGTTGTGAAATCAATATCCCTGCGCACATAACAGAACCTTTGTAAAGGATATTGACATAGTAACTTTTGTGCAACAAAGATTCAGAGGTTACATTTTTGTGGGTTAGGGATCTACCGTATTCTTTTAGATGTTCACGATTATAGTCAATGTGATGCTCGGACTTATGAGCATGATTGTAATAATCAATTCTATGATAATTCTCGGTTTTTTTAATTATAGACATAGCAAATGTTATAAGTACACCAAGCTGCATTAAAAGGAAAGTATATGAAATATGCATTTTAAAAATTTTCAAAATGTAGACGCTACCGGTAAAAAGACTATCTTAAACTAATAGGATGTAGTCATAAAAAATTAAATACGAATAAAATTAGTATCACTGCAAAAATAAAGTTGGTAAGTAGCCTCACCGACGTTGGTATACCATGCACCAGGTCGTACACATGTATTAAATTTGCAAAGACCAAATTTATATTTGTTTGGTAAACTTTTAAAAAGTTTTTGTAAATTTATAGTAAAATACGTTTATACGTACAATTTAAAAATTTCTAGTCCGAATTTATAAAAAAACGGTAGGTCGGTAGAAATTTACAAGTCTAATACGTGTCTCTATAGTCATAAAAAATGCAATTGGCAATCGATTTTTCCATTTATCGGGGCGGAAGTGAGCCTGGCAAAAATTTAAAATAATCATAATTTGCATATTAAGCCAGTATAGATAACAACTTTGATGTCTCTAGCTATTATACAGTCTTTAAAAAATCAGTTGTTTTTATTTAGTGGGACTGACTTGGCTAGTTCAATTCTGCTGTTGATGCTGATTAAGACTATATGTACGTTTTAGGATCGGAAAAAAGTTCTGGCTGTTACATACATTTTGTGACACTTATATACCATTTTACCCCATGCATGATAAAAAAAATCATTAGCCGTGTCTAAATCGTTCTGTTACAGTTTTATACTCTTTTGGTTAAAAGTCGATATTTGCGACGTAATATGGTTTC
Source organism: Drosophila tropicalis (assembly GCF_018151085.1). Lineage (NCBI taxonomy): Eukaryota > Metazoa > Arthropoda > Insecta > Diptera > Drosophilidae > Drosophila > Drosophila tropicalis. The sequence continues at coordinate 354,972 of NW_027172621.1, read as the reverse complement.
TTATTTATAATTAAGTTAAATTTATTTTTTTTTTCGTCGGTGCAAATCAACTTAACTTCACTTCACGTCGGGACTGGACCACTATATCATTAAGTGCTTTACGAAAAATCGGTGGAGCAGTAGGAGTTTCTTTACGTGACTTGGCTTCTGATGGGAATCGCCATCATTATTTCAGTGCGAGAATTTTCAGCTACCACCCGCACTTTTTTCCAACTTGAGTTTTTTTCGACCCGTTGAACATTATTTTTCTGTAAATAAATTATAGTGAGTAAAAACAAAGCATACCGCGCGTTTTTAATTCACCTAAGCACACCCTAACCAACTCACCCGTACCAGAAGTTATTCGCAATCGCCAAGTGTTGATAAGTGCTGATAAGTACAACATTTATAATAAGCAATATTTTCCCACTTTACATACCATTAAAAGTGTGACGTACATAGCACGTCGTTGGAGCCCCAGTGCAGCCCTCAATAGTCGGCCCAGTAGCAATCTTTGCATCTACGGCAGGCCGGTCCACCGGTGGTGGCGGAGGCGAAGGGTGCCGGCTACTTGCCTCTCTTTCGTCTTTTCCCGCCTCTCATTGCCTAATATTTCTTGGTATGGGTGAGAGTTTTTTTTATCCGAATTATTTCCAGAATTGTGCACCAATTTCTTCTCAGTCAAAATTGCAGCAGCACAGCTGATCGTACCAGTGTTGGTTAACGAGGAGAGCAAAAGGCAGCCCCTACCAATAATTCGGCAGGTGGCTCCTCCGGGCATACTTGGGGGCAGAGTTAAATTTGGAATGGATTTAAATCTAATTTCAGATTTGGATTTCTTGAGCTGTGCGACTCAGCAGATAAGGACCCCTTAGGTATGGCTTATTAGATTGTAGAGAAAGGAGTGTATGCAAATAAAAAAACTGCGATGCAGACACATTTTGCCATTGATGAAGTCTCAAATGAGGGGATAAAGGCCGCGGCTGGACGTCTCAACCCTAGCAAACCTCCAGGGCCAGACGGCATACCAAATCACGCCGTAAAGCTGGCAATGACCAGCGATATTGGCACAGGTCTATTCCTAATGCCTCCGGGAGGGCTGCCTTCCAGGCAAAAGTCGCAAAAGCCTAGATGAGCAATCAGGATACAGGCCAATATGCCTTATAGACACCATAGGCAAGATCCTGGAATCAATCATATGTGCGAGGCTAGAGTCAGCCATCAGGTTAGCCGGCGGTTTATTACCGAATCAATACGGCTTTAGAAAAACTAAGTCTACAACGGATGCCATTTCAAGAGTGGTCGATATTATTTCTGAAGCAATTAAAGGTGAGAGGTGGAAACAAGCAACAAAAAAATATTGCCTGTTGCTCCCCCTGGACATAAAGAACGCGTTTATCACGGCCGAAAGGGAAACTATTCTTGATGCGCTGCGAAATTTTGGCTACAGCAGGGGCATACGGTCAACCCACAGACTATGTGCACTTAGAGTCTGCTTCGCGTTTAGAACGGTATCTGACGACGCAGCTAACGCTGGGATGCTGCCAATTGACATTCAGGTGGATGAAGAACACCGCCGTCGCTGCTGCAGCTAGAGACAAGCCAACGAAATAACTGGCCCGCTCACACGCTAGAGGCAGAAGCCTAATAACATGGCAGAGAAGATGGGATGCATCACAGAAGGGTAGATAGACCCACCTGCTGATCCCAAATATAGAGAAGTGGATAGGGAGAAAGCATGGGTCAGTAAATTTCTGTCTAATCCAGATACTAAGCGGCCATGGATGCTTTAGGCAATGTCTCCATCGTTTTGGGCATGAAGAATCGCCTATGTGCACAGTCTGCAGCGATAATAGCGTAGAAGACGCACAATATTCTCTTTTCTTCTGTATATATCTATATATGTATCTATACCTAGTCAATAAAGGAATAAAAAAAAAAACAAACAAACAAACATCCCTACATATGTATGTAGGGGTAAAACAGGACGCGGCCTGGGTCAAAAACAACATCATGGGCGCAGCAATATGGAGTTGCGGACATCCTCCGTTACAACTAGAGTGTATTGGCAGACACAGAGGCTACACCAGGGCGAAATGCAACGGCATATCCATTTTTAGCTGCTACATAGCCCCAAGTGTGCAGGGGATACAGAAACACAGGTAACATAGCCTTTGTTTTGCCATCAGCGAAGCCTGTGATGCGTCAATGATCCGCAAGAGCCAAGGTGGAGGCAGACGCAAACCAGTGCATTGGTGGAGCCATGAAATTGCAGAAGCGCGAAAAGACCTCCTCAAAACCAGACGCAAGCAGCAGCGGGCCAGAACAGTCCCTCGTTCCAAAGGCTACTTATACGACGCTTATAAGACGCGGCGTGCACTGTTAAATGGAGCCATAAAGCAGAGTAAGGCTGACTGTTGGAAGAAGCACAGGCTGGTACTACTCCCAAAAGGAGGGAAAACGGACGACCCTTCAGCGTACAGGCCGCTCTGCATGATAGATGTGCTGGGTAAGGTTTTCGAGTCGATCATTCGCAACAGACTAGAAGCCCACATCGACGCTCGGAATGGACTTTCGGAGCACCAGTTAGGCTTCCGAAAGAAGCGTAGTACGGTCGACGCATTACATACCGTCACCGAAATAGCCAAAAAAGCCATAGAGGGCCAGCGATGGAAAGGAGGAGGCAAAGAGTACTGCCTTATCACCACTCTGGATGTCCGAAACGCATTCAACTCAGCGAACTGGATGTGCATTTTTGAGGCACTGCAGCGCTTAGCTGCGCCAGAATACCTGGTTGCAATGATTCGCAAGACTGGATCCTGATGTGCAATAGGAATATAAAATAGCAGGCGGAGTCCCACAAGGTTCGGTGCTTGGTCCAACCCTGTGGAACGTCACGTATGTCGCAGTGCTTCGTCTGAACATGCCACCAAGGACGCAAGCCATTGGATTCGCAGACGACATAGCAGTGGTCACAGTGGCAAAAGAGCTGGGAAAGGCAGAGGCCAAAACCAACGACGCCGTGCAATCAATTGTATCCTGGATGCAAAGAAATTCTCTGTCTCTGGCTGCACACAAGACAGAGGCCGTTTTAACCAGGAAACGTGTGGAGGCGGCAACTATTCATGTTGCAGGATGCGTCATCAGCTCCAAGCCGGAAATGAGATATCTCGGGGTGATGGTCGACCATAGGCTAACATGTAGCCGACAAAGCAGCAAGGGCAACATCAGCCTTAGCAAGGATAATGTCCAACCACGGTGGCCCCCGACAGAAAAGCAGATGGCTCATCACCACGGTGGTACGATCCGTACTCCTATTTGCAGCAAAGATATGGGCTCCAGCGATGGCGATCCAGTCATACAGCCGCGCCTGCAGATCTGTGCGTTCCAAATTGTATCCGAAGATGCTGCCTTAGTCATATCAGGAATGTTGCCACTTGATATTGTTGCTTTAGAGGCCAGAAGCAACCGTACAGCAGCTCAAAAAAGGGAGGTGTCCATTCGCACCGCTGGCGCCATTCTTACCATGGACAAGCCGCCTTATATCTAATGTGCAGGAATGGGTGAGTCGGCAACACGGCCAAACAGATTTTCATTTCATGCAACTCCTAACGGGACACGGGTGTTTTAAATCATATTTAGATTTAAGTACGAATCTGACCCCTACTGCACATACTGTACGGGGTCGTTTGAGGACGCAGAGCATGTCTCTTTTGTCTGTCCACGATTCACTGCTGGAAGAGCTAAGCCAAGGCATTGGGAGGCCGTCCATAGTCTATGACTTGATGGATATCTTACTTAGCTTGCAAAACAATTGGCTCGCAGTTAGCCACCTAGCTGCGGTGATCATACAGTCCCTGCGTCGCGCTGAACGTCAGCGCAACGAGAATTCAAACTCTAGATGAGTACCTAGATGAGGCTTTCATGCCATCTCCCCCTCGTGAAGTAATAACTTCAGCGTTGGTTCCGCGAGAGGGATACGGAAGTAGGGTAGGTTTTAGTGCGGTGAGGTGACCCGTAACCAAGGTCGATACCAAGTCCCGCACTTTTCGGCTTTCAATGCTTTACCCCTATACAAAAAAAAAAAAAAAAAAAAAAAAAAAAAAAATATGTATGTAAATTTGTTCTTTTACACTTATGTACATACATTTATTTCCACAGCTGTTCGCTAAATATGCAAAGTGTAAGAATCGCGATGAGAAATCCAAGTGCCGCTACCCTTAAAGTAAATCCACAAACGCATTCATTTGTTCATCGCTCGTAATATTTGAATTATAGATTTTGATTAATTTCTGTCATATTTGCATAAGCGCGTATCATACATACATACATACAGTGGTGGTCAGCGGGTTAGCCCCTTTTTGTTTTTTTTTGACTTTAAATTTGATTTTCTCGGCTCTTGAGAAATTTAATGAAAAATTTTTTCAGATATTTGTTGATTATTGTATTTAGATGAAGACACGTAGTTATTGTCATGCCAGCTAGCGACGTTTTTTATACAGGTGCGTTTGAACAAAAAGGCCCCCCCAAATTTTTGACTAAACTATTGCCCGATCATACCAAAATCTTGAATATTATAGTAAGACATGTGTATTCTTTGAAAAAGTTGTAGAGCTAGGTAATCTAAGAAAAGTATAAATATTTGTTTTGGGGACCATCGAAATTTCGGTATTTTGTATGTAATTCTTGAGGTCTCTTTGCTTGACGACGTTTAACGATACCAATTTAAACTAAAGTAATATTTTTTTAATCTAAATATGGAAGTAAATTGAATTTCCCGTCAAATGATACATGTTTCATAAAAATCCGACAAAAATTAGATAGATTTCATCGCCCATACTTAAAAAAAAACTAGATAAGAAAAATTTCTCACACATTCCCGTCTTTTTCTTTGCACGCATGTAGTGAAATTTTGCTAACCTGTTTTTTTTTTTTTTATGTATGTGCATAGTCACATATGGATGTATGTATGTACATACCCATTATCACTTTCCGTGTCGCGCAATTAATTAATAAAAAATAAATTGATTTTAACAGAGACAAACATGACCAATGTTTTTGCAAAACCAAATTTCTTTAAACCAAGGGTGGCAATGTCACTTTTGGCGGTCGACGCACACAAAAATTCGTGTGTCTCGAGTTTTATGATGCGTCATAAAATACATTTTTTGAGTCGAGCGAGCGAGTTCCCATCTCAGCTCCCCTGCAACATAAACTGCAATATAAGAAATCTTGAGCAATATGCAGAAGCAGCAACATCAGCAACAAACAGGATGTATACATACTAACATAATTCCAAAGAATGTAAATCAAATGCTTACGTCGGCATTTTGCCGACGGTCAGCCAGCTAGGGTGTGGGTACATAGAAATTAATACGAATCAAAATGAAAGTCTTCTTTTGAAGTCGAATTGAACAAGTCTTTATTATTTACCTAAACCAAATAATTAAATATATCTACAACCAAACCGTCAAATATATCTACCCCGGGTCCTCAATTTGGTAACTGGCGCAGTCGAAATTTGAAGGACTTACTAAACATAAGGATAATCATACTAACATAAGGATAATCATAGTTATTATTTTGTAAGTCAATTTTAATAATAGGAATAAAAAAAATCATTTTACATGTTCAAAATTTGTTTTCTGCAACTCGATTCAACAATATACAAACAAAACAATTTTTCAAAATTTCATAGCATACTCGATTTTTATGAAAATGTTTCTTCTAGTTCTTATAGAGCTATATTATATAGTGGTCCGATCCTTATGGTTTTCATACTTTATTTTTGCCGGGTAATAAAAACCCCGGAAAAAAAATTTCAGCCCGATAGCTCTTAAGACGGCTGAGTAAAAGGCGTACGCACAGACGGACGGACAGACGGACATGGCTATATCAACTCAGCTGATCAAGAATATATATACTTTATGGGGTCGGAAACGTCTCCTTCTGTGCGTTACAAACATCTGATCAATTTTATAATACCCTTTGCAAGGGTATAAAAAAAAAAAGTGAATAAAAATAAATAAAAATAAAATACAAGTAAAACAAAGAAAAATGAGAAGAAAGATAATTAATTTTTGACTAGTGTGTTGTGGAACAAGTGTAAAATAATTAATACAAATCTTAACAATTAAATCAAAAAAGAAAAAAAAAAACAGAGGGCCGGGGCTAACTTCGACCGCGTCAAAGTTTGTATACCCTTGCAACTTTTTTGGTAACTCTATCCTTACCTATTAGCCATCAATGTGGAAGAACGTTTTATCTAAAAAGGCTTATGTTTGCGAAAGAATGGCCTACAATCATAGGAAATAACGAAGATATTGATCAAAGTCACTGTTTTCCACCGATCGTTCCTATGGGAGCTATATGATATAGTCACCCGATCTTGATCAAATTTGGCAGAGTCATTAACAGATATATCAAACTAACAAATGTTTAATTTAAAAGCAATCGCGTTAAAAGTAACGAAGTTATTTACAAAAGTCACTGTTTTTGACCGATCGTTCCCATGGGAGCTATATGATATAGTCACCCGATCTTGATCAAATTTGGCAGAGTCATTAACAGATATATCAAACTAACAAATGTTTAATTTAAAAGCAATCGCGTTAAAAGTAACGAAGTTATTTACAAAAGTCACTGTTTTCGACCAATCGTTCCAATGGGAGCTATATGATATAGTCACCCGATCTTGATCAAATTTGGCATAGTCGCTTATAGGCGTAGTAAACTCTCTAATATTAATTCACGACAATAGCTCAGAAAATAACAAAGTTATTGAGAAAGTCACTGTTCGTGACTTGGCCGTTTGTATGGGAGCTATATGATATAGTGGTCCGATCCGGCTGAATCCGAGATATACAACGCCTGCACTATATACAAGCCTACGTGCAAAATTTCAGCTCTGTAGCTCTTACGGTCTAGGAGGAGTTTGCGTTGATCCAGACGGACGGACGGACGGACGGACGGACGGACATGGCTAGTTGAACTCGTCTCGTCGTGCTGATCAAGAATATATATACTTTGTATGGTCGGAGATGCTTCGTTCTATGCGTTGCACACTTCTGACCAAAATTAATATACCCTTTTTGCAAGGGTATAATAATAAATTGATAAATAAAAATCTTTTCAAATTTCTTCGCTAAAATGTGATATTTTAAACCAAAACTTTTAAACAAAATCATTTATAAATGCATACAATAAAATTAATAAATCATCAAAAAAAAAAAATATCAAAGGGTTTGTGTGCGGTATGAGTCCACGTCAAACGTGCTACGGTTCGATTTCGACGTCTATGCGACAGAAAAGTTGGCAGCAGTTGTCGAAGTACTCAGAAACACACAATATGTATGATAGTACAGTTTGAAGTTGCTGCAATTATTTATATTTCAGGGCGACTTATAAATCCAAGCGGCCAAAAATAAAAAATATCTACATATTGTAGTAGGCCCAGTGTCCAAAGCATAAGAAACAGTGGTATTGCAACCACTGTTGAAGCACCGTTATAACTATTGATATAGATTCCTCACTCTCTGATTTCATGAGCGTCTCTCGCTCTGCTTTGCAAGCAAAGATGCTCTCTTTATTGTTGAATATCTAACTCTCTAACTACTCTGTCTGCGAGCAGAGAGTCAGTTCGTAAGCAATATCCAAGTGATGAGATCAAATAAATAAAGCAACGAGCAATTAATAAGTGACACAACCATATTATTTATACTACCATAATATCAGAAGTGGTTCAAAAATCCATAAAATGTCGGAAGATCTTAACAAAATTTCTACGGCAAGCCTAAAAAGTTGGCTAGTGGCGTTGGCAATGGACACCAAGGGTTCCAAGACGGAGCTAATAAGCAGACTACTGGAAATTCCGGTGGATGTACGTGGAGGCCTTCTAGTAGCTCCAACACCAGATGTCGATGCCATTCCATATACAAGCGGCGTCGGAACAAAGTCACAACAACAAATGAGACAATAAGAGTCTCAAACCCTACAGCAACAACATGATGAAATAACCGAAAGTACAGTTATGTTAGAGGGACTACGCAACGAAAAATAAGAAGCCAAGAAACTTCTAGAAAGTTTGCATATCGCAGTCGCAAGCGGCGACGCCATGCAAGTGCGAGACAGCAATAGACGCGTCGAAGCCATGCAAGAGCGAGACAGTAATAGACGCGTCGACGCCATGCAAAAGCGAGACTGCAATAGACGCGACGAAAATGAGAGTGGCGACGAACATACTTCAAAAGCAGACGAAGAAAACGACGAAGAGAGTTCGAGTTCGAGTTAGAGCGCGAGCGTGTATTAGAGATGGCAACAGCAATGGACCAGCAGAACAATGTGACCAGAGTAGCTGAGCAGAAAATAAATAATTGGACTTTTTCTGGCTACCAGATGGCTAAGGAACTGCTGCTGGAATATAATGGCGGACCAGACGTATTGAATTGTACAATTAAATAATGTGTGTGCATTGTGTGAACTCAGCGAGAATCAACGTCATTTGCTTTGCGTTGGAAAACTTAAAAGCAATGCACTACAATGGCTACACACAAGCCCAAAACGTATATTGGAGAAAGTGGACAAATTGTTGGACGAGTTGGTAATATCGTTTGGTTCCAAGAAATCGAAAGCAGAGTTACGGCGTGCTTTTGAGGCTTGTGTCTGGACAGATACCGAGCGATTTTCAGAATACTTTGAAAATAAGGTGAAGCTAGCCCAACACGTCAATACTAGATTTCATCATAGAGGGAATTCCATTGGAGATCATGCGTATACAAGCGCGTGTACAATGTTTTGACAATCCAAACCGATTGTTAAGAGCATTTGCGGAGGTCCGGCTGCCAAGTTAGAAGTTCGACGAGAGGCAAAACAGGGTACCCAAGGACTCGAGGTGCCATAATTGTAATTCGAGAAATCATTGGGCGAAGGATTGCCTAAAGCCTTTACGTGTTCGTGGATCTTGTTATGGGTGTGGTGCCAAGGAGCACCTCATAGCGCAGTGCCCGAAAAGGAAGAAGCCAAAGGACGAAGTAAACAATTATGTAAGATATATTAAATTATTTTTAAGAGACTATATTCTTAAACCAATAATTACAGAGTGCCTCATAATGAAATGCTGGAAAATGAAAACGGAATAACAAGTCAAGTTGTTAGAAAATATGAGAGAAAAATTGTTAGTAATGTAGATAAAGGAGAAAAAAGGAAAGATGTAGAAATTAATATTAGAAATGTGTTGGCAGAAAATTTTGAGAAAGAAATGTTAGAAATCAATTTATTAGACAATGCAAAAGAAGAACTTGTATACAACATCGGTGAAAATGTTGATTTTAGGACTCGATGTAAGTTTGTCAAACTGTTTAAAGAATGTTATAGCAGAACAGACCAGAGAATCCAGATTTTAAATGTGAAATGAATATAACTCTTAAAAATACGAAACCCTTTAGTTGTTCACCTAGAAGGTTATCATATACGGAAAAAAAGAAGTTACAGATATTAATTGATGATTATTCAAAAGAAGGGATTATACAACCCAGTAATTCAGCAGAAAACAGGAGATTTGCGTCTATGTATAGACTTTAGAAAATTGAACAAAAGTATGGCTAAAGATAACTATCCATTACCAATAATAGACGATCTCTTGGATAGCTTAGCACAAAAGAAAGTGTTCACAAAATTTGATTTAAAAAATGGATATTTTCATGTGTTCATGGGCAAGGAGTCGGTTAGGCCAGTATGAATTCCTTAGGATGCCAATGGGATTAAAAAATGCACCGCATGTGTTTCAGCGGTTTATTAACAGCATTTTTGATGACATAATTAGGAAAAACAAAATTTTTTTATACATGGATGACATAATGATTGCTAGCAAAAATATTGAGGAACATTTAAAAACGTTAAAAGAAGTATTCAAGAGGTTATTGCGGAACAAATTAGAACTTAGAATGGACAAATGCGAGTTTATGCAAGCTAGTGTAAAATAATTAGGATATGTAATCACAGAAGAGGGAATACAGGCGGATGAAAAGGGTTTAGAAGCAATAAAAAACTATCCAATGCCAGACCCATCTTTTTAGACTTGTGTTAATTCATTCATTAAAGATTTTTTAATAGAAGCCAACCCGTTGTATGGTTTATTAAAGAAGGATAAACAGTTTGAATTTGGGGAAAATGAGTTGAATTGTTTTTTAAATTTAAAATGAAACTGAATTACACTGTGATGCCAGTGCTTTAGGGTTTGGAGCAGTTCTGCTTCAAAGAAAAGAGGATAAGCGGCTACACCCAATTTCTTATTTTTCCAAACGCACTACAGTAACTGAGGCGAAATACCACAGTTTTGCGTTACGCAGGTTTATTATTTATGTCCAAGGAAAACGTTTTAGAATACTTACGGATTGTAATTCTTTGACTTTGACTTTGAATAAAGTTGAGCTTAATCCAAGAATTTCTAAATGGACGTTAGAATTACAGGAATACTGTTACTAGCTAGTGCATAGATCTGGCAAACAAATGCAACATGTAGATGCATTGAGTAGGTGCACAAACATTATGATCCCAGAAGCTAATAGTTTTGAAACAAATTTAGTTATTTGCCAATCAAAAGACAAAAAGATTCAGAGTATAAAAAAATTTTTAGAAGAAAGGGAACACAAACTGTTCGAAATGCGGAATGGTATATTGTATAGGAAAACAAATGATAGAAGGATTGTATTTTATGTACCGGAAGATATGGAAGAGCATGTATTATATAAATATCACGACGAATTAGGGCATATTGGCAGGGACAAAATGATAGAAGCAATAGAAAGAGGATACTGGTTTCTGAATATGAAGGAGAAGACAATAAAACATATAAGAAATTGTTTGAAATGTATAGCGTATTCACCGAAAACACGAAAAAGGAGATGGTCTCTTGCATAGTATACTGAAAGGAAATAAGCCCTTTGATACAGTTCACATTGATCATTATGGACCAGTAGATTCAGGAAGATCAAAGAAGCATGTCTTAGTTGTTGTAGATGCATTTACGAAATTTGTTAGATTATACACCACGAAAACTACAAACACTAAAGAAGTCGATCATATAGTAGACCGAAATGTGTAATATCGGATCGAGGCAGTTGTTTTTCATCGGGAGAATTGGAAAATTTCATGAAAGAAGCGAATATAAAACATATAAAAATAGCTACAGGATCGCCACAAGCAAATAGACAAGTAGAAAGGATTAATAGAAGTTTAGGACCTATGATTGCAAAACTCACCGAAACTGAGAATGGATTGTATTGGGATGTGGTCATTAAAAAAGACGAATTTTCGTTAAACAATACACAACATCGTGGCATCAAAAAAGTACCTGCAGAGATGCTTTTTGGTTTAGCACAAAAAGGAGAGGTTAGTGATGATTTGAAAGAAAAGTTAGACGAAGTTACAAAATTAGATGAAGTCAGTGACAGAAATGTAGAAAATATTAGAAAACAGGCAGAATTAAATCTACGGTTAGCACAGGCCGATAATGAAAAATACTATAATAATAAAAAGAAAGTTACACGCTGACGCGTTTATCAGTCGCTCCGCAAAATAAAAGGAAACAATTGACGTTCAATACCTGGAGTATAAAGGGGAAGGATTAGGAAGGGTCGCCAAAAGACTGGCCACTCATCTGGACTACAATCGGCTGCCAGCTGGCTGCATCTGTTGTGTTGGAGAAATTATTTATTTCCCATCAGTCTTAGCTTGGAGGCCACGACGGGAGGGGCGGCGGGCGTGTTAACCATATCCCGCGCTTTCTCCTGTGGTGGGAAAATTACATTTTTTGCATTTTCCTTATCGTTTGACTTCTTAGCGCTTTTTACTTTGCCGATTTCAATTAATCAGCTGGTAACTAGTGTTGTGAACCGTCGATCGAAAACACAGCCGATAAACCAGCTGACGGCTTAACATAAGCTCACAACATTAGCCATAGTGCTGCGTGCTTTTGGGCGCTCGCTTAGGCGCGATTTTTAAAAATCACTTATAGACTGAGTAAGTCTTAAGTTACCGACTAGCAATCATTTCAGGTTACAAGACGAGAACCAACAAACCCACAGGGCCTCTGAGAGGACTGTGGTCTGCGCTTGTGCCAGCGGTCACAGCGTATAAAACCTGGCAGCAGGTATAAAATGCAAAAGATATATGGGAAAATGGTTGGAAAAACGTCGACTGCTCCAGGTGGCAGCCGCAGTTGTGGAAATCCACCCATGGTACAAGCCATGGCATGGGCACGGATTCTGGAGGCCCGAACAACCGTCATCACCACCACTGCACCAGTGGCAAACTTGGCCGATGCAGCGGACATAGCTACAAGCAGCAGCAGCAGCAAAAAGCACGGACTGTGCACAAACGGAGCTAATCCTTTCGCCAAAGGAAGCAAGATCGCCAGGACACCGCCGCAGGCTCTTCACTCGGCCCCGCCAGCCAGCTCAGTCTCAGCTGGATGCGAAGAAGAGACACCCAAACGGGCACGGGAAGCAAGCCCTTGCAACACTGAAAGTGGAACCTCACCGAAGAAGTTAAAAGGACCGCCGCAGGTACTGAACTTGTTGATGGCCGAACTGGGCAAGATCTTAGACGAAATCATAGATGGCTCGGTTAATAAAAAGGCTCCCCCGACGCGTAACACAACCCAATGGATGAAGGAGGCACATCTTAAGATGAAATCCATTTACCTACAGGTAATGGAACAGATGCAGGAATATCCGGTGAAGGCTGGACCATGCCTTGCATGCGCAACGCGCAATTCTGTCGCCAAAACCACCAAAGAGGTTACGAAAAAGAAGGATACCAGGACGGAAGACCCACCGACAGCCAAAAAGAATGACAGGAGGAGGAAAAAGAAGCCCCGCAGCAACAGCAGTGTCACCAGGACCAGCAGTAGCTGAACCAACACACGCAACGAACATCGCTGGAGGGAAATGGCACAAGGTGAAAAGCCGAGACCCATTAAAAAGAAGAGGCCGGAGGTCATCATGGTGAAGTGTAAAGACCCAGCCAATTACGCGATGGTACTGAAGCCAGTCCACACAGACGCCGGAATCCAGCAGTACAAGGAGAATGTATGTGCGGTTCGACGCACAGCAGCCGGGGAACTACTCCTACAGTTGACCAAGCTAGCGGACGAAGCAACTGAAACAGGCACTTGCAGACACTGCTGATGTCAAGGCGATCAGCGATAAGGCCCTGATCGAAATACAGGATCACGCAGAATTCCACACTTCTGCTCGCCGTCCTGGAACTAATCGACGAGGATTTGCCGGCAGAATGTCACCCAAAGATGCGGAAAGCGTACAGTGGTACACAGACCGCAACAATGATGGTGAACCCGAACCTGGCGAACAAGCTGCTGCAGGCGGGCAAAATACGAGTAGGCATGTGCATATGCCGAGTACGCCTGAAGACTGAGCCGAGACGGTGCTACAAGTGTCTGGACTTTGGGCACACAGCAGCTCGGTGCAGAAGCAAGCACGACGCATCCAAGCTATGCTTCAACTGCGGTAGCAAGGATCACGCTTCAAAGCAATGTGACCAGAAGGCAACGTGCATGCTTTGCAAGCGAAATAAGCGGATCAATACGGCGCACAACACGCTCAGCAGAGCTTGCCCGTTATTTGTAGTGGCTGGCAGTAACAGGAAGGATTTCCGGAGCTGCTGGCAGACTACAAGCGGAAAAAAGGCCAACCTAAATATGGAGATCAAGAGAAGTAAAGCGGACTGCTGGAAGAAGCTGTGCGCAGATGCAGATGCGCAGCCACATGGGACTGCCTATAAATTGGTTATGGGCAAACTCGCCAGGCGCATAATGCCAACGGATCCAACCAAGTTGGGTCACATTGTAGCAACGCTATTCCCTTCAAGGCCGACGAGGAACTTAGCAGCCAGCGGAACACCATGTGCACCGATATTCACAGATGTTAGTGAAGTCGTGGAAGCAGGGAAGAGGATAAACGTACATAAAGCCCCGGGCCCGGACGGGGTCCCGGCTCTTGTAATCAAACTGCTAGTTTGCAAACACGCGTCGACGTTTGTTGAACTTTTCAACACGTGCATGCTGGAACGGGAGTTCCCTACGAGGTGGAAGCTACAAAGGTTGGTCCTGCTTCCCAAAGGTGATAAAATAGATGACCCGTCAGCATACAGACCCCTGTGTATGCTTGATGTGATTGGGAAACTTTTGGACCGCATCATTTGCAATAGACTGGACAAGGAACTGGAGCAACGTCATGGACTGTCGGACTGGCAGTTCGGATTCAGGAGGAAACGCAGCACTATCAACGCCATCAGTTCGGTGGCGAAGGGCAACGCTGGAAAGGCGTGTGGTGATGAACATGTGCACGTGTAGTTGTTAGCTGCCTAATTTTTCAACCTTGCTAACGATAACACAAGTGTATGCTAAAGATCGGGGTCGTGCACTTCTAGCGTTGCTCTTGCTTAGCTCGTCGGATGAGGGGGGGTTCTTTCCTACTCTAGGCATACGCACGGATCATACAGAAAAAATATAAGTGCACTATCAGAAACTAAAAGAATGTAAAAAGCAAAATATTGAACCAGATCGGGATACTATTAATTGTGCGGACGACTTCTCTGCAGATTAGCTAAAGGTGTTGTTCGCTAACCCTTTCTGTACCCACTCTACCTTGGCAAACTATTGGGTTTAATTGATTGCCCCTTAACAGACTCTTAAATGATCTTAGACGATTTGTAACGGCAGCATAGTCATGGATTCAGGTGACGGACTCCTCAAAGAATTAGTTTACACAAACATGACGAAATTTCAAGTTACGGGTTTAATTCCAAACAAAGGGTTTTCATGACTTAATTTTCTAAGAAATTACAAAATAAAGATATGCAAAAAGATATAGCAAGATAAATTTAAATACGATAATTAGAGCAAATATAGATTCAAAAAAAATTCATAGTAATTCAAAAGAGATTTGGGTTATGTGGCCGCGTGTGCCAGTTGGCAATGAAACAAATATTTATAGTATATATGTACATGTATGTCTTAACTCACGATTTATCCAACGGTGCGATCTCTGGGCCCATCGATGCTGCAGGGATTTGCTGTATAATTTAGTTATTAGAAAAATGAAATGCAACAAAGCCAATCTTAACGCATTACATACCCATTAGGTTTCCTAATAAGGAAAACTGATTTTACTTAACCAAATAGGGACTTACTTTTAATAATATTTAAAGTTTCGTTACGTTACTTAAACTAATAGTTCATTTAAATTTCTTTTAGTTCAGCAAAATTTTTACGTTAATCAAAGAGAAAAAAATGTATGAAAAGGTGTTGCCGTGGTGCAACAAAAAAAGTAGTATCCAAACCAAAGGGCTGCTACTCCATACTTTGCGTAAAGATGAAACAAGAAAAGGTAGCAGAACTACTACTAAGTATGCATATGCACCAAGAAGAGATCTCGCTCAAATTGGGTGTATAATGTTGGTATTAAATATATATTAGCCGGGGAGTTGCTTCATTTCATCACTAGACTATTTTAGTCTGGCCCATGGCGATGATTATTGATGAAATGGAAGGGTTGATAAAGAAAATCCGAGGCTCGCTGGTGTCTTGGTTATTTAACGATGTTCCAACGAAGAAAATATCAGCGATTGGGCTGGGGAACAATTAACCAAATTGTCCCAACGAAATGAAAAATCCAAGGCTGCTTGAAAGCCAAAAGTTTCTTGGTCGACGCCACGCGACCGAAATATAAATTTCAACTGAAATATAACGGGGTTTAAATTCTAATATTTTCACTAAATTTGACTTTACATCACCTTATTCTTCGAATATTCACTAATATTTTTATTCACTTTAGCCAAATATGTATATTTCTGCCTTGTGCAGTACTGTGCTTTTTAAACGATGATGTAATATGCACATGTTTTACAAATGTATGTGTAGTTATATATATTTATTTGAATATTAATATTCACGTCTTTCCGCAATCAAAGTATCAAGTTAAATGAAAAACCCTGTACCAAAATTCTGTTTCTAAGCAAATGCAATGCATGCGAACGAATTCTAACGGATCTTTTCCATGCTCTCTTCTTTGCTTACGCTTCGCGTTCGCTGTGCGAAATGAGAGTAAGAACCGTACCAAGTGAAGACATGTGCGTAGTACTCAAGGGGGGTTATTCATTTATTCATGCAAACAAACAAAATAAAATATTTGCTCCGAAATGCAATTAAAACCAGAATCCGGGGCTAACTTTGACCGCGTCAAAGTTTGTATACCCTTGCAACTTTTTTGGTAACTCTTTCCTTACCTATTAGCCATCAATGTGGAAGAACGTTTTATCTAAAAAGGCTTATGTTTCCGAAAGAATGGCCTACAATCATGGGAAATAACGAAGATATTGATCAAAGTCACTGTTTTCCACCGATCGTTCCTATGGGAGCTATATGATATAGTCACCCGATCTTTATCAAATTCGACACAGTCATTAACAGATATATTAAATTAAGAAATGTTTAATTTGAAAACAATCACGGTAAAAGTAACGGTGTTATTTACAAAAGTCACTGTTTTCGCCCGATCGTTCCTATGGGAGCTTTATGATATAGTCACCCGATCTTGATCAAACTTGGCACAGTCATTAACAGATATACTAAACTAACAAATGTTTAATTTGAAAGAAATCGCGGTAAAAGTAACGAAGTTATTTACAAAAGTCACTGTTTTCGACCGATCGTTCCTATGGGAGCTATATGATATAGTCATCTGATCTTGGTCAAATTTGGCACAGTCGTTTATAACATAGAAAATAACGAACATAGAAAATAACGAAGTTATTGAGAAAAGTCACTGTTCGTGACTTTGGGGTTTGTATGGGAGCTATATGATATAGTGGTCCGATCCGGCTGAACGCCTGCAGTATATACAAGCCTATGTGCAAAATTTCAGCTCTGTAGCTCTTTCGGTCTAGGAGGAGTTTGCGTTGATCCAGACGGACGGACGGACGGACGGACGGACATGGCTAGTTGAACTCGTTTCGTCGTGCTGATCAAGAATATATATACTTTGTATGGTCGGAGATGCTTCGTTCTATGCGTTGCACACTTCTGACCAAAATTAATATACCCTTTTTGCAAGGGTATAAAAATTATTATTATTAAAGAGGGCTACTACACCACAGTTAATGCTACGGAAGCCTGCTGACGGAGTCATGATCTGAAAAAGGACCTCTTTAGCTAATTTAGGTGACAATGTCTTTCAAATGATATACACCGAGAGATCTATTCTGCTCGTTAGCTAATTCATAATACGACGAAGTGACCTTCCTCAACACCTTAGCTGGGATGAAGACTGGTGCTAATTTGCTACTAAATCTTTTTGGGGCTGAACTCTGTGTAAAATTTCGAGCATGAACTGTGTCACCGACTTTTAGTTGTCTGCTTCTGCTACGTAAATTGTAATTACGAGCATTTGTTGCATGTGCCTTGGCTATGGTATCCTTAGCTTTTTGCCGAGCTACCTGCAATGCATCGAATCTATTCAACGAGGTGTCTTCAGTCATTAAATTAAATTTCCGCAAAAGTTCATAGTCTTTACCATTATGAGGCATGTGTTGACCAAAACATAGATAGTAGGGGGAATATCCAGTACTGCGGTGGATAGAAGAACGAAAGGCTGCACTAATTTCTGTAAGATGATTATCCCAAGTGGTATGGTCGGTCCCTATGTATGCGCGAATCGCTGCTAGAACTGAGCGGTTAAGACGTTCACTTGCGTTTCGTTGAGGGGAATAAATAGCGGTGCATTGATGCGAGACTCCGAATCGAGTAAGAAATGACTTAAAGAATCCGGATTTGAATTGTGAACCATTGTCCGTCAGTATACATTCCGGTATTTTCTAAATATTCGCAAATACGATTGGATGTAAACTTCTTAAGCGGATGGAGAAAATGAAATTTGATGTTGTGATCGACGATGATCAATAATCCAATGTGCCCTTGCTTTGATCTAGGATACGGACCTAATAAGTCCATGTAAAGCTTTTGAAACGGTCTATCGGATGCTTTCCCATGGGAGGTCGAAGAATCTTGTTGCCGCTTTTTGTAGACCGACAAGTCGAACAACTGTCAATATATTTTTTGATTTGGGATGCCATGTTGGGCCAAAAGAAGTATCTCCTAATCTTATCACTAGTTTTGCCAATGCCACAATGTGCTGAGTTCGGGGGATTATGTGCTGTCTTTATAATGTCTTCGGTAAGACTGGATGGGATCCATAATTTCCAAGAATTGTTTTCCTGCTGTTCTGTTCGCTTATAAACATATTTGCTGTCTACGCGCAAATCAGGCAATCTGGACTGGTTGTCTGTAATGTGTGTTGCCAGTTCACGATATTCATCTGATTCAAAATATTTAGACGACAAATCTATCATAGGTTTTATTTCCGAAAGTTCTGAAACTTCATCCTTTCTTTGAGCTTTGTTCAGTTTTTCTGACATGTAAGCTATCGGTAGTTCTATGCCTTCGGAATTAGTTTGAGCTAACATACATCCTATACCTACTAAACTTGCATCACACAATAAAATAAACGGTTTCTTAAAATCGGGAGTGGTCAAAATGATGACACGATCCATAAGTCTACATAAAGTCTGTGGGGCGTTGCACAAACCAAAAGGCATCACTTTATATTGGTAAAGTGGCCGGTTAGGTATTGTGAAAGCGGTGTATTGACGTGAGCTTTCCTCTAACGGAATTTGCCAGGAGGCGTGCTTCATGTCCAGTCCAGTAATAAGTCGAGCAGGTGGCAGCCTGCTAAGTATTCCATCAATATGGGGAAGAGGATACGCGTCCTTACGAGTGCACTGATTCACTGCTCTAGAATCTAAACATAATCGAACTTTATCGCCACGTCTCACCAATACACAATTGGAGCTCCATGGACTGTTACATTCTTCAATGATATCTAAATCTAACATTCTATCTATTTCCGTGAACATTAACTTCTCAATGGCCGGCGAAATTGGCCAATGCCTTTGTTTAATGGGCCTAGTACTATCAACTTCAATCTTATTATCAATGAGATGTGTGCGACCTAATCCTTCTTTATCGTAGCAGGGTAATTTAGCAATTGCAAAATTAAGTTTTTGCTGCTGAGACTCAGACAAACGGTGCATTTTCACGGAATCTCCATGATCATTTCCTTTTTCTTCAATAATATCCGATACTATTAGTGGGTCTTCCTTCAATTTATCTATTAAACCAAATTTACGCCAAAAATCCATTCCAAGATATATGTTTTGTTTTAAATCAGGAATAATAAAGAAATCAACGGGTTTGGTGAGTTGTCGATACGTAATGTCACTTGTCAATTTACCTTTGACAAAACATTCAGAATTGTTGGCCGTAATTATTTTGCCTGAACAATTGCGTGTTTTAGGATGCTTTAAAACCTCTTTAGCTACCTTACTTCCTAAGCAACTAATATTAGCACCACAGTCTAAAAGAGCAGTGAAGGTCTGGCCTTCTCTCTTTATTTCTGTGTACAATCGATTATCTGATCGGGAAAATATACTGGAAATCAATTTCTTGCGGTTATTTCTAACCTTCTTCCAAAAGAAGCGTAGTCTATGCGTAGAGCGCTTAGACTTAATCATTGGTCGTATGCTGTCTACTTCACCAAAGATGCGATGACGAACGGTCTCATACTGAGCCAAACGTAGGTGAAGAGGACGAAATGGGCTTTTATCAACTGTTTTCGAAGTTGGTCCTACATTTTCTTGTGAATCTGTTTCTTTCCTACAAACAAGAGGTTCACATTCCTCTGTTTGGGAATATTTATCCTTCATTATTGGTGTGGATGCGACAAAGAAGTGTTGATCGCCGCATCCGTCGGTCGGTTTTCCTGCGGGTTGCAATTACGACAACGCGGTTTAAAAACATTTACGGCTCCGCAACCATAGCAAAATACAGTACGCGGTTCCAGACAGATATCAAAACGGTGTCCAGGCTTCCGGCAGTTCCAACATGTAAGTTTATGTTGAAAAGCTTCCACCTCCTCCTGCATATAATTCTCGAAATTAGAGTCTAATTCAGCTATCTTTGAGCGATGTCCAAAAGTATTCTTGGTCGATATGCTCTTCATTTGTTTAGCAAATTGCTCGTGGGTGCGTACTTCCTGTCTCAGATGAGATAAGGTAAAAATTCCTAGATGCATAAGTTTATAACGAATTGCCGACTTTGAATGTCTAATTAATAACTTGACTAAAGAATCCTCTGAAAGTTGTGTGTTTAATCTTCCTACTAGCCTTTCGACACTAAACTGGTAAGTCCTCAAAGGTTTCATTCTCGCCCTGGTGTCTGCTATTAATCAGTTCCCAGGTGTCCATATCGTTATCTACTTCATCAAACTTCTTTCTAAATTCTACGCAAAATTTATTCCAATCGAAATTTGGGTGTGCTCGATGAAATTTCCAAAACCAATCATTCGCTTTACCTGCGAACAGTAAATACAAATGATCACAAAGTACTTGATAATCTTCATTTAAATTTTGTTCTGCTAATGAACGAACTCTGTATAGGAAATCCTCCGAATGCATTCCTTCTTTGGAACCATCAAATTTTATTCGCCAACTTTGCATAATGCTTGCAACTTTTTCGGGGGACAATGTCGAATTTGCTCGCGACCCTCTATTTGAGTTCTGAGTCTGACTACTAAGATTTCTAGATGTTTGCGTGTGGTTATAGTGTTCCTCTTGTCTTGGTGCCGGGAGGCTGAACGCTGCAGAACGCTCTGAAATGGGGTTTGGTTCTTTGCGCTCAAGTCGAATAGAAGCTAACTTGTCGTCAATCAGCAAAGCTAAATGGTTTACTAACTGTTCCTGTTGTGCTTGGATAGCAGTTTGTATCAAAGTTGTATAATCTGGAGGGGTACATGGTCTTGGACTACTAGCTTGAGTAGGCGGTGGCCTATGTTGACGTGAGGTGGTCGAAGATCTCGTGCCGATCCCTCTCCTTTGAATTGCTCCCTGATTACGAATAGGTTTGGTCTTGGCAGGTCGACCAGGTCCTGAACGAGTATTATGAGGGGTCACAGGCTGAGTTGTAGGTTCGCCTGATTTACTAGCTTCTTGGAGTTCCGTTTCCAAGTCAATATTTGATCTTACAAGTTGTTTCATCTTGCAAGGATGCTTGCAAGTGGGGCATAAATTCGAAGTTTTTAAACACTCTGTAATACACTTATTGTGAAATCGGTGCTTACAAGGCGACGAAGCAATTGCTTCGTTTTCATTTTAAGTTTCATGGCGAATGCCGCAAAATGGGTCATTTTTTTGCAAAGCTCGCGCAATGCTCTAACAGACATACTTAAATTTTTCTTTAATTAATTTAAATTATATAAATTTGGAATCCGCCATCATTAACCAATCCTATTGCCGTTTACAAAGTTGATTCGATCTGCACAAAAAATAGATTTCTATTAAATCTTAAACAAAAATTCCTATTGTCGATTTGTCTGAATGACGATTTCCTAAACTGGTCATATACCGACATACGCCAGTCATATGCTATTCCTGGTCCAGGTTCTATTCACTCTAAACAAATTTAAGGTCTAAGAATGCCTATTTTATAATATTGTAATTTTCAACGACTCCATTGGTCAGTCAACCCGATATAACCGAGTTGCAACTACAATTCCTAACGATAGCCTCAAACTACAAAGATCATAAAATTTGCGTTCCCGCCTAGTCCTACGATGCTGTTGCCGCCAATAGTTTCTTCTGGTCGACTAATCCGGAAATTCTCGAATTACTATCGCGATTCACACAATCAATCTACAACGGGCACCATCGCATTACGAGTCTGCATAACTAGCTTGAAAGTAAAATTAATCTAAATAACTGGATATGAATGGATGATAATGAGCAAAAACATGTGTGTGGATACTTTGGTGGTGTACGTATCCGATTAGTAGTGGGGTTGTCCTACGTTTTATTCGGGCCTTATGATTGGGCTCCATTCAGTAATGTGTGTAATAGTGTTGTTCTAAATTATTCGTAGTCCCAATTCGGGTCCCACGGTTGGGCGCCATTTCTGTGGTGATGAACATGTGCACGTGTAGTTGTTAGCTGCCTAATTTTTCTACCTTGCTAACGATAACACAAGTGTATGCTAAAGATCGGGGTCGTGCACTTCTAGCGTTGCTCTTGCTTAGCTCGTCGGATGAGGGGGGGGTTCTTTCCTACTCTAGGCATACGCACGGATCATACAGAAAAAATATAAGTGCACTATCAGAAACTAAAAGGATGTAAATAGCAAAATACTGAACCAGATCGGGATACTATTAATTGTGCGGACGACTTCTCTGCAGATTAGCTAAAGGTGTTGTTCGCTAACCCTTTCTGTACCCACTCTACCTTGGCAAACTATTGGGTTTAATTGATTGCCCCTTAACAGACTCTTAAATGATCTTAGACGATTTGTAACGGCAGCATAGTCATGGATTTAGGTGACGGACTCCTCAAAGAATTAGTTTACACAAACATGACGAAATTTCAAGTTACGGGTTTAATTCCAAACAAAGGGTTTTCATGACTTAATTTTCTAAGAAATTACAAAATAAAGATATGCAAAAAGATAGAGCAAGATAAATTTAAATACGATAATTAGAGCAAATATAGATTCAAAAAGAATTCATAGTAATTCAAAAGAGATTTGGGTTATGTGGCTGCGTGTGCCAGTTGGCAATGAAACAAATATTTATAGTATATATGTACATGTGTGTCTTAACTCACGATTTATCCAACGGTGCGATCTCTGGGTCCATCGATGCTGCAGGGATTTGCTGTATAATTTAGTTATTAGAAAAATGAAATGCAACAAAGCCAATCTTAACGCATTACATACCCATTAGGTTTCCTAATAAGGAAAACTTATCTTACTTAACCAAATAAGGACTTACTTTTAATAATATTTAAAGTTTCGTTACGTTACTTAAACTAATAATTCATTTAAATTTCTTTTAGTTCAGCAAAAGTTTTACGTTAATCAAAGAGAAAAAAAAGTATGAAAAGGTGTTGCCGTGGTGCAACAAAAAAAAGTAATATCCAAACCAAAGGGCTGCTACTCCATACTTTGCGTAAAGATGAAACAAGAAAAGGTAGCAGAACTACTACTAAGTATGCATATGCACCAAGAAGAGATCTCGCTCAAATTGGGTGTATAATGTTGGTATTAAATATATATTAGCCGGGGAGTTGCTTCATTTCATCACTAGACTATTTTAGTCTGGCCCATGGCGATGATTATTGATGAAATGGAAGGGTTGATAAAGAAAATCCGAGGCTCGCTGGTGTCTTGGTTATTTAACGATGTTCCAACGAAGAAAATATCAGCGATTGGGCTGGGGAACAATTAACCAAATTGTCCCAACGAAATGAAAAATCCAAGGCTGCTTGAAAGCCAAAAGTTTCTTGGTCGACGCCACGCGACCGAAATATAAATTTCAACTGAAATATAACGGGGTTTAAATTCTAATATTTTCACTAAATTTGACTTTACATCACCTTATTCTTCGAATATTCACTAATATTTTTATTCACTTTAGCCAAATATGTATATTTCTGCCTTGTGCAGTACTGTGCTTTTTAAACGATGATGCAATATGCACATGTTTTACAAATGTATGTGTAGTTATATATATTTATTTGAATATTAATATTCACGTCTTTCCGCAATCAAAGTATCAAGTTAAATGAAAAACCCTGTACCAAAATTCTGTTTCTAAGCAAATGCAATGCATGCGAACGAATTCTAACGGATCTTTTCCATGCTCTCTTCTTTGCTTACGCTTTGCGTTCGCTGTGCGAAATGAGAGTAAGAACCGTACCAAGTGAAGACATGTGCGTAGTACTCAAGGGGGGTTATTCATTTATTCTTGCAAACAAACAAAATAAAATATTTTCTCCGACATGCAATTAAAATTATTATTATTAAAGAGGGCTACTACAGGCGGCAACAAAAAATACTGCCTTATATCAACGTTGGATGTACGGAATGCTTTTAATTCGGCCAGCTGGGACTCCATTACCGCGTCCCTAGAGCGATTAAACATATCTGAGTACATCATTAACCTGATATGCAGCTATTTCCGGGATCGGGTGCTACTCTACGACACAGCAGCTGGTCCACGGAAACACACCATCACAGGCGGAGTACCCCAAGGATCAGTGATCGGGCCAACATTGGGGAATGTCATGTATGACACTGTCCTGCGATTGGACATGCCAACTGACACTAGACGAGGCATACGTGCCATCTCCCCCCTCGTGAAGTAGCGTTGGTTCCGCGAGAGGTATACGGAGCATAGGGTAGGTTTTAGTGCGGTGCGGTGACCACTAACCAAGGTCGATACCAAGTCCCACACTTCGGCTTTTAAAGCTTTCCCCCTATTTATAAAAATAAAAAAAAAAAAAACAAGCATATTCTTTATACTACCATAATATATGTCTGATAATAAATAACAAAAAAAAGAGAAAAATATACTGATTACGCATGTGTATATAATCTAGTGTGACTAGCAAAGCAAGAGCAAGATATACATAAATATATATATAAAAAAAATATATAAAATATTTTCAAATGGTTGTATTTTATTTGATTTGGTATTTCAGGGCGACTTACCAAATTAAAGACAATCAAAGAATATTTCAGGCCGACGTACCAAATCAAAGACAATCAAATAATACCTATAAAGGCATATACATACACGCATAACCATTGAAAATAAAAATAATTTAAAATAACAAAAAAAAAACGAATAGAATATTTTCAAATGGTTGTATTTGTTTAATTTGGTATTTCAGGGCGACTTGCCAAATCGAAGACAATCATATGGAAAAATATGTATATAAAAAAAAAAAAAAAAACATTGCAAACAAAAAGATCACAATAAAACAAGATTAAAAATATTGTCATGCTGTATTTATATGTTTTAATTTTAAGTTCAACAATTTACTAATTAAGTTTATCTCTACAGATAAATTTTACAATCACCAAGGATTTACTCGTTCCACCACACACAAAAACACGATCGCAGATTCCACGCAGCAGAATTCCATCTATTTTTAAGTACATATTATTAATAACAAAACCAGAGGGCCGGGGCTAACTTCGACCGCGTCAAAGTTTGTATACCCTTGCAACTTTTTTGGTAACTCTTTCCTTACCTATTAGCCATCAATGTGGAAGAACGTTTTATCTAAAAAGGCTTATATTTGCGAAAGAATGGCCTACAATCATAGGAAATAACGCGGATATAGATCAAAGTCACTGTTTTCCAGCGATCGTTCCTATGGGAGCTATATGATATAGTCACCCGATCTTTATCAAATTCGACACAGTCATTAACAGATATATTAAATTAAGAAATGTTTAATTTGAAAACAATCACGGTAAAAGTAACGAAGTTATTTACAAAAGTCACTGTTTTCCCCCGATCGTTCCTATGGGAGCTATATGATATAGTCATCCGATCTTGATCAAATTTGGCACAGTGGTTTATAAGCGTAATAAACTCTCTAATCACGATAATAACATAGAAAATAACGAAGTTATTGAGAAAAGTCACTGTTCGTGACTTTGGGGTTTGTATGGGAGCTATATGATATAGTGGTCCGATCCGGCTGAATCCGAGATATACAACGCCTGCAGTATATACAAGCCTACGTGCAAAATTTCAGCTCTGTAGCTCTTACGGTCTAGGAGGAGTTTGCGTTGATCCAGACGGACGGACGGACGGACGGACGGACATGGCTAGTTGAACTCGTCTCGTCGTGCTGATCAAGAATATATATACTTTGTATGGTCGGAGATGCTTCGTTCTATGCGTTGCACACTTCTGACCAAAATTAATATACCCTTTTTGCAAGGGTATAAAAAAAAAACACAATAACACACAACACAAAAAAACACAAAAACAAATCAAATTAACTAATATAAGACACAGATATACATAAGTTTTACAAACTAATAATAACCTAGTTCTTGATATATAACAAAAGAAAAGAGTAAAGAAATCATAAGTAGTCGCTGTTAGGCGTAATTGACAACATTAAAAAGGGTAAAGAACTTAATTCCAAACACTAGGAGCAGAACCAATAGTCAGCCTGGACGATATTATACCCATGACATCAGCCTCCAGTTCGGCAGCCCTTAGCCAAGGGGATACAAGTCATACAGACATACTGTCTTCATTAAAAATCCCTGATGCAATCAGGTTTTTACCATCTTATAATGGTAATCCTAAAACTTTAGGAGAATTTGTGAGTAACGTTGTACAGATTCTCCTCCTCATAAGAGAAACAGATAAAACCCCATATGAACAGATGCTACTTAGGGCTATCAAAAACAAAATTGAGGGCCAAGCAAACGAGGCTATTATAGATGCTGGAGCAGGTTTAATCTGGGATGAGATAAAGGAAGCTCTCATTCAGAGCTGCTCGGACAGCTCGGAACCGACTCTTATGTATGAACTACATAACCTTGGGCAAGGCTCCTTATCGCTACGCCCATTATACAAAAAGTCTGCGAAATCAAATAAGCACTATTCACATTATCAGAAAAAAAGGGAATCCGAACCTCTTCTAAATAAAACAAAGAAAGACCTATTCGCAGATATCTGCCTCAATTCGTTCCTATCCGGAATTAGGGGGACGGCAGTCAGAGCCATGAGACCTACCAACCTGCGGCAGGCTCTGGATTGGGCCCCTAAAGAAAGAGAAATCTACTTTTCTCAAGACAATAAAAGGAAGCAAACACAAAGACAAAATTCATACAAAGCACAAAACACTAGATATCGGCGTTTCGACAGTAGTAACGACTCGGACAGACGTGTCGACAAACGTCTCACAAATAGGTATGTCAGGAACGATTTAAACTCAAGAGGAAATAATAGGAACAATCTGGCAATTATGCCAAGAGTGGACAACAGAAACACACAACAAGGAAGAGCAATCCACGAATTTTCGACCAAGTGCCTCGACGGCCAAACAGGGTACTTAATAAATAGAGACCCTAACACCCTGTTGCCATACATCAAATTGCGTATAAGTCCCTATAAAGATTTAAAAATTTTGATAGATATAGGCGCAACCTTCTCTTTCATAAACCCAAAATATGTACAAACACCGGAACAATTAGAACTTCGAAATCCGGTCATAATTACCACAGTCCTAAATTCATACCAGCTATACAAAAAATGTGGGATCCCCCTTTTCAAAGATTTCAATAACGATTCGTTATTCTCGCTTCTTCTATTCAATTTCCATTCTTTCTTTGATATCCTAAAAGAAATAAAGGCAGTAGTGAACCTTCCTAAAAAGATTTTACAACTTACAACAAGTAATATAGACTTAATAATGGAAGATAGATTAGTTTCCACCTTGTATACAGTGGAAGAAAACGCAAAGAATATAATTAAGGTACCGGTTAACCTCAAAGAAGGCGAGGAAATTCAAAGACAAATTTCAAAATTACTAGATCAGGACATCATTAGACACAGCTTCTCCCCATGGAGCTCATCAACATTTCTTGTTTCAAAAAAAATGGATAAGTCCAATGTCAAGAAATGGAGGCTGGTCATTGATTATAGAAAATTAAATGAAAAAACTGTCAAAGATAAATATCCCATGCCAAACATAAATGAGGTATTAGACAAAATAGGCAGAGCAAAATATTTTACTCCGTTAGACTTAGCCAGCGGCTACCATCAGATCGAAATGGAGCCTAAACATATTAATAAGACCGCCTTTTCCACAACGGGAGGTCACTTTGAATTTGTCAGAATGCCATTTGGACTAATTAATGCCCCAGCAATTTTCCAAAGAATAATGGACAATGTTCTGGCCGATTTAAACAGTAAATGTTGTCTCATTTATTAAGACGACATTATTGTGTTCTCTTCTTCACTATAAAAACACATATGGGACCTTGAGGCAGTATTCTCAACAATTGACAAGGCAAATCTTAAATTACAATCAAATAAATCAGACTTCCTTAGAAAAGAAATAGAATACCTAGGCCATGTGGTGATAGAAAATGGAATTAAACCAAACCCCAATAAGATCAACTCCATTAAACAATTCACTTTACCTAGAACTAGAAAGCAAATAAAATCCTATCTTGGTATTTTGGGTCATTATTGAAAATTTATTAGAGATTTTGCTACCATTACCAAACCAATTACACAACAGCTGAAAGGCAAAAAGACCGTTAAAATCACAGAATTCATTTCTGCATTTGAAACATGCAAAACTCTCCTTTGTAATGACCCAATTTTACAATATCCAGATTTCTCTAAAGAATTTATTTTGACCACCGACGCTAGTAACGTCTCCATTGGAGCTGTCCTTTCACAAGGGTCACCCAATAACGAAAAACCTGTATGTTTTGCTAGCCGTACGCTAACAGATACAGAACTCAACTATTTAACAGTTGAGAGAGAAAAGCTTGCCATAATCTGGGCAACTAAATATTTCGGCCCCTACCTCTTTGGTCAAAGATTCAAAATAGTCACCGACCATATACCCCTAACATGGCTAATGAATTTCAAAGAACCAAATTCCAAACTAGTCCGTTGGAAACTTCAGTTACTGGAGTAGGATTACGAAATAACGTACACAAAGGGTTCGGAAAATGTGGTAGCTGATGCCCTCAGTAGGATTCCAGCAGAAATCAATGTCAATAGCCAAGCAGTAGATCCAGTTAATACAATAGTTACAGTAAACAAACCAATAAATGAATACAATCTTCAGTTAATATTTCAAGCCGGCAACGAGTCAAAACTCATAACTACACACCCCATGTAAAATCCGAAGTGTCCTCAATAATTAACGAATGCGATGTCTGTCAAACCTTGAAATATGATAGACACCCACAAAAGTTAGTTTTTCAAGAAACGGAAACTCCCACAGTACCGATGCAAATTCTGCATATTGACCCTTATTCAATAAACAACAACGCAATCCTGACAATTATAGACAAATACAGTAAATTCGCAATGGGATATACAATATATTCTAGAGACACATTAAGCATTGTTGAAGCTATGAGACATTTTCTATGCTCCTTTGGTGTTCCGCAAAAAATTGTTTGCGACCAAGGGGCAGAATTTCAAGGTAAACTTTTTAAAGAATTTAATCAAATAAAAAAAAATTAATATTACCTGTTGCAAAATTCCAACCAACAATTACACTGTGATAGGCGAAAAAAAAGACATGGCAAAATTCGATGGTTTCACCCTATTTCGGGTCCTGCGAATTGAACTGCATCATTAGTTTTTTAAGTTATCACGATGGTTTCATACAACATTTTTTGCGGAAGTTTTTCGTCAAAGTTGCCATTTTTTCGAAAAGGATGTTTTTTTCATTTGCTTCTAACTTCTAAAATATTCATTCTTTTTACAAACTTTCTTTAGCAAAGTTTCTTAGAATTGAAAAGGCTACAAATATTGAAGACATCTAGCCTCTAAATTTGTTCGTTCCCGAAAATGTAAAAAAATCTAATCTTGACCAAATTTTTTTTATGTTTTCTTTCTCGCATTTTGCTAAAATTGATATTATTCCATTTGAAGCTTGATCATTATATGAGAATTTATTTTGCTCAATGGCAGCAGAAGAGACCCAGACCTATCTAATTTACGATTTATATTATAACCACATAATCAAATTGAATTTTTTTTAGATATGTTAACAAAATTAAACTAACTGTAGTTCTTTAGTTTTTGAAAAGTTTAGTTTAGTTTAGTTTTTGCATTTAAATCAATTTACTTAAAGGGGAACTTGATAATGCATTATAAAAGTTATGTTAAGAGAAAAAAATGTTACCCCTTTCAAACTTAAATACTGGTTACGCCCTTGATATTAGAAATATTTATTTCCGCTATTTTACCGCTATTCTACTGATATCGGTGGGTACTTATGAGAGCAAAAATTACCTCTACTGATCGTGTAAGCATAGATGTTAATCGTAATTTTGACTTGCGAACAAGTGTCCCACAAGTTTTGCCGGATTTTGCTACGTGTGTGGAAAATTTACGAGCCCACATAATAACAATTTGCAAAATTGGTCAAAAAGGTTGCGCCCAAAAATGGGTTTCGGCATTCCAATGATTTAGATAGATTCACAATGGCACTATACGGATAACTGCTACGCATGCCAGAATAAACTCGCAAAACTAAAGAGTTTTATGGTCTATAAAAGTGTTCAATCTGCACAGTACCTCATTCGGAGTATATTACAAGATGTCAAAGCCCAACAGAAAGGTATAATTCGCCAACATTTGTCACCAAACCTAAAGAGTTACTCTTAACGTATGATCCATCCTAAATCGATAAAACTTGTCAACATCTCTAGATATCCCAAGCTCGATTATATACGATGGTAAGACAACTGAAATTGTCACAAAGGCAAGCGAACTCTTTAGCACATCATTTACGATCTGTTAACATTTTGTCTAAGGATGTAAAAGTGTATGGGTATAGGAAGAGACTTTTGGACTTTTTCGAAATAAACGGCAATAATACGTTTGCATACTGCAAAAATATCGTTGGGTTAATGGAACATATGAATTGCACGTACAAACTAAAGAAGTGGCGATTGTTTATCGATTCTATGAAACTAATTTTGGATTGTATTCAGTATAAAAAACATCAATGGAAAATATGTACTGACCTAAAAGTTGTTGCTCTACTCACTGGCTTGCAAGCGGGTAATACGAAAAACATGTGCTTCATTTGTCATTGGGATACCAGATTATACCGACTGTATAAATATTTTTCAAAAACTAAAGAACTACAGTTAGTTTAATTTTGTTAACATATCTAAAAAAAATTCAATTTGAGTATGTGGTTATATTATAAATCGTGAATTAGATAGGTCTGGGTCTCTTCTGCTGCCATTGAGCAAAATAAATTCTCATATAATAATCAAGCTTCAAATGGAATAATATCAATTTTAGCAAAATGCGAGAAAGAAAACATAAAAAAAATTTGGTCAAGATTCGATTTTTTTTACATTTTGTCCCAACGCTCGGGAACGGACTGATTTAGAGGCTAGATGTCTTCCCAATATTTGTAGCTCTATCAATTCTAAGAAACTTTGCTAAAGAAAGTTTGTAAAAAGAATGAATATTTTAAAAGTTAAAACAAGTCTTTATTATTTACCTAGACCAAATAATTAAATATATCTACAACCAAACCGTCAAATATATCTACCCCGGATCCTAAATTTGGTAACTAGCGACCGTCGTCTCTTTGTAGTGGAGAGGAAAATAAAAGGTCGCGATCTCGAGCTCTCAACTTAAAGACGGAGGGTCGGACACGTATGCGGAGGTCGCGAGCTCGAGCTCTCAACTGGATGGCAGTCGAAGTCCAGACACTTTTTCCTACTTTCCTCATAGATCGGCAAAAAGTGCGTACCTCTATCTAAAAAGGATTTTTTTTTCGGGACGACGATCGCTCGCTCGAACCAAAAAAGAACGTTTTTAAAAAAAGCTTGAAACAAAAATTTTTGTGTGCGTTGACTCCAAAAAATTCTCTGCCCAGCCTCTGCCGGGAAAAAGTCACGGGAGACATAAAATCAACTACGTGGCCATCCTTGCTTTATAGCAGGGGTAGGCACCCATATCCCGTGCGGGCACTTTTCTTCGGCATATGATCGAACGTATGAGAGCGTTTTACCATCTGTGTGCATGCCGAGGTCAACACGAAGTGCACTTTAGAGCGCACTGTTGCAGCATTTCGACGCGAGCGCATCTATGTCGCTTTGTTGGTTAAATGCACATGAAACAATTAATTTGGGGGTTGTTTTCTCATTTATTTTCTTGCAGCAGATCATCGATAGTGCTGGTTTGGGCGATTGAGCCATATTTTAATCACATTTCATTTTTCAAAGTGTATAGCACACACATACACTGACAGTTTGCGCTAGCTCTCTTTGTGCCTACCCCTGCTTTATACAATTGAAGCGGAACCACCGGCAGAATTTGCATATGTTCATCCGCACACACATATCCATATTGTAGCAGAAGAAGTGGCGATTGTTTATCGATTCTATGAAACTAATTTTGGATTGTATTCAGTATAAAAAACATCAATGGAAAATATGTACTGACCTAAAAGTTGTTGCTCTACTCACTGGCTTGCAAGCGGGTAATACGAAAAACATGTGCTTCATTTGTCATTGGGATACCAGATTATACCGACTGTATAAATATTTTTCAAAAACTAAAGAACTACAGTTAGTTTAATTTTGTTAACATATCTAAAAAAAATTCAATTTGAGTATGTGGTTGTATTATAAATCGTGAATTAGATAGGTCTGGGTCCCTTCTGCTGCCATTGAGCAAAATAAATTCTCATATAATGATTAAGCTTCAAATGGAATAATATCAATTTTAGCAAAATGCGAGAAAGAAAACATAAAAAAAATTTGGTCAAGATTCGATTTTTTTTTACATTTTGTCCCAACGCTCGGGAACGGACTGATTTAGAGGCTAGATGTCTTCCCAATATTTGTAGCTCTTTCAATTCTAAGAAACTTTGCTAAAGAAAGTTTGTAAAAAGAATGAATATTTTAAAAGTTAAAAGCAAATGAAAAAAAACATCCTTTTCGAAAAAATGGCAACTTTGATGAAACCATCGTGATAACTTAAAAAACTAATGATGCAGTTCGATTCGCAGGACCCGAAATTGGGTGAAACCACCGAATTTTGCCATGCCTTTTTTTTTTTTTTAAAAACTATCACAGTGTTATCTATACCAAGACTCGAGGATCTAAGGATTGGAAACACCATTCCAGACTTGAATCTCTAAAGACTTCATTTATACATGGAATCATCTGATCACAGTCTACATCTTAGTTGCCATTACGACGATCACAGTAGCGATACTATGGACACTGAGAACTAAAAGGATAACCCTGGTAACTGGTAATTAATACGAATAAAAATGAAGCAGTCTTCTTTTGAAGTCGCTTTGAACAAGTCTTTATTATTTACCTAGACCAAATAATTAAATATATCTACAACCAAACCGTCAAATATATCTACCCCGGATCCTAAATTTGG
The DNA here is from genome assembly GCF_018151085.1 of Drosophila tropicalis. Lineage (NCBI taxonomy): Eukaryota > Metazoa > Arthropoda > Insecta > Diptera > Drosophilidae > Drosophila > Drosophila tropicalis. The sequence continues at coordinate 321,880 of NW_027172621.1, read as the reverse complement.
TAACTAGCGACCGTCGTCTCTTTGTAGTGGAGAGGAAAATAAAAGGCTAATGAATTTCAAAGAACCAAATTCCAAACTAGTCCGTTGGAAACTTCAGTTACTGGAGTAGGATTACGAAATAACGTACACAAAGGGTTCGGAAAATGTGGTAGCTGATGCCCTCAGTAGGATTCCAGCAGAAATCAATGTCAATAGCCAAGCAGTAGATCCAGTTAATACAATAGTTACAGTAAACAAACCAATAAATGAATACAATCTTCAGTTAATATTTCAAGCCGGCAACGAGTCAAAACTCATAACTACACACCCCATGTAAAATCCAAAGTGTCCTCAATAATTAACGAATGCGATGTCTGTCAAACATTGAAATATGATAGACACCCACAAAAGTTAGTTTTTCAAGAAACGGAAACTCCCACTGTACCGATGCAAATTCTGCATATTGACCCTTATTCAATAAACAACAACGCAATCCTGACAATTATAGACAAATACAGTAAATTCGCAATGGGATATACAATATATTCTAGAGACACATTAAGCATTGTTGAAGCTATGAGACATTTTCTATGCTCCTTTGGTGTTCCGCAAAAAATTGTTTGCGACCAAGGGGCAGAATTTCAAGGTAAACTTTTTAAAGAATTTAATCAAATAAAAAAAAAATTAATATTACCTGTTGCAAAATTCCAACCAACAATTACACTGTGATAGGCGAAAAAAAAGACATGGCAAAATTCGATGGTTTCACCCTATTTCGGGTCCTGCGAATTGAACTGCATCATTAGTTTTTTAAGTTATCACGATGGTTTCATACAACATTTTTTGCGGAAGTTTTTCGTCAAAGTTGCCATTTTTTCGAAAAGGATGTTTTTTTCATTTGCTTCTAACTTCTAAAATATTCATTCTTTTTACAAACTTTCTTTAGCAAAGTTTCTTAGAATTGAAAAGGCTACAAATATTGAAGACATCTAGCCTCTAAATTTGTTCGTTCCCGAAAATGTAAAAAAAATCTAATCTTGACCAAATTTTTTTTATGTTTTCTTTCTCGCATTTTGCTAAAATTGATATTATTCCATTTGAAGCTTGATCATTATATGAGAATTTATTTTGCTCAATGGCAGCAGAAGAGACCCAGACCTATCTAATTTACGATTTATATAATAACCACATAATCAAATTGAATTTTTTTAGATATGTTAACAAAATTAAACTAACTGTAGTTCTTTAGTTTTTGAAAAGTTTAGTTTAGTTTAGTTTTTGCATTTAAATCAATTTACTTAAAGGGGAACTTGATAATGCATTATAAAAGTTATGTTAAGAGAAAAAAATGTTACCCCTTTCAAACTTAAATACTGGTTACGCCCTTGATATTAGAAATATTTATTTCCGCTATTTTACCGCTATTCTACTGATATCGGTGGGTACTTATGAGAGCAAAAATTACCTCTACTGATCGTGTAAGCATAGATGTTAATCGTAATTTTGACTTGCGAACAAGTGTCCCACAAGTTTTGCCGGATTTTGCTACGTGTGTGGAAAATTTACGAGCCCACATAATAACAATTTGCAAAATTGGTCAAAAAGGTTGCGCCCAAAAATGGGTTTCGGCATTCCAATGATTTAGATAGATTCACAATGGCACTATACGGATAACTGCTACGCATGCCAGAATAAACTCGCAAAACTAAAGAGTTTTATGGTCTATAAAAGTGTTCAATCTGCACAGTACCTCATTCGGAGTATATTACAAGATGTCAAAGCCCAACAGAAAGGTATAATTCGCCAACATTTGTCACCAAACCTAAAGAGTTACTCTTAACGTATGATCCATCCTAAATCGATAAAACTTGTCAACATCTCTAGATATCCCAAGCTCGATTATATACGATGGTAAGACAACTGAAATTGTCACAAAGGCAAGCGAACTCTTTAGCACATCATTTACGATCTGTTAACATTTTGTCTAAGGATGTAAAAGTGTATGGGTATAGGAAGAGACTTTTGGACTTTTTCGAAATAAACGGCAATAATACGTTTGCATACTGCAAAAATATCGTTGGGTTAATGGAACATATGAATTGCACGTACAAACTAAAGAAGTGGCGATTGTTTATCGATTCTATGAAACTAATTTTGGATTGTATTCAGTATAAAAAACATCAATGGAAAATATGTACTGACCTAAAAGTTGTTGCTCTACTCACTGGCTTGCAAGCGGGTAATACGAAAAACATGTGCTTCATTTGTCATTGGGATACCAGATTATACCGACTGTATAAATATTTTTCAAAAACTAAAGAACTACAGTTAGTTTAATTTTGTTAACATATCTAAAAAAAATTCAATTTGAGTATGTGGTTATATTATAAATCGTGAATTAGATAGGTCTGGGTCTCTTCTGCTGCCATTGAGCAAAATAAATTCTCATATAATGATTAAGCTTCAAATGGAATAATATCAATTTTAGCAAAATGCGAGAAAGAAAACATAAAAAAATTTGGTCAAGATTCGATTTTTTTTACATTTTGTCCCAACGCTCGGGAACGGACTGATTTAGAGGCTAGATGTCTTCCCAATATTTGTAGCTCTATCAATTCTAAGAAACTTTGCTAAAGAAAGTTTGTAAAAAGAATGAATATTTTAAAAGTTAAAACAAGTCTTTATTATTTACCTAGACCAAATAATTAAATATATCTACAACCAAACCGTCAAATATATCTACCCCGGATCCTAAATTTGGTAACTAGCGACCGTCGTCTCTTTGTAGTGGAGAGGAAAATAAAAGGTCGCGATCTCGAGCTCTCAACTTAAAGACGGAGGGTCGGACACGTATGCGGAGGTCGCGAGCTCGAGCTCTCAACTGGATGGCAGTCGAAGTCCAGACACTTTTTCCTACTTTCCCCATAGATCGGCAAAAAGTGCGTACCTCTATCTACAAAGGATTTTTTTTTCGGGACGACGATCGCTCGCTCGAACCAAAAAAGAACGTTTTTAAAAAAGCTTGAAACAAAAATTTTTGTGTGCGTTGACTCCAAAAAATTCTCTGCCCAGCCTCTGCCGGGAAAAAGTCACGGGTCATATAATGATCAAGCTTCAAATGGAATAATATCAATTTTAGCAAAATGCGAGAAAGAAAACATAAAAAAAATTTGGTCAAGATTTGATTTTTTTTTACATTTTGTCCCAACGCTCGGGAACGGACTGATTTAGAGGCTAGATGTCTTCCCAATATTTGTAGCTCTTTCAATTCTAAGAAACTTTGCTAAAGAAAGTTTGTAAAAAGAATGAATATTTTAAAAGTTAAAACAAGTCTTTATTATTTACCTAGACCAAATAATTAAATATATCTACAACCAAACCGTCAAATATATCTACCCCGGATCCTAAATTTGGTAACTAGCGACCGTCGTCTCTTTGTAGTGGAGAGGAAAATAAAAGGTCGCGATCTCGAGCTCTCAACTTAAAGACGGAGGGTCGGACACGTATGCGGAGGTCGCGAGCTCGAGCTCTCAACTGGATGGCAGTCGAAGTCCAGACACTTTTTCCTACTTTCCCCATAGATCGGCAAAAAGTGCGTACCTCTATCTACAAAGGATTTTTTTTTTCGGGACGACGATCGCTCGCTCGAACCAAAAAAGAACGTTTTTAAAAAAAGCTTGAAACAAAAATTTTTGTGTGCGTTGACTCCAAAAAATTCTCTGCCCAGCCTCTGCCGGGAAAAAGTCACGGGAGACATAAAATCAACTACGTGGCCATCCTTGCTTTATAGCAGGGGTAGGCACCCATATCCCGTGCGGGCACTTTTCTTCGGCATATGATCGAACGTATGAGAGCGTTTTACCATCTGTGTGCATGCCGAGGTCAACACGAAGTGCACTTTAGAGCGCACTGTTGCAGCATTTCGACGCGAGCGCATCTATGTCGCTTTGTTGGTTAAATGCACATGAAACAATTAATTTGGGGGTTGTTTTCTCATTTATTTTCTTGCAGCAGATCATCGATAGTGCTGGTTTGGGCGATTGAGCCATATTTTAATCACATTTCATTTTTCAAAGTGTATAGCACACACATACACTGACAGTTTGCGCTAGCTCTCTTTGTGCCTACCCCTGCTTTATACAATTGAAGCGGAACCACTGGCAGAATTTGCATATGTTCATCCGCACACACATATCCATATTGTAGCAGGACTGACGGCCACACTCGCTCTCTTGCTACTCATCGATTTAGGTATTTTCAATTACTTTGTGAGAGAGAAGTAAATTTGGAGCGTATGGCACGTCAGTTAGTCGTTGTTGAGCGTTGAGGAGAGTAATACAGCTATCGAGAAATAATTACTCGGTGGACATAAAAAATAACTAGAAGTACCTATTACTCTTAAACAACAATAATCCGAAACTCTCATCAATTTTGACATCGGTTGCTTCATGTACCGTCCACAATATTACGCAGGTGACAAATATAAGCAATGTATACGGAATCAAAGGTGTGTAAATGCACGTGGTTATAGTGTCCAAGCTAAAAGGAACAATTCACTTTACCTAGAACTAGAAAGCACATAAAATCCTATTTTGGTATTTTGGGTCATTATTGAAAATTTATTGGAGATTTTGCTACCATTACCAAACCAATTACACAACAGCTGAAAGGCAAAAAAGACCGTTAAAATCACAGAATTTGTTTCTGCATTTGAAACATGCAAAACTCTCCTTTGTAATGACCCAATTTTACAATATCCAGATTTCTCTAAAGATTTTATTTTGACCACCGACGCTAGTAACGTCTCCATTGGAGCTGTCCTTTCACAAGGGTCACCCAATAACGAAAAACCTGTATGTTTTGCTAGCGGTACGCTAACAGATACAGAACTCAACTATTTAACAGTTGAGAGAGAAAAGCTTGCCATAATCTGGGCAACTAAATATTTCGGCCCCTACCTCTTTGGTCAAAGATTCAAAATAGTCACCGACCATATACCCCTAACATGGCTAATGAATTTCAAAGAACCAAATTCCAAACTAGTCCGTTGGAAACTTCAGTTACTGGAGTAGGATTACGAAATAACGTACACAAAGGGTTCGGAAAATGTGGTAGCTGATGCCCTCAGTAGGATTCCAGCAGAAATCAATGTCAATAGCCAAGCAGTAGATCCAGTTAATACAATAGTTACAGTAAACAAACCAATAAATGAATACAATCTTCAGTTAATATTTCAAGCCGGCAACGAGTCAAAACTCATAACTACACACCCCATGTAAAATCCAAAGTGTCCTCAATAATTAACGAATGCGATGTCTGTCAAACCTTGAAATATGATAGACACCCACAAAAGTTAGTTTTTCAAGAAACGGAAACTCCCACAGTACCGATGCAAATTCTGCATATTGACCCTTATTCAATAAACAACAACGCAATCCTGACAATTATAGACAAATACAGTAAATTCGCAATGGGATATACAATATATTCTAGAGACACATTAAGCATTGTTGAAGCTATGAGACATTTTCTATGCTCCTTTGGTGTTCCGCAAAAAATTGTTTGCGACCAAGGGGCAGAATTTCAAGGTAAACTTTTTAAAGAATTTAATCAAATAAAAAAAAAATTAATATTACCTGTTGCAAAATGCCAACCAACAATTACACTGTGATAGGCGAAAAAAAAGACATGGCAAAATTCGATGGTTTCACCCTATTTCGGGTCCTGCGAATTGAACTGCATCATTAGTTTTTTAAGTTATCACGATGGTTTCATACAACATTTTTTGCGGAAGTTTTTCATCAAAGTTGCCATTTTTTCGAAAAGGATGTTTTTTTCATTTGCTTCTAACTTCTAAAATATTCATTCTTTTTACAAACTTTCTTTAGCAAAGTTTCTTAGAATTGAAAAGGCTACAAATATTGAAGACATCTAGCCTCTAAATTTGTCCGTTCCCGAAAATGTAAAAAAATCTAATCTTGACCAAATTTTTTTTTATGTTTTCTTTCTCGCATTTTGCTAAAATTGATATTATTCCATTTGAAGCTTGATCATTATATGAGAATTTATTTTGCTCAATGGCAGCAGAAGAGACCCAGACCTATCTAATTTACGATTTATATTATAACCACATAATCAAATTGAATTTTTTTTAGATATGTTAACAAAATTAAACTAACTGTAGTTCTTTAGTTTTTGAAAAGTTTAGTTTAGTTTTTGCATTTAAATCAATTTACTTAAAGGGGAACTTGATAATGCATTATAAAAGTTATGTTAAGAGAAAAAAATGTTACCCCTTTCAAACTTAAATACTGGTTACGCCCTTGATATTAGAAATATTTATTTCCGCTATTTTACCGCTATTCTACTGATATCGGTGGGTACTTATGAGAGCAAAAATTACCTCTACTGATCGTGTAAGCATAGATGTTAATCGTAATTTTGACTTGCGAACAAGTGTCCCACAAGTTTTGCCGGATTTTGCTACGTGTGTGGAAAATTTACGAGCCCACATAATAACAATTTGCAAAATTGGTCAAAAAGGTTGCGCCCAAAAATGGGTTTCGGCATTCCAATGATTTAGATAGATTCACAATGGCACTATACGGATAACTGCTACGCATGCCAGAATAAACTCGCAAAACTAAAGAGTTTTATGGTCTATAAAAGTGTTCAATCTGCACAGTACCTCATTCGGAGTATATTACAAGATGTCAAAGCCCAACAGAAAGGTATAATTCGCCAACATTTGTCACCAAACCTAAAGAGTTACTCTTAACGTATGATCCATCCTAAATCGATAAAACTTGTCAACATCTCTAGATATCCCAAGCTCGATTATATACGATGGTAAGACAACTGAAATTGTCACAAAGGCAAGCGAACTCTTTAGCACATCATTTACGATCTGTTAACATTTTGTCTAAGGATGTAAAAGTGTATGGGTATAGGAAGAGACTTTTGGACTTTTTCGAAATAAACGGCAATAATACGTTTGCATACTGCAAAAATATCGTTGGGTTAATGGAACATATGAATTGCACGTACAAACTAAAGAAGTGGCGATTGTTTATCGATTCTATGAAACTAATTTTGGATTGTATTCAGTATAAAAAACATCAATGGAAAATATGTACTGACCTAAAAGTTGTTGCTCTACTCACTGGCTTGCAAGCGGGTAATACGAAAAACATGTGCTTCATTTGTCATTAGGATACCAGATTATACCGACTGTATAAATATTTTTCAAAAACTAAAGAACTACAGTTAGTTTAATTTTGTTAACATATCTAAAAAAAATTCAATTTGATTATGTGGTTATATTATAAATCGTGAATTAGATAGGTCTGGGTCTCTTCTGCTGCCATTGAGCAAAATAAATTCTCAAGCTTCAAATGGAATAATATCAATTTTAGCAAAATGCGAGAAAGAAAACATAAAAAAATTTGGTCAAGATTCGATTTTTTTTACATTTTGTCCCAACGCTCGGGAACGGACTGATTTAGAGGCTAGATGTCTTCCCAATATTTGTAGCTCTTTCAATTCTAAGAAACTTTGCTAAAGAAAGTTTGTAAAAAGAATGAATATTTTAAAAGTTAAAAGCAAATGAAAACTAGAGGGCCGGGGCTAACTTCGACCGCGTCAAAGTTTGTATACCCTTGCAACTTTTTTGGTAACTCTATCCTTACCTATTAGCCATCAATGTGGAAGAACGTTTTATCTAAAAAGGCTTAAGCTTGAGAAAGAAAGGCCTACAATCATAGGAAATAACGAAGATATTGATCAAAGTCACTGTTTTCCACCGATCGTTCCTATGGGAGCTATATGATATAGTCACCCGATCTTTATCAAATTCGGCACAGTCATTAACATATATATTAAATTAAGAAATGTTTAATTTAAAAGCAATCGCGTTAAAAGTAACGAAGTTATTTACAAAAGTCACTGTTTTCGACCAATCGTTCCTATGGGAGCTATATGATATAGTCACCTGATCTTGATCAAATTTGGCATAGTCGCTTATAGGCGTAGTAAACTCTCTAATATTAAGTTTCACGACAATAGCTCAGAAAATAACGAAGGTATTGAGAAAGTCACTGTTCGTGACTTGGCCGTTTGTATTAGAGCTATATTATATAGTCACCCGATCTTGATCAAATTTGGCATAGTCGCTTATAGGCGTAGTAAACTCTCTAATATTAAGTTTCACGACAATAGCTCAGAAAACAACGAAGTTATTGAGAAAGTCACTGTTTGTGACTTGGCCGTTTGTATGGGAGCTATATGATATAGTCACCCGATCTTGATCAAATTTGGCATAGTCGCTTATAGGCGTAGTAAACTCTCTAATATTATGTTTCACGATAATAGCATAGAAAATAACGAAGTTATTGAGAAAAGTCACTGTTCGTGACTTTGGGGTTTGTATGGGAGCTATATGATATAGTGGTCCGATCCGGCTGAATCCGTGATATACAACGCCTGCAGTATATACAAGCCTACGTGCAAAATTTCAGCTCTGTAGCTCTTACGGTCTAGGAGGAGTTTGCGTTGATCCAGACGGACGGACGGACGGACATGGCTAGTTGAACTCGTCTCGTCGTGCTGATCAAGAATATATATACTTTGTATGGTCGGAGATGCTTCGTTCTATGCGTTGCACACTTCTGACCAAAATTAATATACCCTTTTTGCAAGGGTATAAAAAACATCCTTTTCGAAAAAATGGCAACTTTGATGAAAAACTTCCGCAAAAAATTTTGTATGAAACCATCGTGATAACTTAAAAAACTAATGATGCAGTTCGATTCGCAGGACCCGAAATTGGGTGAAACCACCGAATTTTGCCATGTCTTTTTTTTTTTGAAAAAAACTATCACAGTGTTATCTATACCAAGACTCGAGGATCTAAGGATTGGAAACACCATTCCAGACTTGAATCTCTAAAGACTTCATTTATACATGGAATCATCTGATCACAGTCTACATCTTAGTTGCCATTACGACGATCACAGTAGCGATACTATGGACACTGAGAACTAAAAGGATAACCCTGGTAACTGGTAGTTAATACGAATAAAAATGAAGCAGTCTTCTTTTGAAGTCGCTTTGAACAAGCCTTTATTATTTACCTAGACCAAATAATTAAATATATCTACAACCAAACCGTCAAATATATCTACCCCGGATCCTAAATTTGGTAACTAGCGACCGTCGTCTCTTTGTAGTGGAGAGGAAAATAAAAGGTCGCGATCTCGAGCTCTCAACTTAAAGACGGAGGGTCGGACACGTATGCGGAGGTCGCGAGCTCGAGCTCTCAACTGGATGGCAGTCGAAGTCCAGACACTTTTTCCTACTTTCCCCATAGATCGGCAAAAAGTGCGTACCTCTATCTACAAAGGATTTTTTTTCGGGACGACGATCGCTCGCTCGAACCAAAAAAGAACGTTTTTAAAAAAAGCTTGAAACAAAAATTTTTGTGTGCGTTGACTCCAAAAAATTCTCTGCCCAGCCTCTGCCGGGAAAAAGTCACGGGAGACATAAAATCAACTACGTGGCCATCCTTGCTTTATAGCAGGGGTAGGCACCCATATCCCGTGCGGGCACTTTTCTTCGGCATATGATCGAACGTATGAGAGCGTTTTACCATCTGTGTGCATGCCGAGGTCAACACGAAGTGCACTTTAGAGCGCACTGTTGCAGCATTTCGACGCGAGCGCATCTATGTCGCTTTGTTGGTTAAATGCACATGAAACAATTAATTTGGGGGTTGTTTTCTCATTTATTTTCTTGCAGCAGATCATCGATAGTGCTGGTTTGGGCGATTGAGCCATATTTTAATCACATTTCATTTTTCAAAGTGTATAGCACACACATACACTGACAGTTTGCGCTAGCTCTCTTTGTGCCTACCCCTGCTTTATACAATTGAAGCGGAACCACCGGCAGAATTTGCATATGTTCATCCGCACACACATATCCATATTGTAGCAGGACTGACGGCCACACTCGCTCTCTTGCTACTCATCGATTTAGGTATTTTCAATTACTTTGTGAGAGAGAAGTAAATTTGGAGCGTATGGCACGTCAGTTAGTCGTTGTTGAGCGTCGAAGAGAGTAATACAGCTATCGAGAAATAATTACTCGGTGGACATAAAAAATAACTAGAAGTACCTATTACTCTTAAACAACAATAATCCGAAACTCTCATCAATTTTGACATCGGTTGCTTCATGTACCGTCCACAATATTACGCAGGTGACAAATATAAGCAATGTATACGGAATCAAAGGTGTGTAAATGCACGTGGTTATAGTGTCCAAGCTAAAAGGAACAATTCACTTTACCTAGAACTAGAAAGCAAATAAAATCCTATCTTGGTATTTTGGGTCATTATTGAAAATTTATTAGAGATTTTGCTACCATTACCAAACCAATTACACAACAGCTGAAAGGCAAAAAGACCGTTAAAATCACAGAATTTGTTTCTGCATTTGAAACATGCAAAACTCTCCTTTGTAATGACCCAATTTTACAATATCCAGATTTCTCTAAAGAATTTATTTTGAACACCGACGCTAGTAACGTCTCCATTGGAGCTGTCCTTTCACAAGGGTCACCCAATAACGAAAAACCTGTATGTTTTGCTAGCGGTACGCTAACAGATACAGAACTCAACTATTTAACAGTTGAGAGAGAAAAGCTTGCCATAATCTGGGCAACTAAATATTTCGGCCCCTACCTCTTTGGTCAAAGATTCAAAATAGTCACCGACCATATACCCCTAACATGGCTAATGAATTTCAAAGAACCAAATTCCAAACTAGTCCGTTGGAAACTTCAGTTACTGGAGTAGGATTACGAAATAACGTACACAAAGGGTTCGGAAAATGTGGTAGCTGATGCCCTCAGTAGGATTCCAGCAGAAATCAATGTCAATAGCCAAGCAGTAGATCCAGTTAATACAATAGTTACAGTAAACAAACCAATAAATGAATACAATCTTCAGTTAATATTTCAAGCCGGCAACGAGTCAAAACTCATAACTACACACCCCATGTAAAATCCAAAGTGTCCTCAATAATTAACGAATGCGATGTCTGTCAAACCTTGAAATATGATAGACACCCACAAAAGTTCGTTTTTCAAGAAACGGAAACTCCCACAGTACCGATGCAAATTCTGCATATTGACCCTTATTCAATAAACAACAACGCAATCCTGACAATTATAGACAAATACAGTAAATTCGCAATGGGATATACAATATATTCTAGAGACACATTAAGCATTGTTGAAGCTATGAGACATTTTCTATGCTCCTTTGGTGTTCCGCAAAAAATTGTTTGCGACCAAGGGGCAGAATTTCAAGGTAAACTTTTTAAAGAATTTAATCAAATAAAAAAAAAATTAATATTACCTGTTGCAAAATGCCAACCAACAATTACACTGTGATAGGCGAAAAAAAAGACATGGCAAAATTCGATGGTTTCACCCTATTTCGGGTCCTGCGAATTGAACTGCATCATTAGTTTTTTAAGTTATCACGATGGTTTCATACAACATTTTTTGCGGAAGTTTTTCATCAAAGTTGCCATTTTTTCATTCTTTTTACAAACTTTCTTTAGCAAAGTTTCTTAGAATTGAAAAGGCTACAAATATTGAAGACATCTAGCCTCTAAATTTGTCCGTTCCCGAAAATGTAAAAAAATCTAATGACCAAATTTTTTTTATGTTTTCTTTCTCGCATTTTGCTAAAATTGATATTATTCCATTTGAAGCTTGATCATTATATGAGAATTTATTTTGCTCAATGGCAGCAGAAGAGACCCAGACCTATCTAATTTACGATTTATATTATAACCACATAATCAAATTGAATTTTTTTAGATATGTTAACAAAATTAAACTAACTGTAGTTCTTTAGTTTTTGAAAAGTTTAGTTTAGTTTAGTTTTTGCATTTAAATCAATTTACTTAAAGGGGAACTTGATAATGCATTATAAAAGTTATGTTAAGAGAAAAAAATGTTACCCCTTTCAAACTTAAATACTGGTTACGCCCTTGATATTAGAAATATTTATTTCCGCTATTTTACCGCTATTCTACTGATATCGGTGGGTACTTATGAGAGCAAAAATTACCTCTACTGATCGTGTAAGCATAGATGTTATGATATTAGAAATATTTATTTCCGCTATTTTACCGCTATTCTACTGATATCGGTGGGTACTTATGAGAGCAAAAATTACCTCTACTGATCGTGTAAGCATAGATGTTAATCGTAATTTTGACTTGCGAACAAGTGTCCCACAAGTTTTGCCGGATTTTGCTACGTGTGTGGAAAATTTACGAGCCCACATAATAACAATTTGCAAAATTGGTCAAAAAGGTTGCGCCCAAAAATGGGTTTCGGCATTCCAATGATTTAGATAGATTCACAATGGCACTATACGGATAACTGCTACGCATGCCAGAATAAACTCGCAAAACTAAAGAGTTTTATGGTCTATAAAAGTGTTCAATCTGCACAGTACCTCATTCGGAGTATATTACAAGATGTCAAAGCCCAACAGAAAGGTATAATTCGCCAACATTTGTCACCAAACCTAAAGAGTTACTCTTAACGTATGATCCATCCTAAATCGATAAAACTTGTCAACATCTCTAGATATCCCAAGCTCGATTATATACGATGGTAAGACAACTGAAATTGTCACAAAGGCAAGCGAACTCTTTAGCACATCATTTACGATCTGTTAACATTTTGTCTAAGGATGTAAAAGTGTATGGGTATAGGAAGAGACTTTTGGACTTTTTCGAAATAAACGGCAATAATACGTTTGCATACTGCAAAAATATCGTTGGGTTAATGGAACATATGAATTGCACGTACAAACTAAAGAAGTGGCGATTGTTTATCGATTCTATGAAACTAATTTTGGATTGTATTCAGTATAAAAAACATCAATGGAAAATATGTACTGACCTAAAAGTTGTTGCTCTACTCACTGGCTTGCAAGCGGGTAATACGAAAAACATGTGCTTCATTTGTCATTAGGATACCAGATTATACCGACTGTATAAATATTTTTCAAAAACTAAAGAACTACAGTTAGTTTAATTTTGTTAACATATCTAAAAAAAATTCAATTTGATTATGTGGTTATATTATAAATCGTGAATTAGATAGGTCTGGGTCTCTTCTGCTGCCATTGAGCAAAATAAATTCTCAAGCTTCAAATGGAATAATATCAATTTTAGCAAAATGCGAGAAAGAAAACATAAAAAAAATTTGGTCAAGATTCGATTTTTTTTTACATTTTGTCCCAACGCTCGGGAACGGACTGATTTAGAGGCTAGATGTCTTCCCAATATTTGTAGCTCTTTCAATTCTAAGAAACTTTGCTAAAGAAAGTTTGTAAAAAGAATGAATATTTTAAAAGTTAAAAGCAAATGAAAACTAGAGGGCCGGGGCTAACTTCGACCGCGTCAAAGTTTGTATACCCTTGCAACTTTTTTGGTAACTCTATCCTTACCTATTAGCCATCAATGTGGAAGAACGTTTTATCTAAAAAGGCTTAAGCTTGAGAAAGAAAGGCCTACAATCATAGGAAATAACGAAGATATTGATCAAAGTCACTGTTTTCCACCGATCGTTCCTATGGGAGCTATATGATATAGTCACCCGATCTTTATCAAATTCGGCACAGTCATTAACATATATATTAAATTAAGAAATGTTTAATTTAAAAGCAATCGCGTTAAAAGTAACGAAGTTATTTACAAAAGTCACTGTTTTCGACCAATCGTTCCTATGGGAGCTATATGATATAGTCACCTGATCTTGATCAAATTTGGCATAGTCGCTTATAGGCGTAGTAAACTCTCTAATATTAAGTTTCACGACAATAGCTTAGAAAATAACGAAGGTATTGAGAAAGTCACTGTTCGTGACTTGGCCGTTTGTATTAGAGCTATATTATATAGTCACCCGATCTTGATCAAATTTGGCATAGTCGCTTATAGGCGTAGTAAACTCTCTAATATTAAGTTTCACGACAATAGCTCAGAAAACAACGAAGTTATTGAGAAAGTCACTGTTTGTGACTTGGCCGTTTGTATGGGAGCTATATGATATAGTCACCCGATCTTGATCAAATTTGGCATAGTCGCTTATAGGCGTAGTAAACTCTCTAATATTAAGTTTCACGATAATAGCATAGAAAATAACGAAGTTATTGAGAAAAGTCACTGTTCGTGACTTTGGGGTTTGTATGGGAGCTATATGATATAGTGGTCCGATCCGGCTGAATCCGTGATATACAACGCCTGCAGTATATACAAGCCTACGTGCAAAATTTCAGCTCTGTAGCTCTTACGGTCTAGGAGGAGTTTGCGTTGATCCAGACGGACGGACGGACGGACATGGCTAGTTGAACTCGTCTCGTCGTGCTGATCAAGAATATATATACTTTGTATGGTCGGAGATGCTTCGTTCTATGCGTTGCACACTTCTGACCAAAATTAATATACCCTTTTTGCAAGGGTATAAAAAACATCCTTTTCGAAAAAATGGCAACTTTGATGAAAAACTTCCGCAAAAAATTTTGTATGAAACCATCGTGATAACTTAAAAAACTAATGATGCAGTTCGATTCGCAGGACCCGAAATTGGGTGAAACCACCGAATTTTGCCATGTCTTTTTTTTTTTTTTGAAAAAAACTATCACAGTGTTATCTATACCAAGACTCGAGGATCTAAGGATTGGAAACACCATTCCAGACTTGAATCTCTAAAGACTTCATTTATACATGGAATCATCTGATCACAGTCTACATCTTAGTTGCCATTACGACGATCACAGTAGCGATACTATGGACACTGAGAACTAAAAGGATAACCCTGGTAACTGGTAATTAATACGAATAAAAATGAAGCAGTCTTCTTTTGAAGTCGCTTTGAACAAGCCTTTATTATTTACCTAGACCAAATAATTAAATATATCTACAACCAAACCGTCAAATATATCTACCCCGGATCCTAAATTTGGTAACTAGCGACCGTCGTCTCTTTGTAGTGGAGAGGAAAATAAAAGGTCGCGATCTCGAGCTCTCAACTTAAAGACGGAGGGTCGGACACGTATGCGGAGGTCGCGAGCTCGAGCTCTCAACTGGATGGCAGTCGAAGTCCAGACACTTTTTCCTACTTTCCCCATAGATCGGCAAAAAGTGCGTACCTCTATCTACAAAGGATTTTTTTTTCGGGACGACGATCGCTCGCTCGAACCAAAAAAGAACGTTTTTAAAAAAAGCTTGAAACAAAAATTTTTGTGTGCGTTGACTCCAAAAATTCTCTGCCCAGCCTCTGCCGGGAAAAAGTCACGGGAGACATAAAATCAACTACGTGGCCATCCTTGCTTTATAGCAGGGGTAGGCACCCATATCCCGTGCGGGCACTTTTCTTCGGCATATGATCGAACGTATGAGAGCGTTTTACCATCTGTGTGCATGCCGAGGTCAACACGAAGTGCACTTTAGAGCGCACTGTTGCAGCATTTCGACGCGAGCGCATCTATGTCGCTTTGTTGGTTAAATGCACATGAAACAATTAATTTGGGGGTTGTTTTCTCATTTATTTTCTTGCAGCAGATCATCGATAGTGCTGGTTTGGGCGATTGAGCCATATTTTAATCACATTTCATTTTTCAAAGTGTATAGCACACACATACACTGACAGTTTGCGCTAGCTCTCTTTGTGCCTACCCCTGCTTTATACAATTGAAGCGGAACCACCGGCAGAATTTGCATATGTTCATCCGCACACACATATCCATATTGTAGCAGGACTGACGGCCACACTCGCTCTCTTGCTACTCATCGATTTAGGTATTTTCAATTACTTTGTGAGAGAGAAGTAAATTTGGAGCGTATGGCACGTCAGTTAGTCGTTGTTGAGCGTTGAGGAGAGTAATACAGCTATCGAGAAATAATTACTCGGTGGACATAAAAAATAACTAGAAGTACCTATTACTCTTAAACAACAATAATCCGAAACTCTCATCAATTTTGACATCGGTTGCTTCATGTACCGTCCACAATATTACGCAGGTGACAAATATAAGCAATGTATACGGAATCAAAGGTGTGTAAATGCACGTGGTTGTAGTGTCCAAGCTAAAAGGAACAATTCACTTTACCTAGAACTAGAAAGCAAATAAAATCCTATCTTGGTATTTTGAGTCATTATTGAAAATTTATTAGAGATTTTGCTACCATTACCAAACCAATTACACAACAGCTGAAAGGCAAAAAGACCGTTAAAATCACAGAATTTGTTTCTGCATTTGAAACATGCAAAACTCTCCTTTGTAATGACCCAATTTTACAATATCCAGATTTCTCTAAAGAATTTATTTTGAACACCGACGCTAGTAACGTCTCCATTGGAGCTGTCCTTTCACAAGGGTCACCCAATAACGAAAAACCTGTATGTTTTGCTAGCGGTACGCTAACAGATACAGAACTCAACTATTTAACAGTTGAGAGAGAAAAGCTTGCCATAATCTGGGCAACTAAATATTTCGACCCCTACCTCTTTGGTCAAAGATTCAAAATAGTCACCGACCATATACGCCTAACATGGCTAATGAATTTCAAAGAACCAAATTCCAAACTAGTCCGTTGGAAACTTCAGTTACTGGAGTAGGATTACGAAATAACGTACACAAAGGGTTCGGAAAATGTGGTAGCTGATGCCCTCAGTAGGATTCCAGCAGAAATCAATGTCAATAGCCAAGCAGTAGATCCAGTTAATACAATAGTTACAGTAAACAAACCAATAAATGAATACAATCTTCAGTTAATATTTCAAGCCGGCAACGAGTCAAAACTCATAACTACACACCCCATGTAAAATCCAAAGTGTCCTCAATAATTAACGAATGCGATGTCTGTCAAACCTTGAAATATGATAGACACCCACAAAAGTTAGTTTTTCAAGAAACGGAAACTCCCACAGTACCGATGCAAATTCTGCATATTGACCCTTATTCAATAAACAACAACGCAATCCTGACAATTATAGACAAATACAGTAAATTCGCAATGGGATATACAATATATTCTAGAGACACATTAAGCATTGTTGAAGCTATGAGACATTTTCTATGCTCCTTTGGTGTTCCGCAAAAAATTGTTTGCGACCAAGGGGCAGAATTTCAAGGTAAACTTTTTAAAGAATTTAATCAAATAAAAAAAAAATTAATATTACCTGTTGCAAAATGCCAACCAACAATTACACTGTGATAGGCGAAAAAAAAGACATGGCAAAATTCGATGGTTTCACCCTATTTCGGGTCCTGCGAATTGAACTGCATCATTAGTTTTTTAAGTTATCACGATGGTTTCATACAACATTTTTTGCGGAAGTTTTTCATCAAAGTTGCCATTTTTTCGAAAAGGATGTTTTTTTCATTTGCTTCTAACTTCTAAAATATTCATTCTTTTTACAAACTTTCTTTAGCAAAGTTTCTTAGAATTGAAAAGGCTACAAATATTGAAGACATCTAGCCTCTAAATTTGTCCGTTCCCGAAAATGTAAAAAAATCTAATCTTGACCAAATTTTTTTTATGTTTTCTTTCTCGCATTTTGCTAAAATTGATATTATTCCATTTGAAGCTTGATCATTATATGAGAATTTATTTTGCTCAATGGCAGCAGAAGAGACCCAGACCTATCTAATTTACGATTTATATTATAACCACATAATCAAATTGAATTTTTTTTAGATATGTTAACAAAATTAAACTAACTGTAGTTCTTTAGTTTTTGAAAAGTTTTGTTTAGTTTAGTTTTTGCATTTAAATCAATTTACTTAAAGGGGAACTTGATAATGCATTATAAAAGTTATGTTAAGAGAAAAAAATGTTACCCCTTTCAAACTTAAATACTGGTTACGCCCTTGATATTAGAAATATTTATTTCCGCTATTTTACCGCTATTCTACTGATATCGGTGGGTACTTATGAGAGCAAAAATTACCTCTACTGATCGTGTAAGCATAGATGTTAATCGTAATTTTGACTTGCGAACAAGTGTCCCACAAGTTTTGCCGGATTTTGCTACGTGTGTGGAAAATTTACAAGCCCACATAATAACAATTTGCAAAATTGGTCAAAAAGGTTGCGCCCAAAAATGGGTTTCGGCATTCCAATGATTTAGATAGATTCACAATGGCACTATACGGATAACTGCTACGCATGCCAGAATAAACTCGCAAAACTAAAGAGTTTTATGGTCTATAAAAGTGTTCAATCTGCACAGTACCTCATTCGGAGTATATTACAAGATGTCAAAGCCCAACAGAAAGGTATAATTCGCCAACATTTGTCACCAAACCTAAAGAGTTACTCTTAACGTATGATGCATCCTAAATCGATAAAACTTGTCAACATCTCTAGATATCCCAAGCTCGATTATATACGATGGTAAGACAACTGAAATTGTCACAAAGGCAAGCGAACTCTTTAGCACATCATTTACGATCTGTTAACATTTTGTCTAAGGATGTAAAAGTGTATGGGTATAGGAAGAGACTTTTGGACTTGTTCGAAATAAACGGCAATAATACGTTTGCATACTGCAAAAATATCGTTGGGTTAATGGAACATATGAATTGCACGTACAAACTAAAGAAGTGGCGATTGTTTATCGATTCTATGAAACTAATTTTGGATTGTATTCAGTATAAAAAACATCAATGGAAAATATGTACTGACCTAAAAGTTGTTGCTCTACTCACTGGCTTGCAAGCGGGTAATACGAAAAACATGTGCTTCATTTGTCATTGGGATACCAGATTATACCGACTGTATAAATATTTTTCAAAAACTAAAGAACTACAGTTAGTTTAATTTTGTTAACATATCTAAAAAAAATTCAATTTGATTATGTGGTTATATTATAAATCGTGAATTAGATAGGTCTGGGTCTCTTCTGCTGCCATTGAGCAAAATAAATTCTCATATAATGATCAAGCTTCAAATGGAATAATATCAATTTTAGCAAAATGCGAGAAAGAAAACATAAAAAAATTTGGTCAAGATTCGATTTTTTTTACATTTTGTCCCAACGCTCGGGAACGGACTGATTTAGAGGCTAGATGTCTTCCCAATATTTGTAGCTCTTTCAATTCTAAGAAACTTTGCTAAAGAAAGTTTGTAAAAAGAATGAATATTTTAAAAGTTAAAAGCAAATGAAAAAAAACATCCTTTTCGAAAAAATGGCAACTTTGATGAAACCATCGTGATAACTTAAAAAACTAATGATGCAGTTCGATTCGCAGGACCCGAAATTGGGTGAAACCACCGAATTTTGCCATGTCTTTTTTTTTTTGAAAAAAACTATCACAGTGTTATCTATACCAAGACTCGAGGATCTAAGGATTGGAAACACCATTCCAGACTTGAATCTCTAAAGACTTCATTTATACATGGAATCATCTGATCACAGTCTACATCTTAGTTGCCATTACGACGATCACAGTAGCGATACTATGGACACTGAGAACTAAAAGGATAACCCTGGTAACTGGTAAATGAAGCAGTCTTCTTTTGAAGTCGCTTTGAACAAGTCTTTATTATTTACCTAGACCAAATAATTAAATATATCTACAACCAAACCGTCACATATATCTACCCCGGATCCTAAATTTGGTAACTAGCGACCGTCGTCTCTTTGTAGTGGAGAGGAAAATAAAAGGTCGCGATCTCGAGCTCTCAACTTAAAGACGGAGGGTCGGACACGTATGCGGAGGTCGCGAGCTCGAGCTCTCAACTGGATGGCAGTCGAAGTCCACACACTTTTTCCTACTTTCCCCATAGATCGGCAAAAAGTGCGTACCTCTATCTACAAAGGATTTTTTTTTCGGGACGACGATCGCTCGCTCGAACCAAAAAAGAACGTTTTTAAAAAAGCTTGAAACAAAAATTTTTGTGTGCGTTGACTCCAAAAAATTCTCTGCCCAGCCTCTGCCGGGAAAAAGTCACGGGAGACATAAAATCAACTACGTGGCCATCCTTGCTTTATAGCAGGGGTAGGCACCCATATCCCGTGCGGGCACTTTTCTTCGGCATATGATCGAACGTATGAGAGCGTTTTACCATCTGTGTGCATGCCGAGGTCAACACGAAGTGCACTTTAGAGCGCACTGTTGCAGCATTTCGACGCGAGCGCATCTATGTCGCTTTGTTGGTTAAATGCACATGAAACAATTAATTTGGGGGTTGTTTTCTCATTTATTTTCTTGCAGCAGATCATCGATAGTGCTGGTTTGGGCGATTGAGCCATATTTTAATCACATTTCATTTTTCAAAGTGTATAGCACACACATACACTGACAGTTTGCGCTAGCTCTCTTTGTGCCTACCCCTGCTTTATACAATTGAAGCGGAACCACCGGCAGAATTTGCATATGTTCATCCGCACACACATATCCATATTGTAGCAGGACTGACGGCCACACTCGCTCTCTTGCTACTCATCGATTTAGGTATTTTCAATTACTTTGTGAGAGAGAAGTAAATTTGGAGCGTATGGCACGTCAGTTAGTCGTTGTTGAGCGTTGAGGAGAGTAATACAGCTATCGAGAAATAATTACTCGGTGGACATAAAAAATAACTAGAAGTACCTATTACTCTTAAACAACAATAATCCGAAACTCTCATCAATTTTGACATCGGTTGCTTCATGTACCGTCCACAATATTACGCAGGTGACAAATATAAGCAATGTATACGGAATCAAAGGTGTGTAAATGCACGTGGTTATAGTGTCCAAGCTAAAAGGACGTGCTCATGAATGGCATGTGTCTCAAGCAGCTGTCAATGTGAATGATTCAAGTGAATTGCTGATGATTTTGCTACCATTACCAAACCAATTACACAACAGCTGAAAGGCAAAAAGACCGTTAAAATCACAGAATTTGTTTCTGCATTTGAAACATGCAAAACTCTCCTTTGTAATGACCCAATTTTACAATATCCAGATTTCTCTAAAGAATTTATTTTGACCACCGACGCTAGTAACGTCTCCATTGGAGCTGTCCTTTCACAAGGGTCACCCAATAACGAAAAACCAGTATGTTTTGCTAGCCGTACGCTAACAGATACAGAACTCAACTATTTAACAGTTGAGAGAGAAAAGGTTGCCATAATCTGGACAACTAAATATTTCGACCCCTACCTCTTTGGTCAAAGATTCAAAATAGTCACCGACCATATACCCCTAACATGGCTAATGAATTTCAAAGAACCAAATTCCAAACTAGTCCGTTGGAAACTTCAGTTACTGGAGTAGGATTACGAAATAACGTACACAAAGGGTTCGGAAAATGTGGGAGCTGATGCCCTCAGTAGGATTCCAGCAGAAATCAATGTCAATAGCCAAGCAGTAGATCCAGTTAATACAATAGTTACAGTAAACAAACGAATAAATGAATACAATCTTCAGTTAATATTTCAAGCCGGCAACGAGTCAAAATTCATAACTACACACCCCATGTAAAATCCAAAGTGTCCTCAATAATTAACGAATGCGATGTCTGTCAAACCTTGAAATATGATAGACACCCACAAAAGTTAGTTTTTCAAGAAACGGAAACTCCCACAGTACCGATGCAAATTCTGCATATTGACCCTTATTCAATAAACAACAACGCAATCCTGACAATTATAGACAAATACAGTAAATTCGCAATGGGATATACAATATATTCTAGAGACACATTAAGCATTGTTGAAGCTATGAGACATTTTCTATGCTCCTTTGGTGTTCCGCAAAAAATTGTTTGCGACCAAGGGGCAGAATTTCAAGGTAAACTTTTTAAAGAATTTAATCAAATAAAAAAAAAATTAATATTACCTGTTGCAAAATGCCAACCAACAATTACACTGTGATAGGCGAAAAAAAGACATGGCAAAATTCGATGGTTTCACCCTATTTCGGGTCCTGCGAATTGAACTGCATCATTAGTTTTTTAAGTTATCACGATGGTTTCATACAACATTTTTTGCGGAAGTTTTTCATCAAAGTTGCCATTTTTTCGAAAAGGATGTTTTTTTCATTTGCTTCTAACTTCTAAAATATTCATTCTTTTTACAAACTTTCTTTAGCAAAGTTTCTTAGAATTGAAAAGGCTACAAATATTGAAGACATCTAGCCTCTAAATTTGTCCGTTCCCGAAAATGTAAAAAAATCTAATCTTGACCAAATTTTTTTTTATGTGTTCTTTCTCGCATTTTGCTAAAATTGATATTATTCCATTTGAAGCTTGATCATTATATGAGAATTTATTTTGCTCAATGGCAGCAGAAGAGACCCAGACCTATCTAATTTACGATTTATATTATAATCAAATTGAATTTTTTTAGATATGCTAACAAAATTAAACTAACTGTAGTTCTTTAGTTTTTGAAAAGTTTAGTTTAGTTTAGTTTTTGCATTTAAATCAATTTACTTAAAGGGGAACTTGATAATGCATTATAAAAGTTATGTTAAGAGAAAAAAATGTTACCCCTTTCAAACTTAAATACTGGTTACGCCCTTGATATTAGAAATATTTATTTCCGCTATTTTACCGCTATTCTACTGATATCGGTGGGTACTTATGAGAGCAAAAATTACCTCTACTGATCGTGTAAGCATAGATGTTAATCGTAATTTTGACTTGCGAACAAGTGTCCCACAAGTTTTGCCGGATTTTGCTACGTGTGTGGAAAATTTACAAGCCCACATAATAACAATTTGCAAAATTGGTCAAAAAGGTTGCGCCCAAAAATGGGTTTCGGCATTCCAATGATTTAGATAGATTCACAATGGCACTATACGGATAACTGCTACGCATGCCAGAATAAACTCGCAAAACTAAAGAGTTTTATGGTCTATAAAAGTGTTCAATCTGCACAGTACCTCATTCGGAGTATATTACAAGATGTCAAAGCCCAACAGAAAGGTATAATTCGCCAACATTTGTCACCAAACCTAAAGAGTTACTCTTAACGTATGATCCATCCTAAATCGATAAAACTTGTCAACATCTCTAGATATCCCAAGCTCGATTATATACGATGGTAAGACAACTGAAATTGTCACAAAGGCAAGCGAACTCTTTAGCACATCATTTACGATCTGTTAACATTTTGTCTAAGGATGTAAAAGTGTATGGGTATAGGAAGAGACTTTTGGACTTGTTCGAAATAAACGGCAATAATACGTTTGCATACTGCAAAAATATCGTTGGGTTAATGGAACATATGAATTGCACGTACAAACTAAAGAAGTGGCGATTGTTTATCGATTCTATGAAACTAATTTTGGATTGTATTCAGTATAAAAAACATCAATGGAAAATATGTACTGACCTAAAAGTTGTTGCTCTACTCACTGGCTTGCAAGCGGGTAATACGAAAAACATGTGCTTCATTTGTCATTGGGATACCAGATTATACCGACTGTATAAATATTTTTCAAAAACTAAAGAACTACAGTTAGTTTAATTTTGTTAACATATCTAAAAAAAATTCAATTTGATTATGTGGTTATATTATAAATCGTGAATTAGATAGGTCTGGGTCTCTTCTGCTGCCATTGAGCAAAATAAATTCTCATATAATGATCAAGCTTCAAATGGAATAATATCAATTTTAGCAAAATGCGAGAAAGAAAACATAAAAAAAATTTGGTCAAGATTCGATTTTTTTTACATTTTGTCCCAACGCTCGGGAACGGACTGATTTAGAGGCTAGATGTCTTCCCAATATTTGTAGCTCTTTCAATTCTAAGAAACTTTGCTAAAGAAAGTTTGTAAAAAGAATGAATATTTTAAAAGTTAAAAGCAAATGAAAAAAAAACATCCTTTTCGAAAAAATGGCAACTTTGATGAAACCATCGTGATAACTTAAAAAACTAATGATGCAGTTCGATACGCAGGACCCGAAATTGGGTGAAACCACCGAATTTTGCCATGCCTTTTTTTTTTGAAAAAAACTATCACAGTGTTATCTATACCAAGACTCGAGGATCTAAGGATTGGAAACACCATTCCAGACTTGAATCTCTAAAGACTTCATTTATACATGGAATCATCTGATCACAGTCTACATCTTAGTTGCCATTACGACGATCACAGTAGCGATACTATGGACACTGAGAACTAAAAGGATAACCCTGGTAACTGGTAATTAATACGAATAAAAATGAAGCAGTCTTCTTTTGAAGTCGCTTTGAACAAGTCTTTATTATTTACCTAGACCAAATAATTAAATATATCTACAACCAAACCGTCAAATATATCTACCCCGGATCCTAAATTTGGTAACTAGCGACCGTCGTCTCTTTGTAGTGGAGAGGAAAATAAAAGGTCGCGATCTCGAGCTCTCAACTTAAAGACGGAGGGTCGGACACGTATGCGGAGGTCGCGAGCTCGAGCTCTCAACTGGATGGCAGTCGAAGTCCACACACTTTTTCCTACTTTCCCCATAGATCGGCAAAAAGTGCGTACCTCTATCTACAAAGGATTTTTTTTCGGGACGACGATCGCTCGCTCGAACCAAAAAAGAACGTTTTTAAAAAAAAGCTTGAAACAAAAATTTTTGTGTGCGTTGACTCCAAAAAATTCTCTGCCCAGCCTCTGCCGGGAAAAAGTCACGGGAGACATAAAATCAACTACGTGGCCATCCTTGCTTTATAGCAGGGGTAGGCACCCATATCCCGTGCGGGCACTTTTCTTCGGCATATGATCGAACGTATGAGAGCGTTTTACCATCTGTGTGCATGCCGAGGTCAACACGAAGTGCACTTTAGAGCGCACTGTTGCAGCATTTCGACGCGAGCGCATCTATGTCGCTTTGTTGGTTAAATGCACATGAAACAATTAATTTGGGGGTTGTTTTCTCATTTATTTTCTTGCAGCAGATCATCGATAGTGCTGGTTTGGGCGATTGAGCCATATTTTAATCACATTTCATTTTTCAAAGTGTATAGCACACACATACACTGACAGTTTGCGCTAGCTCTCTTTGTGCCTACCCCTGCTTTATACAATTGAAGCGGAACCACCGGCAGAATTTGCATATGTTCATCCGCACACACATATCCATATTGTAGCAGGACTGACGGCCACACTCGCTCTCTTGCTACTCATCGATTTAGGTATTTTCAATTACTTTGTGAGAGAGAAGTAAATTTGGAGCGTATGGCACGTCAGTTAGTCGTTGTTGAGCGTTGAGGAGAGTAATACAGCTATCGAGAAATAATTACTCGGTGGACATAAAAAATAACTAGAAGTACCTATTACTCTTAAACAACAATAATCCGAAACTCTCATCAATTTTGACATCGGTTGCTTCATGTACCGTCCACAATATTACGCAGGTGACAAATATAAGCAATGTATACGGAATCAAAGGTGTGTAAATGCACGTGGTTATAGTGTCCAAGCTAAAAGGACGTGCTCATGAATGGCATGTGTCTCAAGCAGCTGTCAATGTGAATGATTCAAGTGAATTGCTGATGATTTTGCTACCATTACCAAACCAATTACACAACAGCTGAAAGGCAAAAAGACCGTTAAAATCACAGAATTTGTTTCTGCATTTGAAACATGCAAAACTCTCCTTTGTAATGACCCAATTTTACAATATCCAGATTTCTCTAAAGAATTTATTTTGACCACCGACGCTAGTAACGTCTCCATTGGAGCTGTCCTTTCACAAGGGTCACCCAATAACGAAAAACCAGTATGTTTTGCTAGCCGTACGCTAACAGATACAGAACTCAACTATTTAACAGTTGAGAGAGAAAAGGTTGCCATAATCTGGGCAACTAAATATTTCGACCCCTACCTCTTTGGTCAAAGATTCAAAATAGTCACCGACCATATACCCCTAACATGGCTAATGAATTTCAAAGAACCAAATTCCAAACTAGTCCGTTGGAAACTTCAGTTACTGGAGTAGGATTACGAAATAACGTACACAAAGGGTTCGGAAAATGTGGGAGCTGATGCCCTCAGTAGGATTCCAGCAGAAATCAATGTCAATAGCCAAGCAGTAGATCCAGTTAATACAATAGTTACAGTAAACAAACGAATAAATGAATACAATCTTCAGTTAATATTTCAAGCCGGCAACGAGTCAAAACTCATAACTACACACCCCATGTAAAATCCAAAGTGTCCTCAATAATTAACGAATGCGATGTCTGTCAAACCTTGAAATATGATAGACACCCACAAAAGTTAGTTTTTCAAGAAACGGAAACTCCCACAGTACCGATGCAAATTCTGCATATTGACCCTTATTCAATAAACAACAACGCAATCCTGACAATTATAGACAAATACAGTAAATTCGCAATGGGATATACAATATATTCTAGAGACACATTAAGCATTGTTGAAGCTATGAGACATTTTCTATGCTCCTTTGGTGTTCCGCAAAAAATTGTTTGCGACCAAGGGGCAGAATTTCAAGGTAAACTTTTTAAAGAATTTAATCAAATAAAAAAAAAATTAATATTACCTGTTGCAAAATGCCAACCAACAATTACACTGTGATAGGCGAAAAAAAAGACATGGCAAAATTCGATGGTTTCACCCTATTTCGGGTCCTGCGAATTGAACTGCATCATTAGTTTTTTAAGTTATCACGATGGTTTCATACAACATTTTTTGCGGAAGTTTTTCATCAAAGTTGCCATTTTTTCGAAAAGGATGTTTTTTTCATTTGCTTCTAACTTCTAAAATATTCATTCTTTTTACAAACTTTCTTTAGCAAAGTTTCTTAGAATTGAAAAGGCTACAAATATTGAAGACATCTAGCCTCTAAATTTGTCCGTTCCCGAAAATGTAAAAAAATCTAATCTTGACCAAATTTTTTTTATGTTTTCTTTCTCGCATTTTGCTAAAATTGATATTATTCCATTTGAAGCTTGATCATTATATGAGAATTTATTTTGCTCAATGGCAGCAGAAGAGACCCAGACCTATCTAATTTACGATTTATATTATAACCACATAATCAAATTGAATTTTTTTAGATATGTTAACAAAATTAAACTAACTGTAGTTCTTTAGTTTTTGAAAAATATTTATACAGTCGGTATAATCTGGTATCCCAATGACAAATGAAGCACATGTTTTTCGTATTACCCGCTTGCAAGCCAGTGAGTAGAGCAACAACTTTTAGGTCAGTACATATTTTCCATTGATGTTTTTTATACTGAATACAATTATAAATCGTGAATTAGATAGGTCTGGGTCTCTTCTGCTGCCATTGAGCAAAATAAATTCTCATATAATGATCAAGCTTCAAATGGAATAATATCAATTTTAGCAAAATGCGAGAAAGAAAACATAAAAAAAATTTGGTCAAGATTCGATTTTTTTTTACATTTTGTCCCAACGCTCGGGAACGGACTGATTTAGAGGCTAGATGTCTTCCCAATATTTGTAGCTCTTTCAATTCTAAGAAACTTTGCTAAAGAAAGTTTGTAAAAAGAATGAATATTTTAAAAGCTAAAAGCAAATGAAAAAAAACATCCTTTTCGAAAAAATGGCAACTTTGATGAAAAACTTCCGCAAAAAATTTTGTATGAAACCATCGTGATAACTTAAAAAACTAATGACGCAGTTCGATTCGCAGGACCCGAAATTGGGTGAAACCACCGAATTTTGCCATGTCTTTTTTTTTTTTTGAAAAAAACTATCACAGTGTTATCTATACCAAGACTCGAGGATCTAAGGATTGGAAACACCATTCCAGACTTGAATCTCTAAAGACTTCATTTATACATGGAATCATCTGATCACAGTCTACATCTTAGTTGCCATTACGACGATCACAGTAGCGATACTATGGACACTGAGAACTAAAAGGATAACCCTGGTAACTGGTAATTAATACGAATAAAATGAAGCAGTCTTCTTTTGAAGTCGCTTTGAACAAGTCTTTATTATTTACCTAGACCAAATAATTAAATATATCTACAACCAAACCGTCAAATATATCTACCCCGGATCCTAAATTTGGTAACTAGCGACCGTCGTCTCTTTGTAGTGGAGAGGAAAATAAAAGGTCGCGATCTCGAGCTCTCAACTTAAAGACGGAGGGTCGGACACGTATGCGGAGGTCGCGAGCTCGAGCTCTCAACTGGATGGCAGTCGAAGTCCAGACACTTTTTCCTACTTTCCCCATAGATCGGCAAAAAGTGCGTACCTCTATCTACAAAGGATTTTTTTTTCGGGACGACGATCGCTCGCTCGAACCAAAAAAGAACGTTTTTAAAAAAAGCTTGAAACAAAAATTTTTGTGTGCGTTGACTCCAAAAAATTCTCTGCCCAGCCTCTGCCGGGAAAAAGTCACGGGAGACATAAAATCAACTACGTGGCCATCCTTGCTTTATAGCAGGGGTAGGCACCCATATCCCGTGCGGGCACTTTTCTTCGGCATATGATCGAACGTATGAGAGCGTTTTACCATCTGTGTGCATGCCGAGGTCAACACGAAGTGCACTTTAGAGCGCACTGTTGCAGCATTTCGACGCGAGCGCATCTATGTCGCTTTGTTGGTTAAATGCACATGAAACAATTAATTTGGGGGTTGTTTTCTCATTTATTTTCTTGCAGCAGATCATCGATAGTGCTGGTTTGGGCGATTGAGCCATATTTTAATCACATTTCATTTTTCAAAGTGTATAGCACACACATACACTGACAGTTTGCGCTAGCTCTCTTTGTGCCTACCCCTGCTTTATACAATTGAAGCGGAACCACCGGCAGAATTTGCATATGTTCATCCGCACACACATATCCATATTGTAGCAGGACTGACGGCCACACTCGCTCTCTTGCTACTCATCGATTTAGGTATTTTCAATTACTTTGTGAGAGAGAAGTAAATTTGGAGCGTATGGCACGTCAGTTAGTCGTTGTTGAGCGTTGAGGAGAGTAATACAGCTATCGAGAAATAATTACTCGGTGGACATAAAAAATAACTAGAAGTACCTATTACTCTTAAACAACAATAATCCGAAACTCTCATCAATTTTGACATCGGTTGCTTCATGTACCGTCCACAATATTACGCAGGTGACAAATATAAGCAATGTATACGGAATCAAAGGTGTGTAAATGCACGTGGTTATAGTGTCCAAGCTAAAAGGACGTGCTCATGAATGGCATGTGTCTCAAGCAGCTGTCAATGTGAATGATTCAAGTCAATTGCAGAATTACGCCGTGCATTTTCAGGCATTCAGGCTATCGATACTGCAGACAGCAAAAGGTGGTCGCTACTGGCAAACGTTCCAAAGAAGATCTCCGCTGCTACAACTGCAACTCCTTTGAATTGAGTGGCTTTTTGGCCACATGAGCAAGGACTGCAAGAAAACCGACAGAGTGCCAGGGTCTTGCTTCGAATGCGGCGACTTGGATCACGGGGTGGCTAACTGTCAACTTAATAGAGAGATTCCACCTAAGCTTTGCTTATTGAAATCTCTTGTTTTCCAGAAAAGATACATTTAATTTTTATATATTACGGATTACATGAGAGTCCACTTTTGTCATATGGAAAAGTTAAATGTTATGTTCTTGAAAATTCAATAAAAGTATTCTTTCATTTAATAGTCGCTGATATGAGTCTACGAGCAGTAATTTTGGGAAGAGATTTTATGTAACCATGTAACATTAAGTTAGACTTTAATGCCTTGAAAATGGTTACACTGGAAAGGAATACGGCGAACATGAACTTGGAGAGCAGTCGGAGGTTAATTCCTTGTCATTGCAGAGATGTCATATAGATTCGCAAGTAGATATTAATGTAAATGTTAAAAAAAAACAGTTGATGAAATGTTAAAGAAAACAAATAAAAGAATAGAAGATTCACGTAGGAATGTACCCCCAAAGGTGAGAAAGAGTTTCCTCTTGTTAGCAAAATATCGAAAATGATAGCGAAACGATGAAGGAAAGAGATAGCAAGATTGTTAGTAAAATAGAGAATGGAGGTAAACGAAAAATGGTTCAGAAAAGTAGAAATGAAAGAGTTGTTAAATTAGTCTGATACAAAATTTAAGTAGAGAAAAAAATTGCTAATGTTCAATCTCTAAGCGAAGTAGATTTTGAATTATTAAATATCGAGTGCTTCAACACTGGAGGTGATTGCATAATAGGTGCTTGAAGCTTAACTTGGAGAAAAGTGTTCAGTTGTGCCACTAAAAGATTGTCAAATTCTGAGAAAGAGAAATTGCAGGCGATGTTGGACGGGTACTTGATGAAGAAGATCGTTCGTCGTAATGAGTCGGAGTATGCATCCCCCATTGTGTTAGTGCCTAAGAAAGCTGGCGAGTTAAGGTTGATCATTGAATTTACAATTTTGAACAAAGTTTTCGTTAAAGATAGCTACACTATTCCCCTGATTGACGTTCTAATATATATTAGACAAGTTTGGAGGCAAACGATTTTTTCAAAATTAGGTCTTAAAGATGGCCATTTTCATGTGTTCATAACGGAAAACTCAGCTAAATATACATATTTCGTCACTCCGTTAGGCCTGTTTGAGTTCCTCAGGATGCCAATGGGTCTTAAAAACTCCTCATCAGTGTTTCAAAGATTTGTAAAAAAAATTTGTATAGATGTTAAAGCGAGTAAAGCGCGTCTGACTTTGGTGAGCTCTCCATAAAAACTGACCCGATTTCATTATTTTTTTTTATTCTCTCCGTTTCTTTTGTAATAAGTAAGACAGAACACTTCTCGTACAGTACCACTGCATAACGAAGGTAAGAGTAAGATATTACTTAACACTAATTTCTAACAAAGAAAAGAGTAAGATATACTTTGCTTCTCGTATTACAGCTGTGTGTACTGTTGTCATTCTTTGTGTTTTCCTCACTGACTTTTTCTTTAACAGAATTTTCATTTACATTTAGGTTTGTATTTATATTTATCTGTTCATTCGTATTTATATTTTTCTTTTTATTTACATTCATATATGCTATAGACCAAATTCCAGTATAGGGAATCTTCAACTGCTGAAATACGTCGACGTCATTTACAACGTATCGATCATTTTCGAGGCACCTAGGGATTCCAAAAGATCCTTTGAATCTCGGCACTAGTATTTTGGAAACACCTTTGTGACTGTCGAAATTTAAAAATTTTTCGATTCGCTAGACATTTATTGTACTCGTGAAGTTCCTTTCTTTTTCTTTAGCTTTTGCTGTCTTCTTGCAATTCGTCTTTGAACTCATCTACTTATCGTCCTTTTTGGTCGACGCCAATACTTTTCTAACACTGACTTAAAATATTATCATCTTGGTTCCGACATATTCATAGGTTATCTTCAAATAAGTTAGTTTCGTTGTCAGTACTTCTACTTAAACTATCTACATGTTGTATACTTGTTGCCGGCCTATGCTCTAGTCCGTAATCGTACTTTTTTAACTAGAGCCTAACGGGTTATTCCAGGAGTGAATTCTCTTTTGTTAAGTGTCAATGTAAGCGAATTACAATTCCGCGATCATATGCACTACCTGTTGTTAGCGAAGATGAACTCTATGTGTGTTGTTTGTGTCGACGTTTAAAGTTTGATGTTGGAGTTGGGAACGAGCCGAGAGCGTGGGAGTCGTATGGAGCAAATTCGCCGGCTTCGCCTCATAAGTGCTCAGCAAGTTTGTTTTGTTCGGTGTAAGTAAATTCATTTAAAATCGGCTTGAGTTCGTCCTATTAAATCATTCATTTTGCAAGAATGGCTTTTCCATTTGGGACGAACCCCAAAAATTACGATGATGCAAGGAAGCGATGAGATCAATGCGTAAAAAGTATAAAACGCGTTAGTGACCAATTAAAAGATAGAAGTTTTTTATTTCATGTGATAGGCTTGGAATGTAGATTGAAAATGTTGAATGGCAATATCGAGACTGCGCTGAGATATCAAATATCTAGTTGACACTGTCTCTGCCATTTATGGCTCTCTTTTGTCAATTGGAGACGAAAAAGGACTCTAAAATGCAATTTTACTTCACTTAGTTATGAACAAGGTTGATTCACACACAAAGCGCAAGTTGGAAGAGCAGCTCGATTATGCGACAATCCCGTCGTGGAGAGAATGCGAGGCCACGCTAAATCGGCGTCATCGACACATCTCGGCTGAAGAATGAGCAAAGCAGACGGTGGACGTTGTTAAGTCTGATCAAAGATTAGTGTTCACGAGGCATAATCGTAGCACCTTTTCGTGTTTTGTGGCAAATAAGAAAGTTGACGATTAGTCCACAAAATGTTTATATGGCAATTCCGAAGACCATAGTATTACTAGTTGCCTGTTGTGTTCAGCGTTGTCGGTGAAAGAACAGTTTAATTTTGCGAACCTTAGGCTGTCATTTGAAGATGCTAAACAGCGGTTTTTGTCGCTCGAAAGAAGATTGTCGAAAGCTGTGAAATTAAGAAACATTTACATAGAATTTATGGAAGAATATCTTTTATTGGGTCATGTGTTAGAAACTGACAATAAAATTCATCCACACTACTTCATTCCACATCAGGTCGTTTCAAAACTTCAAAGCACTAAACTTCGTCTCACGCATCGTTGAATGACATCTTGATGGTCGGTCCCACCATTCTAGAGAAGCTGTACTCGACTTTGCTTCGACCGCTGACGTCAAGAAAATATATCGTCAACTATTGGTACATGAAGCAGATTGAGATTTCCAGGTCATATTGTGGAGAAAAAAACCCAGATGATTCTTTGAAAGGCTAGGTGAGACGATTGAATTGTCACATCTAAAAGTTGCTGAAGTAATCAGGCGTGATTTTTATGTTCAGGACATGTTGACTCGTGCTAGTTCTGAGAATCAAGTCTGTGGCTTGCAATAGTAAATATAAAGAAAATAAAAATTTCACGATTCGTCCATACAGAACCTCAATCACCGATAGAGATTCATGGATTTGCTGATGCCTCAATGAAAGCATATGGGTGTTGTATCTACGTTAGAGTCAAAACTGCTGAAGGTTTCAGCACTTCATTGGTAGCGTCGAAATCTAAAGAAGCGCTCCTCAAGACAAAAACATTGCCTAGACTTGAGGTGTGTGCCGCTCACCTTCTCGCAGATCTCTGTCAACAAATTAGTAATATCATAAAGGTACCAATTATGCGGGCATTCCTTTGGTCGGACTAGGAAATAACTCTACATTGGATGCAGCCACACGCATCGACACTGGCTACGTTCGTTTCGAACAAGGTGGCAGGAATTCAAGAGTGGTCAGAGTTTGGCGTCATGTGCCAACAAAACAAAACCCAGCTGACATAGTATCACGAGGCTGTGATGTTGATGAAACAGTTGATTCGATTTGGTTAAAAGGTCCAGAATTTCTTATTAAATCTCAATGTGGCTGTCCCATCAACCAGCTAGTTCAACTCTCGGACAAAGAGCGCTGTCATGCTGACTCTTAGGGTCGACGAGAACCCTCTAGTTGGGATCGTCGAGTCCTATTCACCACATGCCATTTAATAAGGATGTTTTGTTACGTGTTTCGATTTATTCGTTGATGTAAAAACAAATCGACCGCGTTTGATGATGTGATTCCATCACCATCAGAGCGAAAAAAGGCATTTCATAAAATTATAATCATAATCATAATCATAGTAATTTAACTGCCGCCGTGTAC
The DNA here is from genome assembly GCF_018151085.1 of Drosophila tropicalis. Classification (NCBI taxonomy): domain Eukaryota; kingdom Metazoa; phylum Arthropoda; class Insecta; order Diptera; family Drosophilidae; genus Drosophila; species Drosophila tropicalis. The sequence goes on along the minus strand of NW_027172621.1, from coordinate 288,189 downwards.
AGACGTGTTTTTTAATGCACTCCGCAAAAATTGAGTGTAAAAATATCAAAGAAGTTAAATTCGGCTATGCCGAAGTTTATATACCCTTGCAGTCCTTGACAATAATAATTTCACATGTTCAAAATTTGTTTTCTGCAACTCAATTCATTAATATACAAACAAAACAATTTTACTCTTCATACTATGTACAATTTGTTCTTCTTCTTCCCTCATTCCCTAAGCAAAGCAACGCACGCATACACATACAGTTTATGTAGCGTTGCGTCTGTGTGTGTATGCATGTGCTCTGTTGATTTGATGATGACGTAGTAGGCAGCAAGCAGAGCTGCCGGCAGCGATTGAACCGATTTATATAGACTGTAACTTGTGTTCTATTTATCCGATCAGGGTCAAATTTTGGGATCTGAGATTTTATATCAAATTCTATTATATTGGTGAATTTCATGGGGATACTCCAATTTTTGCAAAAATTTTTGTTCCAGAGCTATATGATATAGTAGTCCGATCCCAAAGATTTTCATACTTTATCTCACCCGGGTAAAAAAAAGCTCCCAAAAAAAATTTCATCCCGATAGCTCTTAAGATGGCTGAGTAAAACGCGTACGCACCGACGGACAGACGGACAGACGGACAGACGGACATGGCTATATCGACTTAGCTTCTCATGCTGATCAAGAATATATATACTTTATGGGGTCGGAAACGTCTCCTTCTGTGCGTTACAAACATCTGACCAATTTTATAATACCCTCTGCAAGGGTATAAAAAAGACCGCTTTTGCAAAAATTTGTGTAGGGCTCTCAGTCGCCTCAGAGACGCCTATTTACAATCATATTGCTATTAGATTGCTCTAATAGCAATAAATACTAAGTTGCAACAACAAAGTGCGTAATTTTTACAAAAGCCATGTCCACCAATTCGGGCCCAAGCTCTCTCGATCAGCAACAGCTACAAGAACTAATTGTACAACAACAACGTGAGCGTCGACTCTCGGTCCAACGCAACAACGCGTACTTTTCGGTGGTGTCGCCGACCCCACTGAATGCTAACGTAGGCAATAACACCGAAAGTGCCAGCCACTCAGCAATCAAAAGCAACTTACCGTGGAGAAAGCAGTGTGCTTCTCCATCAACAACGATAACTGGGTCACCGATTGCACCGACCAGCACCGTCAGCTCGTTGACAGCAACTACTCCAACGTCTACCGAAGTATTGACCTGCCTCAAGCCGTCAATACGCAATACGCCGAAAATAACCAAACCAAATAAACGAGTAGCACCCCTTAGCGGGAATCGTTTTAAAATTCTTGCCGATCAGCAAGATGATCAAGCCGGCGCTGTAGATAAAGTTAAATCGGCTAGACCACCCCCTTTATACATCCGTGGAGCCAACTGCAGCGCCCTGATTTCGAACCAACCAACTAAAAAGCAGTAAAGGGCTCCAGGTTGTGTTGAAGGGGATTGAGCCATCGGTCCCTACTCAAGAAATAGCAGACGCGTTGGTCGAAAAAGGTTTGCGGTCAAATCCGTCGTCAACATATCAACAGGAACAAAGTCGCACAGCCGCTCTTTAAAATCGAGCTCCAACCAGATGCAAAGCGGTCGAAGCCAAATGAAGTGCACCCAATCTACAACCTACAGCTCCTATTGCACAGAAGAATCACCGTAGAGGAGCCCCATAAGAGACACCAACCACCGCAGTGTAAAAACTGCCAGAAATACAACCACTCCTCTAACAACTGCAATATCAGGTCAGTGTGTGTTGGCTGTGGCGAACATCATAAAGATGGCATTTGCACCAAGGACAGAAACAATGTCGCACTAAGACTATGCAGTAACTGTGGAGGGAACCACACGGCCAACTACAGAGGATGTCCTGTCTTCAAGGATCTTAAATCTCACCTAAACGGGCGCAAACCCCCAGCTGGACCAAAAATCACCGTACACCGGAGGTATTCTTCGCCAAGACTGTTAGATCATCTAACATGCCTGCTACATAGAGTCCTAGTGTATCCTTCGCTAGTGTTCTCCGAACTGGACAGACGGAGCCCGCAAAAGAGACCGTCACTCCACCATCTACAGAATCCGCAACCTAGCGCACCAGAGCTTGGCCAGCAAACTCCAAGTGGCTTAGAGGCCCTATTGATCTCACTCAATCAAAACATGACCACTTTTATGACGTTCATGCAAAACTGTATGCACGAACTGATACGGAATCAAAACCTGCTTATCCAGAAGCTTATCGAGAATAAATAATGGCTTCCCTACGTCTATGTCTTTGGAATGCTAACGGCATCTCCAAGCACAAAAATGAACTGCAACTATTCCTAGACTCAAGTGGAATCGACGTTTTGCTGATTTCGGAAACACATTTAACATCAAAAAATAATTTTCAAATACCAAAATATACCTTCTATGCAACAAACCATCCAGACGGAAAAGCTCATGGCGGGACTGGTATCCTAATCAAAAACCGTATAAAACACTCGTTCCTCAACAGATTTGAAACACAGCACCTACAAGCAACTGCTATAAACGTCCAAACCAGCTGCAGCAACACTACATTGGTGGCCCTGTACTGCCCGCCACGCTTCTCAATCTCTGAAAAGGAATTTACCGTTTTCTTTAACACACGCGGAGATCGCTTCATTGCAGCAGGGGACTATAACGCCAAACATACGCACTGGGGATCTCGCCTGGTAAATCCTAAAGGCAAGCAGTTGTACAACACAATAGTCAACCCTCTCAATAAGATGGATTGCGTCTCACCGGGTAGGCCTACTTATTGGCCCACAGATCCACAGAAAGTGCCTGACTTGATTGATTTCGCAGTAACCAAGAGGATTCCACGTAATCGGATCACTGCGGATACACTGCTAGATTTCACTTCCGATCATTCTCCAGTGCTATTCACACTATTAACAAGACCTCAAGTACTTGATCGCCCATATAGGCTTACAAACAACAAAACGAATTGGCTTAAATTTAAAATGTACATGAGTGCCCACAATGACTGTTCGCCGAAACTGGATGCTGCAGAGGACATTGATATGTGCGTCTCTGCAAACTGTTCAACTCTATAATAAGAATTGACTACTTCCCAAGAACATGGAAAAGGTCCACTATCATCATGATTCCTAAAGTGGGAAAGGACAAAACCCAGCCATCATCCTATAGGCCAATTAGTTTGCTGCCATGTCTTTCGAAAAATTTTGAAAAGGTCCTGCAGATCCGACTAAACTCATTTCTGGCATCGGAGAACACAATCCCTTCATACCAGTTCGGCTTCCGCGAAAAACATGGTACAAATGAACAAGTCAATCGCATAACATCCGAAATACGAGCAGCATTCGAACTAAAAGAATACCGTGCGGCTGTCTTTCTCGACGTTGCCCAGGCTTTCGATAGAGTTTGGCTGGAGGGTCTGATGTTCAAAATCCGACAAAAACTGCCACAGTACACCCACAAACTCATGGAATCTTACCTTTACAATAGGCAATTCGCTGTAAGATGTAATGGCTCCGTCTCGGCTGATTTTGAAATCAAAGCTGGTGTATCGCAAGGCAGTGTACTCGGCCCATTGCTCTACCTACTGTACACTGCAGACTTACTAACGAGTTTAGGACTTACAACGTCCACTTTTGCCGATGACACGGCAATCCTCAGCAGATCCAAATGCCAAATACAAGCCTCTGCAAAATTAGAGGAACACCTCAAGGTGGTAGAGGAATGGCTAGCAACCTGGCGTTTCCGGGTCAACGAGCAGAAATGCAAACATGTCACATCCACGCTTAGCAGAAGAAACTGTCCAGCTCTAATGCTAAACAACGTACCAGTTCCTCAAGCCGTGGATGTCACTTACCTTGGCATCCACCTAGACAGAAGACTAACTTGTCGCAAGCACATCGAAGCAAAAAAGTCACAGCTTAAACTGAAATCGAGTAGCCTACATTGGATCATCAATGCTCGGTCCCATCTACGTCTGCAGTATAAAGTCCTCCTATACAACTCCGTACTGAAACCCATCTGGACTTACGGAGCCGTACTATGGGGAAATGCAAGTACCAGCAATGTCGATATTATACAAAGAGCGCAGTCAAAAATTTTAAGATCAATCACGGGGGCTCCGTGGTACATTACCGAACGACAACATTCAAAATTATCTAAATATACCTAGCGTAAAATCTGAAATAGGTAGTCAATAACTAAAGTATTCTGCGAAACTGGATGCACACCCAAATGTTCGTGCCAATTCCCTTACGCGAACTAATAATAGAACTCGTCTTAAAAGAAATGACAGACCAACCCAATAACAAGTGATTAGGGCCGCCTGCAATATCTCAAACTTGTTGTTAGGCTCTAATTTAAGAGTAGATTCAACAAATATATATTAAACGGTAAAAAAAAAAAAAATAAAATTATTGAGAAGATGTTGAAAAGGTCTGTAAGAGCGCCAAAGTGGGTCAGAAATTTCAAGGTTTGACTCCCTTTGTACACGAGTGCACTGGGTAGTGGTATTAATTTTCGTTGCTGAGAGTTGGGGGGCGACTTGTAAACGCTCCTATTGCATATGATGCGAAATCTCCACTCATTTTATCAAATCGCTCGCAATTTTTTTTGAAGCTATGTCCGTAATCTCTATTTTTCGAATTGTCATGTTGTCCCAAGAGCTATACTGAGCACCCTGCGTGAACAGCTGTGGGTTGTTGACGCTTTAGAAGTCTGCCGTCAGACAGTGAGGTCTTGTGTATTATGTTTCAAATACAATCTACGTCTTATGACGCAAATAATTGGAAATTTGTCGGCAGAGTTAGAGAGCTCCGCCTAATGAGCATTTACGGCTTAGATTTTTGTGGATCTTCGTCGGAAGATTAAAGGCAAGGTGGAGGCAGTTTGAGAATTTGCATTAGGAAGCGGATGCGAATTTGCGTTCAAAGGGAGGCAGGCGTTAAATCTGCAAAGTAGCCCACAAACGGTAGCCAACGCCCAGCTAACGGCAGAGGAGTTTGAGACGGCGCTAGTGGCAGTTGAGGCCACATTAAACTCCAGGCCACTCGGGGAATTGAGCCAGGACCCTAATGACGGAGAGGCCATAACATCGAGGCACCTTGGTTGGAGGACCGCTGAGGGCATTGCCGTACCAGGGGACTCCGGACAAGAACCGGTGGATGACAACTCGAGTGGTGGCCACAAGCTTCGGGCCGGACGGCGCAATCAGAGTAGTCGACGTTAAAACATCGTAAGTGTCTACCTACAAACGAGCGATCCACAAATTGGCACCCAGGCCTTTAAGCCCTTCAAGGGAGCCGGTGTTAGCGCAGATAAGCGCTATGTGTATTGTTTGTGTCGTCGCTTAATGTTTGATGTTGGAATTAGGTGCAACCCGAGAGAGTAGTTGTAGTAACATTGCGTCACAATGAAGTTCGGTTTCATCATTTGTATTGCAAGTATTGGGACCTCTATTAACTTAGAAAAATCTTTAATAAACCTACTTAAATGGGAACATAATTCCAAAAAACATTAAACTTAGTCGGAACTAGAAAATTCTATATAAAATTCTATATTCTGTATACCTTTGTAGTTAATTCCTTTGCCTGTAATCGAATATCCTAGGTACTAAACACCCGCCTGAAGAAAGTCGCACTTATCTAGTCTAGATTCGTATCGAAATCTTTTGTTGCTTCCATAATGTCGACTAAATACATGATAACTTTTTTATCTCTAATCATCCCGTTTATAAACCTTTGAAATGTAGATGGCGCGTTTCTGGGACCAAATAGCATACGAAGAAATTCAAACTGACCAAGAGGTGTCGTAAAATACTTAAACTTCACTAAATCCCTATGCATGTATACATGGAAAAAAACATTTTTTCGAATGGGTTCGAGCTTCAACAATAACGTTTTTCCTGCAAGTCTATCTAGCAGATCATCAATAATTGGAATAGGATAACTATCTTTTGAAGCCGCCTTATTTAATCTTCTGAAATCAACGCACATTCTGAGTTCAACATAAACAGAAACACTTGGCCTAATATATTTTTTGATTAAGTATTCATCAATTATTTTTTGTAATCCTGGCTTTTCGGTATAAGAATGTCGTCTTGGATAACAGCTTAACGGACTTATGTAATTGATTGTAAGTTTCATTTCGCATAACCTTCTTTGATCCGAAGACTTTTCCAATAAACCAATAAACGTAAATTATTGTCGTTAAAGTTGAATGATCTATTCAAATAGAGCATGGGGCTACTTGTGTTTTTGGATTATTTTTCTTGACGCTTCTATAGTAGAATCAAAATTCTTCACCATAATTAATCCCCAGCCTTTTATCCTTTGGGTGCAACCCTTTTGCTATTATACGGCTGCTCATTGTAAGTCTGGATTTGCTTCTAATGTATATCCTCTTTTGTTATAATTGTATCCAAATTTCTTCACTCACTATTCCGAACTGCTCTAGAACTTCTCTTAACTCATCTCCGATTTGGCCTTTTCGCTCTATTAAAAAGAGCATTTTGCTCGCCAATCGCCTAATGCTCCTGTGAAGTGTATCACACCTTAAACAGTGTTCAACATTCTTTAACATGGTCGACCATAGGCTAACATATAAGCACCATTTTCAACGTGAAGCCGACAAAGCAGCCTTAACAAGAGTAATGTCCAACCACGGTGGCCCCCGACAGAAAAGCAGATGGCTCATCTCCACGGTGGTACGATCCGTACTCCTATATCCAGCAAAGATATGGGCTCCAGCGATGGCGATCCAGTCATACAGCCGCGCCTGCAGATCGCAATGCAGAGCCTGTGCGTTACGAGTCATATGTGTGTTCCGAACTGTATCTGAAGATGCTGCCTTAGTCATATCAGGAATGTTGCCACTTGATACTGTTGCTTTAGAGACCAGAAGCAACAGTACAGCAGCTCAGAAGAGAGAGGTGTCCTTTCGCACATGGCAGGACCGCTGGCGCAATTTTTCCCACGGACGCTGGACAATCAGCCTTATACCTAATGTGCGGGAATGGGTGAGTCGGCCACACGGCCAAACAGATTTTTACACCTATCTGCAGTGATCATACAGTCCCAGCGTCGTGCTGAACGTCAGCGCAACCAGAATTCAAACTCTAGATGAGTATCTAGATGAGGTTGTAACGTTCCTTTTTCGTCCTTCAGGATAATTTCAATCTTTAGGGCGAGGTTCGGCACAAAAAATTTTATTTTGTGCTTCAGTGAAATCACGACACAATAAGTTATATATGTACAAATGTATCTTGGAGTTTATTTGTATGTTTTGGGTTTTGGTTAAATGTTTATATAAATCACGACACAATAATTCATATATATAACTGTATGTTGGAGTTTATTTGTATGCTTCTTTGTATTCGGAAGAGAGTGTGTCTTGGTGGCCAACTCACTACCACTATCATGTGTTACCCATTTGTTGTATTGGGAGCTCCTTGATTCCGTTGTTTTGTCCTCGCTCTTTCCTTTATCATTTCCTTCAACAAAAAAAACGATATGTTGATTGAATATCGTTGTTTACGATATTGTGTTTGGTCGGCCTCCTATGTTGCGTGTTGTTTGATACATTGTTGCTCCCATTCTCGTTGTTGGGTACATGTTGCTTGGTGTTTGGTACATTGTTGTTTGGATACATTTCTCGTTGTTGTACACCTGTTGCATGCTGTTCTGTATCTAAATCCTCTGGTTGTTGTTTTAGCTGGCTAATGTGTGCTTGTCTACTTTTTCCTGTGACTTCAAGTCGTAGCTTGCATATGACTGGGTATATGAACCCTTGTACCGTGTATGGCCCTCCAAATTTGGGTGCTAGTTTTGCAGCAAATCCTTCTGCTGCGTTTGACAGGTGATGCTCCTTTGCCCATACCGTAGATTCAATCGCCGGCCTCCATTCGCGCCGTCTCAAATTATAATGACGTGCCTGGTTGGCTTTTTCCTCTGTTGTTGCTTGCTCTTTTCCTGTGTCATTTCTGACGCTGTCATATATGGCTCCCGGCATTCTTGGTTCTCGGCCTTGCACCACATATGCTGGCGTGAATCCAGTTGCTTTGCGATTGGCTTGTGTTTATCGCCAATGTAATTTCTGGCCAGCACTCGTCCAAATTCCGCTGGTTGTCTCCTGCATATTGGGCAATCATTGTTTTGACAGTTCTATTTACTCGTTCAGTCGGGTTTTCTTGAGGCATATATGGCGCTTTTAATTGGTGTCTGCTTCCCCATCCTTCTAGCATCTTCTTGAAGATCCTGCTCGTGAATTGAACTCCATTATCCGTTATAACTATTTTTGGTGTCCCGAATCTTGATAAAATCCTTTCTCTGAAGGCCTTAACTAAGTTCTCCGCAGTTGCCTTGCGCATGGGTATGATTTCTGTCCATTTTGAGAAACGGTCTATAATTACCAGCAGCATCGAATTTCCGTGTTTTGCTCTGGTTCCTCAGGCACCTGTGTTAACAGTTTTCCTGCCGTTTGTTGTTGATTAGGTTTGAATTGTAGACATTTCATGCATTTCCCGACGAAGATTTTGATGTCTTTTTGTATTCCCGGCCAGTAGTATCTTGCGGCGGTCCTAGCAATTGTTCGCCGATTGCCCGTATGCCCGGCCATCGCTGTCGTAGACTCTTTGGCACACAAATTGAATTCCTGTCCTTGTTTCTCTGCTCTGCCCGTATGGCGCCTCTGTTGCTATGCGGGCTTCCATCCTTTTCTCTCCACTAGTTGATTTCTCTGCTCTGGTCGCATGTCCTCTCTCGTTGCTAGGCGACGCTGCTCTCTCCAATGTCCTTCTCCTTTTTGCTCGTTCTCTCAGTTCTTGGGACTTATTGCTTTTCTCCCAATGCATGGACATTTTGCTTCATATGAATAACATATTAATTTTAGTTTATTTAGTTTTAGTTAATTTAAGTCAACATTAACTAAAATCATTCGTCCACGTCATCAATAGGTTTTTCGCCTCGTAGACAGGGCTTCCCCAATACCCAATTCCCTCTTTCTTCGGCTTGCACATACCCCCCTTTGCCCATCGAAGTTGATCGACGATATTGGCTTGACTTGGTATGCACACAGCCCCCACTACCCCCTGTTAGACATGCATCGCCCTCACTTTGGCTTTTTCGTTTCTCTGCTTGTCGTCGGCCTCTCCCGACATACGCTCCGCCGTCCAGCTGTGCTGCGTCCAGTGTGCTGCGCCTGTTTTGTTGGATTCCCAAATATTCATGCATACTTTCTCTTTTGAGAAACGGTCTATAATTACCAGCAGCATCGAATTCCTCAGGCACCTGTGTTAACAGTTTTCCTGCCGTTTGTTGTTGATTAGGTTTGAATTGTAGACATGTCATGCATTTCCCGACGAAGATTCTGATGTCTCTTTGCATTCCCGGCCAGTAGTATCTTGCGGCGGTCCTTGCAATTGTTCGCCGATTGCCCGCATGCCCCGCCGTCGCTGACGTGTGGTTTTCCTCCATTATTTGGTGTCGTAGACTCTTTCACACACAAATTTTCCATGCCACCACTTCCTCTTGTCCTGCTCTGTGCGGTATGTTTCGGTATAATTGGCTGCTTTCCACCACATAGTCTGGACATTTCTGTGGCTGTTGCTTGATTTTTCTCATTATATCCTGAATCCATTCACACTCCTTATTGGCTTGTCGTAGTCTAGCACAGTTGCAGAATAATTTTTCTCCGAGGAATTTAGTTCTCTAGATAGATATAATAGGACCCTCTCGCCTTCTTCGGTGTTCTGTATGAGGATTGCTCCTAGTCCCATGTTGCTTGCGTCTGTCTGTAGAACAAACAGTTTCGTGAAGTCCGGGCATGCTAACACTGGTCCATTCGTTAGCTTTTCTTTCACTGCGTTGAATGCTTCCTGATGGTCTTCATTCCAGTGCCACCTTGTTTTTTTCTTCAGTAGTGCGATTAGTGGGTGCATTAGAGTTGCAAATCCTGGTACGAATCTTCTGTACCATGACGCTACACCTAGACATTGGCGTAGTTCTTTCACACATGTTGGCGGTTTTAGCTGGGCTATTGCTGCTACTTTGTCCGGGTCCGTGGCTATACCATTTTCTGTCACTACGTGCCCTAGAAACTTTAATTCCTTTCTGAAGAACTGGCACTTCTCTGAGTTGATTCTTAGGTTTGCCACTTTTAGTCTTCTGAATACTTCTTGCAGGTGTTGTTTGTGATCTTCTATTGTTTTGCTCACGATTACTATGTCATCTTGGTATGCAAATGCGTTCGGCATCATCTCTGGGCCAAACACTTGGTCTAGTGCTCGTTGCAAAGTTGCTGAAGCTGAGTGTAGACCGAATGGCATTACCTTCCATTGGAATAGACCTTTCCCTGGGACTGTAAATGCTGTCATTGGCCTGCTTCTGTCCTCCAGTGGTATCTGCCAATATCCCTATTTTAAGTCCAAGCTGCTTATGATCCTTGCCTCACGCAATTGATTTAGTATATAGTCGATACGTGGCATCGGATATGCATCCTTTATAGACTTCGCATTGATTTGTCTAAAATCCGCATAATTTCCATTTGCCCGTTTGTTTTTTCTTTACCATTACTATGGGTGAACTGTATGGGCTTTGTGATGGTTCTATGCATCCTAGATTCAGCAACTCATCGACTTTCGCATTGATCTCCGCTTGCATTTTGGGGTTTTGGATAATATCGTTGTTTTTTTGGGATGTCGTCCTTCATTGTGATCCTGTGTATCCCCACTTTTGACGGTCCCTTGATTTTTCCCAATTCCATCAGATCGTGTTCTAGAAACATGTGTTTATCTATTCGCTTCCTTCCGTGTCACCATGATTGATATATGTTCGGTTATCCTGCCGTGTATCCTCTTCACGGTTGGAATTTTTATCCTGTGGCCTCCGCATGCTATTTCGGTGTTCATCAGCCTTAAGAAATTCCATCCTAAGATTAAGGCATCTATTCCGTCTGGCATGATGAGAAATGTTATGTTCATTTCCTTGTTTCCGAATCGAACGTATCCTGTTCACTGTTCGTTGATATCTCTGACCTTCCCGTCCGCCATGTATACTTGCTTGTTAGTGGTCTCTCGGTCTCCTTTGTTTTTTAGAGTTTCTACCATTTGTCTGCTCATAAAGTTGCTCGTGGCTCCAGAGCCTATTGTCGCCTTGATTTTTCTTTCTGCTACTTCTATCATTGCTGACAGTTGGTCCTCCTCCTCTATTAGCTGTCCTATCAATTTTGAGGCGCTCGTGACTTGGTTCCTGCTCTGACCTCATAGGCTGGAACCGTCGCCCGTTTCCCGATCTCCAACAGCATTCTTTCGTTCTTGTTCCGACTTTTCCGCATTGCCAGCAGAAAATTAACTGGTTATTGTTGCATTCGCCGGCCCAGTGTCCTGCTTCACCGCACCTCCGGCATGCCTGGTTCGGATTCATGACTCTCCCTTCTCGTATGTTGTTATGTGCTCGATTCTGGTTTTGCGTACTGGTATCCTGACATCTTCTGCATTGTGTTTCTTGGAGTCCTGGAATTCGGCTCTTTCCTGTTCCAGCATTTCATGTTCTTCCGCTAGTTGCATCAGCGCCACACAACAGTGTGGCCGAACAAATATTCTCAAGTCTTCTAGTTGCTCAAATTGTGGGATTTTTAGAGGCCTCATCATTGTCTGCATTTCTACCATGTAGTCCTTAAAGCATTCGTTGTTACCTTGTTTGCGTGCCTTAACCTGATTGGCCAGTTTCGTAAAAAATCCCTTTGGCAGAAAATATCTCTTGAAGCATTCTGCAAATTCTTTCCATGACGGCCATTGTTTATTGTTCGCAACATACCATTTTAGAGCTCTGTCTTTTAGCAATTCTGGCATCGCCCTAGGTATCATATCCAGTTCTATGCCGTACATGTCCGCTGACCACTCTATTTGTTCCAGAAATTCTAGCGGTTTCGAATTGCCATCGAACTTAAACGTCCACTCTCTTACTTGTTTAGCCACCTTGGCATACTCGGTAGTCCTGCTTGCTGTGTTTTGTGCCATTTTTGTGGGTTCAATTGTTTGTCTTCTTTGGTTATTTTTCTTTCCAGTTTTGTCCAGTGCTCCTTCACTTCCCCATCTTGATGGTACGAATGGGGGAATCGTCAGAGTAGCCATGTTTATTTTATGGAACACCTCGGCCTCCTTGCTCTCACCATTCTCGCCTGTCATGTGCTGCGCTTGTTCCTGGTTTTTGCTTGGACATTTTTGTGAACTTGTCTTCTAATCGGCTTATCTCTTCTTTCCATTCTTGATCAGACTCGTTGTTGTTTACCCATTCGACTAGTTGTTTTCTCATCTCTTCTACCGTGCCGTTCATGCTGATTCCGATTCTTTGGCCTGTCTGTAGCAGATCCTCCTTCTTCATGTGATAGATCCAATTTCTACCCATTTTGATTTTAGGATACACTTTTCATTTTGTTTTAATTTTCACCAGTATAGCACGTTGGGCGCCAGTTGTAACGTTCCTTTTTCGTCCTTCAGGATAATTTCAATCTTTAGGGCGAGGTTCGGCTCAACAAATTTTATTTTGTGCCCCAGTGAAATGACGACACAATAAGTTATATATGTTCAAATGTATGTTGGAGTTTATTTGTATGTTTTGGGGTTTGGTTAAATGTTTATATAAATCACGACACAATAATTCATATATATAACTGTATGTTGGAGTTTATTTGTATGCTTCGTATTTTTGGTTAAATGTTCATATATTATTTTACATTTGATGTTTATATTGGCCGCGTAATTGTTGTATTTATATTCAGATTTTTGTTGTTGCTTAGTGAGTCTATAAGGTTACTTGTAAGGCCTTATAACTCGATGACTTGCTCGTGCTTGTAGATTGCCAGGCGCCAAATATTCTTAAGGTTACTCGTAAGGCCAAAAGATTGATTTCTCTGCTCTGGTCGCATGTCCTCTCTCGTTGCTAGGCGACCCTGCTCTCTCCAATGTCCTTCTCCTTTTTGCTCGTTCTCTCAGTTCTTGGGACTTATTGTTTTTCTCCTAATGCATAGACATTTTGCTTCATATGAATAACAAATTAATTTTAGTTTATTTAGTTTTAGTTAATTTAAGTCAACATTAACTAAAATCATTCGTCCACGTCATCAATACGTTATTCGCCTCGTAGACAGGGCTTCCCCAATACCCAATTCCCCCTTTCTTCGGCTTGCACATACCCCCCTTTGCCCATCGAACTTGATCGACGATATTGGATTGACTTGGTATGCACACAGCCCCCACTACCCCCCGTTAGACATGCACCGCCCTCACTTTGGCTTTTTCGTTTCTCTGCTTGTCGTCGGCCTCTCCCGACATACGCTTTGCCGTCCATCCTCATAGAGCGCGCTCCATCCACACATACATAAAGAGTTTGGGCATGGGGTGATGTTGTTGGGGTCGATATATACTTGTTGGGTGAGACGTGTGTGTCCTAGTCTAAGCCTTACTATTTTTATTTGGTCTCTACGTGTTATTGTGTTTTGGCTAAATGATTTTAGATAGAGGCTTGAGGCTTTTGGTAAGCAGATTCCTAATTAATGTTGGATAAAAGTTGTTGTTGTCAATGTTCCCGATAGATTTTATAGATGAGAGAAAATCCGAACAAATTACAAAGTTACCTTTTCTACTTTGAATTAGTTTAATTGCATCAAGAATGTCTATATGTAGTTTCGGCTGATAGTATTGATGTGAAGTGCGGTAATATACCTCTTTGTAAGGTTTCTTTTTCGGTGGTGATGGCAAAGGTAGCAGTGTTGTGTTGCAACGAGCCTGTATATCTGTATATATAAATGTGTGATTCTTGTATTTAGCCTTGAGATCAAGGAAGTGCCGATGTGATTTTTTCTAATGTCGATGATATTTTATATATTTTAGTTTTGTTACTTTGCTTAATATGTTTGTAGAGTGGTGAATTTGAACTGTTAAGTAATGTTTTGTATGTTTTGGCTGTAATAAGGTCTCTCTGTTGTTCTATTGTGGGTATATTTGAATCGAAAAGTAAGTTTGATATAGGTGTTGATCGTAGGGCGCCAAGTGATGTGCGTATTGCTGCGTTAAACAAAGATTTAAGCTTGTTGAGCGTTGATTTTGGTGCGTGCCCATGAATATTGCGTAGTCTATTTTAAAAATCAATATAGGTTTTGTTATGTTGATCAGTGTGTGTGTGTTGCAGTTGAATTTGGGACTTGCTAGACATTTTATGATATTGAGTTTATTATGTAGTGTTGGTAGGATATGCTTTATGTGTGAGTCCCATCTGTATTTGTTATTAATTGTTAGTCCTAAGATTTTAAGTTCGAAGAGTAGGGGGATTTGGATGCCGTTGCATGATATGCTGCAGACACAGTTTTGTTTTCGGCAAATATGAAGATGTTGGCATTTTTCTAGTGATAATACTGCTCCTGAGTATAATCACCATTCCAGAATATTTAAGAAGAGGTTGTCCAGATTGAGCGTTAGGTTTTTTTGTTTATTGAGGGGGATAATTAGGAAGAAATCATCTGCATAGGCACTGAATTCTATTTCTTTTTGCAGACTGATGGTAGTTGCTAATTTATTATAAGCAATAATTTGCTAATTTATTAAGCAATTTAATTTGGTTTGAATTTTCCTCTTGGACATGAAGTTACGGACGAAGTTTATGATTTTTGGGCCTACTTTCCAGTAAATTAGCTGGTCGACAATAGTGTGCACTCCTACTCTATCGAAAGCCTTTGAAAAGTCAAGGGCGATGATAGAGGTGTGCTTTTTGGTTCTCAAGGATTTGGTTATCAAATGATCTGCAAGAAGCAGACCGTCTGAAACAGATTTGCCTAGTTTAAACCCTGATTGGTTGTGTGAGATTGTTTTTTGCTACAAACCACGAAAGCCGTTTGGCTATGATTTTTTCCAATATTTTTGATAAACAGCAGTTCAGTGAGATTGGTCTATAACTGGTTATTACCGTTTTGTTTGAGTTAGGTTTTAGGATAGGAATGACTAGGCTAGTTTTGTAAGATTGAGGAATAAAGTTGTTGAAAATATTGTTGCGAAGCTTACTCGGTGACTGTTACAATCTGAGTAATTGTGCCTGTGCTGTTTGAATCCATGGGAACCTCGCATATATGGTGCACTCTCCCAGTACCGTTATCCTGGCTTTGATTTCTCCTCTTGCTTCCATGCATTGCTCTTTGTATTCGGAAGAGAGTGTGTCTTGGTGGCCAACTCACTACCACTATCATGTGTTACCCATTTGTTGTATTGGGAGCTCCTTGATTCCGTTGTTTTGTCCTCGCTCTTTCCTTTATCATTTCCTTCAACAAAAAAAACGATATGTTGATTGAATATCGTTGTTTACGATATTGTGTTTGGTCGGCCTCCTATGTTGCGTGTTGTTTGATACATTGTTGCTCCCATTCTCGTTGTTGGGTACATGTTGCTTGGTGTTTGGTACATTGTTGTTTGGATACATTTCTCGTTGTTGTACACCTGTTGCATGCTGTTCTGTATCTAAATCCTCTGGTTGTTGTTTTAGCTGGCTAATGTGTGCTTGTCTACTTTTTCCTGTGACTTCAAGTCGTAGCTTGCATATGACTGGGTATATGAACCCTTGTACCGTGTATGGCCCTCAAAATTTGGGTGCTAGTTTTGCAGCAAATCCTTCTGCTGCGTTTGACAGGTGATGCTCCTTTGCCCATACCGTAGATTCAATCGCCGGCCTCCATTCGCGCCGTCTCAAATTATAATGACGTGCCTGGTTGGCTTTTTCCTCTGTTGTTGCTTGGTCTTTTCCTGTGTCATTTCTGACGCTGTCATATATGGCTCCCGGCATTCTTGGTTCTCGGCCTTGCACCACATATGCTGGCGTGAATCCAGTTGCTTTGCGATTGGCTTGTGTTTATCGCCAATGTAATTTCTGGCCAGCACTCGTCCAAATTCCGCTGGTTGTCTCCTGCATATTGGGCAATCATTGTTTTGACAGTTCTATTTACTCGTTCAGTCGGGTTTTCTTGAGGCATATATGGCGCTTTTAATTGGTGTCTGCTTCCCCATCCTTCTAGCATCTTCTTGAAGATCCTGCTCGTGAATTGAACTCCATTATCCGTTATAACTATTTTTGGTGTCCCGAATCTTGATAAAATCCTTTCTCTGAAGGCCTTAACTAAGTTCTCCGCAGTTGCCTTGCGCATGGGTATGATTTCTGTCCATTTTGAGAAACGGTCTATAATTACCAGCAGCATCGAATTTCCGTGTTTTGCTCTGGTTCCTCAGGCACCTGTGTTAACAGTTTTCCTGCCGTTTGTTGTTGATTAGGTTTGAATTGTAGACATTTCATGCATTTCCCGACGAAGATTTTGATGTCTTTTTGTATTCCCGGCCAGTAGTATCTTGCGGCGGTCCTAGCAATTGTTCGCCGATTGCCCGTATGCCCGGCCATCGCTGTCGTAGACTCTTTGGCACACAAATTGAATTCCTGTCCTTGTTTCTCTGCTCTGCCCGTATGGCGCCTCTGTTGCTATGCGGGCTTCCATCCTTTTCTCTCCACTAGTTGATTTCTCTGCTCTGGTCGCATGTCCTCTCTCGTTGCTAGGCGACGCTGCTCTCTCCAATGTCCTTCTCCTTTTTGCTCGTTCTCTCAGTTCTTGGGACTTATTGCTTTTCTCCCAATGCATGGACATTTTGCTTCATATGAATAACATATTAATTTTAGTTTATTTAGTTTTAGTTAATTTAAGTCAACATTAACTAAAATCATTCGTCCACGTCATCAATAGGTTTTTCGCCTCGTAGACAGGGCTTCCCCAATACCCAATTCCCTCTTTCTTCGGCTTGCACATACCCCCCTTTGCCCATCGAAGTTGATCGACGATATTGGCTTGACTTGGTATGCACACAGCCCCCACTACCCCCCGTTAGACATGCACCGCCCTCACTTTGGCTTTTTCGTTTCTCTGCTTGTCGTCGGCCTCTCCCGACATTCGCTTCGCCGTCCAGCCTCATAGAGCGCTCTCCATCCACCGGTACCCGCGCTCAATCTGCACACGCATAGTGTCGGTGTGCTGCGCCTGTATTGCTGGATTCCCAAATATTCATGCATACTTTCTCTTAATCGGTCCATGCCCTCTTATGATTGGAGCACCGCAGCCCTCTCTCTTGTGCGTACGCTCTCCAGCCGTTGATGTTTTCGTTCTCTGCTTCCCACGCATCTTCCCGCTTTGACGAAATCGTTGGTTGGTCGTATGTGGTCCGATCGAACTTGTTGTATCGTATCGTAATGTTGCGTGTTTTAATTGCAGCAACATGCTGCGAAGCGTGAACTTTGGCAACATGTTGCCGGGCACCATGCATCATTGGTTTTACATATGCGCTCTTTTTGATTATTTCCATGTTGTTGTGTGGAAAATATGTTCCTCACAAGGTTTTTATGCCATCTCCCTCTCGTGAATTAATAACTTAGGCGTTGGTTCCGCTAGAGGGATACGGAAGTAGGGTAGGTTTCAGTGCGGTGAGGTGACCCCTAACCAATGTCGATACCAAGTCCCACACTTTTCGGCTTTCAATGCTTTCCCCCCTATACAAAAAAAAAAAAAAAAAAAAAAAGCCTTTCTCTGGCTCGTATAATTTAGCAAGCATAGCCACAGTGGTTGGGTTTATTTGGAGCGCGCGTCCAAAAGTACTTCTAGAGGAGATAAAAATCTGAAATTCAATAAAAATAACATAAAAAACATAAAAAAAATTATTCATATTCAACCTCCTTCAAAAGTTACACCCACCTCAGTGGTCGCGCTTGTATAGAGCGAGAGACAAAAAATTTTTGTTATGGAGATATCATTTTGAAATGTTTTTCAAATTTGTATAAAAAATTAATAAGTAATAAAAGATGTCTCAAGTCATCCATATTCCTTGCCACCCTCCTTCATCCCTATAGACGTAGGCTAAGAAAGAAAACTATAAAAAATAAAGTACAAAAATAAAGGAAATTATTTATTCAAACGCAATTAGCAAAACAGAAAATGTAAGAAATAAATGTTTCAACAAAACAATAATAAATTAATAATTAGGTTTACTCATCTATTAACAATTGGAATGCACTGTTTAATAATTTCGTCTTTTTTGTGCAGGGTAGTTTTCTTTGACCAGTAATGAAAGGATCTGAGCTTAAAAGTAATCTATTAAAAAGGCCAGTGTTTGTTGCAACACATAATATTTTTTTTGTGTGTTGCTCCCTAAATTTCTTAATGTCTTTATTTTTAGACTGTTGTATTGGAAAAAAATTTTCTTGCTGTGTTTCCGTCGTTGGATGTCCCACTTCCTCCACATCTTGGTCGGTTAACTATCAGTCCCATTTTTGTTCGGAAGTCTGCTTGTATTTTAGCTTTTCTACTTCGAAAAGCAGCTTTCTCTTCTGAAGTAGAAACTCGCCAAATTTTTAATTCCAATTTGTAGGAAACGTGTATAAAATATTCAAAAAATCTTATGTATGAGTGCAACGGTGATAAGCCAAACTCATAACGTGCTTCGTCATTCTTCTTGCCTAAACATTTTTCCAAGTCGTTCATTTCTGTCGGCTTTGCGTTGCATACATATGTAACATTTACACGAAGATGTTTGGCTTAGAGCACTACAAATTTTACCGTCCACCATAGTCAGCTGCAAATTATGTTCAACTTTTATTTTTCCTTAAAATAGCTTTCTTCGGTAAGGGCCAATTGCGTTGTTTCTTTTTTGAATTGAAACCTAATTGGTCTACAGTATCGTGTAGATGACGGTCGAGGGTTCTTCCAAATTAATTTCCGCTTTTTAGGATCATCATCTTTAGTTATTAACTGCAGTGGTACATAAGAAGTTACAAATAAACTCGAATCATCTATATTTGTCCCGGCTTTTTGTTTATATTCGGAATGTCCAGAGCTGCCGTCAAAGCCCCACTTCCCAATTAACATTAAATTATAACGGACCAGCGGATTTAAAAACTTCTGCTTGAAGTTGCACAATTCTCGAGGCCATATGATCTACCAAGCTCTGTAGCTCAACTTCAGCTTGCGATTCGCTGACACTAATGTTCTCAGTATAGCTTGATGCTTTGTCTGCCAGAAGCTTTTCGTAGCTAGGTAATAAGTTAAACGACATTTTACTATTTATATTGATATTGATGTTTGCTCAAATTACTCTCCACGAGAATAGATAAAACTTCATCTGCACTAAATTCAGAAAACGCTGGGTGGGATGAGTTGCAGGAGCGTAGAGCAGAGGCAATAGATTCGTCGGTTTTTGCTATCTCAGCAATTCTACGACGTTTTGTTCTAATAGTAGAAGACTCCATAAAATCTATTTTCGGCCGACCAGTTTCTTTGGGTGTTGAATGGGACATCATGTGGGCACAGCGCAAAGAAATCTTCTTTTCAATCAGCCAAACACCTTGATATTTAAGGGGGTTTCCACCTTGTGTTATAAAAAAAATTCGTTTTTTACATTTTCGGATAGGTATATGTTTCAAGAATACTGAGTAAAAATTTCAAGTTAAAATCTATAAAATTACGAAAGTTATCGGCCGTTAAGTGGAGCGAACTGAACATTTCTTGCGATCGTACTTTCCCCAAAAAGTTGCTATTCTTTTACATATGTACCGAAGTTTATATACCCTTGCAGTCCTTGACAATAATAATTTTACATGTTCAAAATTTGTTTTCTGCAACTCAATTCATCAATATACAAACTAAACAATTTTACTCTCTATTTTACAATTTGTACTTCTTCCCTCATTCCCAAAGCAAAGCAACGCATACACGTACAGTTCATATAGCGTTGCGTCTGTCTGTGTATGCATGTACTCTGTTGATGACGAAAGACGTAGTAGACAGCAAGCAGCGCTGCCGGCAGAGCTGGGAGCAGAGCCGATTATTATATTGACTGTAACTTGTGTTATATTTATCCGATCGCATTGAAATTCTGGAATCTGGGGTTTTATATCCAATATTATCACATATGTAAATTTCATAGCATACTCGATTTTTATGAAAATGTTTCTTCTAGTTCTTCTAGAGCTATATGATATAGTGGTCCGATCCTGATGATTTTCATACGTTGTTTTTGCCGGGTATATTTACATATGTAAATTTCATAGCATACTCGATTTTTATGAAAATGTTTCTTCTAGTTCTTCTAGAGCTATATGATATAGTGGTCCAATCCTGATGATTTTCATACTTTGTTTTTGCCGGGTAATAAAAACGCCCGAAAAAAAATTTCAGCCCGATAGCTACTCGATTTTTATGAAAATGTTTCTTCTAGTTCTTCTAGAGCTATATGATATAGTGGTCCGATGCTGATGGTTTTCATACTTTATTTTTGCCGGGTAATAAAAACGCCCGAAAAAATTCCGAAATTTCAGCCCGATAGCTCCTAAGACGGCTGAGTAAAACGCGTACGGACAGAAGGACATGGCTGTATAAAAAGATACCCCCTGCAGACGGCATTATAAAATTGATCAGATGTTTGTAACGCACAGAAGGAGACGTTTCCGACCCCAAAAAGTATATATATTCTTGATCAGCGTGAGAAGCTGAGTTGATATAGCCATGACCGTCTGTCCGTCCGTACGCGTTTTTATTACCCGGCAAAAATAAAGTATGAAAACCATAAGGATCGGACCACTATATAATATAGCTCTATAAGAACTAGAAGAAACATTTTCATAAAAATCGAGTATGCTATGAAATTTACATATGTGATAATATGAGAGTAAAATTGTTTTGTTTGTATATTGATGAATTGCGTTGCAGTAAACAAATTTTTAATGTAAAATTATTATTACCAAGGACTGCAAGGGTATACAAACTTCGGCATAGCCGATGTTAGCTTCTTTGATTTTTTAAAATTTTTTTTAGGTTAATTTTAAAAATTTGCTATTGATGGCTGATTTTCTTCAAAATAATTTTCAATATTTACATCAGTATCTAATAAACTCAACATTTCAGGACTATAGTTGCTATTTTCCAAATTCTTTCGTGATCGCACGTGTCTCAGTGATGCAATAAGTGGGTCCGAAGAGGCTGCTAGCATGTTAAAAAGGTCTTCATTTTGTCTAACACGAGAAGTTTTTAATGTATTAGTGTATCTGAACCTTTTGTAGTCCTTGTTTTTACATTTCTGTGCTTCTTCGGATAGCTCTCCAAGTGGTAAACACTGATATTCTATTAAATCCTTTCCGTGAGCCAAAATCCTATGTACCGTTGGGGTAAGTTTTTTTTGCGGATACAATTCAGTCAAAAGATGAGCAGTCTTTAAAGTATATTCGGCAAATTTTTCACCATTTACCATTTCCTTGCAATTTATAATATTCAAGATAACAGCCAACCTTTTAATGATCTCTTGACTAACACCTGTTATAAAAGATGTCACTTCATCATTTTCAAAAAATCTCCTTGAAGTATTTCCATCATTCGTGTTTCGGTATTACCCTTTTTGTATTAATTAGGTAAACAACTTAATATTTACATCCAATTAGGTAAACGGAAATAAAAACGACCAACCCACAAATAGGACAAACTTTTCATCAGCTTAAATAACAAGTCTTGTCATTTTTTCCAAAGCAGGTAATTAGCAATTTATCATTGTAGAAAGGCTTATATGTAAGGTAGTATTTGCAAAACAGCATTACGCAATGTTATCATTTAAATACAAAGAAGCTACAGGCCAATACGCATGCGCTCTTCTTCTTCCTTATACCTGCAGCGCATTTTTTAGGCGAGGTTGCCTTAGTTTTATGGCTTACGCATCGCTGTCGCAGGTCTCCGCATATAGACACTATACACATCTGATAGGTAAATGTTTCATTACCTAGTGTATGTAGTCCGGTATTGATACTCGTTGAGTCTTGCTAGTTTTATTCCATCAAAGTTCAAAAAATGCCAATATTTAGTACATTTTTTAAACGCTTCTAGTTCAATAACTATTTAAGTAATTATTAAAATTTATAAAACATGCTATTAATAAAGAACATACTTTTCAGATAAAACCAAAAAATCCAAGATCGATTGTTGAAATCGCCCAATATTCAGCTTTAAAGTTGCGATTTTTTTTTCCTTTTTACTAAAAATGTCTCAACTTTGGGCGCCTCTAGCACCCATGAATCTCAACCGATTTCAAAAATTTCTCAAATTCATAATCTCTGAAGTATTTCCTATCGATTGCATATATCAAACGCGATCATGAAAAAACGTATTTTTGCAACGCTATCCGAGCAGAGGACCAACTGTGCGTCGTTGGTTTTTTTACGTTAGTTCAGACATCCGCAAATTTCCGCAGCTAAACTAAACGCATTTATTACCGTAAAAGTCAGATAATTACAATGAAATATAACTCCGTTGTGAAATTTTGTGTTATCACAACTAAAAATCTAACCAAACATAAAAAAGACATTCACAAAACACTTAAAAAAGATTACAACAAATAAATTGATTACACAACAACATTTTAATTAGTTGGCTAATACCTTCAACTTCAAAATTCATGTTAGACAATTAAATTTGGTACACTCAATATGACGTCCGACCTGTTTGAAGTGCAACTTTAAATGTGTAAAAAGCTTACTGAGAGCTGCAGCTGCGCGAAAACGAACACGTGTTCATGATTACAATGCTATTTTTAGAATGTCCCGTTGCAAATCCAAATAAAATAGGGTTGCCATTCAGTAGTTTGGACATTTATTAGACAATATGATTACATTTTGTCAACATATTTTGTGATTTATTTTTTGACTTTTGGCCTATGGGCGCAACCACTATGCATAGGTCCCAGGGTAAGATTCACACTTTCAATTTGGCCATTAACTTGAGGGGACCCTGTTTCAATCTTCTACCGTCAAAATCGGGTAAAAAGTCTTTGACATCATTGGAGAAGATCTGTTTTCCTGTCTTCGTAGCCATTCAGCTGCATGAGTTGGCAGACTCATGGTAGTTAGCAGGGCGCAAATTTCGTTGGACCACTTTTGAAATTATAGATGTGTTCAAATACATACATATGTATGTACATACGCAGATAGAATACATGTGTGCATTGCTCTGGAAAGTTCTTGAACGTTACTTTTTTAACACATATTTATTTACATAAACACATACAATAGAGTAATTTTTTTAGGTTAATATTTTTTTTAAACGATACTGAAGGAATATTATAAGGCATACACCAACATATGTATAATAAAAATCAAAGAAGTTAAGTTCGTCTATTCCGAAGTTTACATACATATATAGCCTTGCAGTCCTTGACAATAATAATTTTACATGTTCAAAATTTGTTTTCTGCAACTCAATTCATCAATATACAAACTAAACAATTTTACTCTTCATCCAAAAAATTTTTTTTCTTTCCTCATTCTTTAAGCAAAGCAACGCCCGCATACACGTACAGTTCATGTAGCGTTGCGTCTGTGTGCGTATGCATGTGCTCTGTTGATTTGATGAGGACGTAGTAGGCAGCGATTGAACCGATTTATATTGACTGTAACTTGTGTTCTATTTATCCGATCGGATTGAAATTTCGGGGTCTTATGTTTTATATCCAATCCTCAATCACATTAGCAAATTTCATGGGGATACTCCAATTTTTATGAAATTTTTTTGAAAATGTTTACTCTAGAGCTATATGATATAGTGGTCCGATTTTCATGACAATTTTCATACTTGATCTGCTCCAGATAATAAAAAGCACACACAAAAAAAGCCCGATAGCTCTTAAGACGGCTGAGTAAAACGCATAAGCACGGCCGGACAGACGGTCAGGCGGACATGGCTATATCGACTCAGCTTCTCATGCTGATCAAGAATATATGTACATTTATTCTTTATGGGGTCGGAAACGTCTCCTTCTGTGTGTTACAAACATCTGACCAATTTTATAATACTCTCTGCAAGGGTATAAAAATTGACCTCTTTAAAATAGCACCTTTCAACAAGACTGCCTATGGCAGCTGTAAAATCAGTTGTTAATAGATGGTGAATGATGCCAATGGGATTCTCTATTTCGCATCCACCATAAATCTCAACCGTCCCCTACAGATGGATAGTGTAAACGGGCCTAAGTGATGGATAAAAATTCACACGATTAATTTGGCTTTGCGTCTGTGTGTTGGACTTGGGTAAAATCAGCTCATTGAGGTGAACCGGCTCACTCAGTCTTTTTTGTCGAAGTGAGCCAACTCACTTATGTGGCTCACTGGCTTACCTGCAAATAGCCTCTGAGCTGTTAATGATCGCAACCAACTTGAAAAAAGTAAGTTACATTTTAAGCTTTAAAAAAAAATTTCATATTATAAAAAATTTAAACATTTAGACCTTTAATAAAAAATATATTTTTAAGATCCCTTAATTGGGAATACATATATCAAAATTAAAAGAATATACATTCTTTGGACCCATTCATTGGGATGTATGAGAGATTATACTTGTATGTAGATTATATCAGATCTATAAAAAAGTAACCGATTAGGAAAAAAAATCCTCAATCAAAATTCGTATGTTCTAATGCAAAAACATCAGGCTTTCGGCGTTCAGGCTAAAGACCTTCTTTTTACCTCCGCTGGCAAAAAGCGTTTACATGGCACAGATGTAGCGACTATGCATTGCTGTTTGAACATGTGTGTATGTATGTGTAGAGTAAGGAATACTGCCACTTCCGCTGGTTCTGCCATAAAAAAAGTTGTCCTTTTCATAAAAACACGGCAACATATTTCCCTTGTAACAGCTGCTGAGTCGTAGCGTTGCTGACTGACTAGAAGAAAGAATCTGTCATATTCAGTCCATATGTCGCTCAGTGGGACCTCTTGGCATTTTACATTGCAAAAATCATAGCTTCTAAACAAAGGCAGAAAATATTTCCAAGCATGTTTTTCCTTTAAAAATGGAATGAAACCAGTTTTTTTTTCATCAAAAACTAAATTTGTTTATTGTTTTGAACGACTACATAATGTTTTTAAATGTTTTACTTCCATTTTTAAACATAATTTTAAAAAACTACAGATTTTTTTTTGTTTAATTTTAAATTTATGCTGATTTTTATAAAAATAATCATTAATATTTACATCAGTATCTTATAAACAAAACCTTTTGAAACTATAGTTGCTATTTGCCAAATCCTTTCATGAAAGAAAGTGTCTTAGCGATGGAATAAGTTGGTCCAAAGAGGCTGCCATCATGATAAAAGTTTTAAGAGTATATTGTATTAGCGTATCTGACCCATTTGTAGTCCATGTTTTTACATACCTATGCTATTTCCGATAGCTCTCCAATTTTCAAACTCTGATGCTCTAAATCCTAGGACCTATGGAGTAAGTTTTTTTTACCAACAATACTTACAACATTTGGGTTAGTTTTATTTACAAGTACAAAAGACGAGCTTATTTCAATGCTCATTGGGGAAATTTAATACCATCAATAATGTCCTTGAAATTAAAACGTTTAGGAAACAACAATTGTCATTAAAAATTTCATTTTATCATTTTCAAGAAAACTTTTTTACGTGTTTCCATCATTTAACTTTTAATCATAGCTTCCGAAAGAATTCAGCTTGTGCATATTACCTACTTCTTTCTATGTACATCCTCACAAGGCGTACTATAAGTTTTTGTGAATTATCCAGACCGAGGAAGTAAATACATAGGCAACCATCAAAGTAATTGCCATCCACTGGATTCTGCAATGCATGGGAGAAATTCCATGTTTGTAGCAGTACTGATTCACTCAATAAGGGTAAATGGGGAAGCCGAATAATATTAAGCTTGAAGATATTGAGTTAGCTATTACCTAAAATTACATGTACCTATTTCCGTAGGCAACTATCCCGAAAGTAAAAATCCAATATTTCTAAGACGGATAAATAGTCAAGCAGTATTTTTAATACATTATTGTACAGTAACAACAATTAACAACGCCTAACACATGAGGAAACTTTGCCAAGTTTTATTGCTAACGATTTGAGTTCGCATATTTTCGCACATTGGGACCAGATATGTATATGTGATAGGGAAATATTTTATCTTCCCAGTGTATGTGGTCCGGCCAACGCCGGATATGTAACATATTATTGATATGATATATATCAAATAACAAATATATAATAACCAATATACATTAATTACCATGTTAGTTCTATTTCACCAAAGTAGAAAAAACGCCAATATTTTGTGTATTTTTTAACCCTTCTAGTTCAATAAAAATTTTAGTAAATATTAAAATTTATGCAACATGCTATTAATAAAGTAAATACTTTTCCGAATAAACCAAAAAATATTAAGACCGATTTTTGAAATTGCCCAATATTTATTCTTAAAGTTGCTATTTATATCATTTATTCCCACTTACTAAAAATGTCCCAACTTTGGGCGCCTCTAGCACCCATAAATCTCAACCGATTTTAAAATTCTTGAATTCATACCATTCCCTATCGGTTGCATTTCTGATTACAACTGCGGTTTGTGCAGCGACTGGACACATTGATATTAACTTTTTTATACCATACACCCATAGGGTGAAATGGTATATTAAAGTCGCCAAAACGCATGTAACAGGCAGATCAGGATCAACAGCCAAGTCGATCTAGCCATGTCCGTCTGTCCGTCCGTCCGTCTGTATGAACACGCAGATCTCGGAGGCTATAAGAACTAGAGCCACCAAATTTGGTATGTATACTCGTGTATTATGTAAATATATAGAGTTAATTGGAATTTCGGCCATGCCCCCTTACGCCCCCAGGAATCACATAAAACTATTTTTCTTAAAAAGTATAACAGCTAGAGATATCAAATTTAGTTTGTATACCCGTTTAGTTAGCGCGCAGAAAGTAATTGTTCAAACTTTTTGCCACGCCCCTGTTTTTCTTAAAAAGTATAAAAGCTAAAGACATCAAATTTGGTTTATATACTCGTTTAGTTGGCGCGCAGAAACTAATTGTTCAAACTTTTTGCCACGCCCCCTTCCGCCCCCGGAATTTACATAAAACTTATTTTCTTAAAAACTAAAACAATAAAAAAAAAACAAATTGAACAAAACTGATTTTCTCGAAAACTAACTAAAGTCACTAAATTTAGTATGTACACTGGCTTAGTATGCGCGCAGAGTATATATATTTTTATATTTTGCCACGCCCCTTTCCGCCTCCATAATTTAGAAAAAACCGATCCCCTCCTGTAGTTTTTTGACCATCGCATTCAAATTCGGCAGACTAATTAATCTTATCTACTTCTAACAAACTACCAAATTTTATTGAAATCGTATTAGAAAAATGCAGAATATGCGTATGAACGTATATTACTAAGCGGTCCACATGGCCAGAATTGGCCGTTGGCTAGTGGCGGCGCTAGAGTGCTCGAGTGTTTGTAGAGTGAGCGAGATAGCACATAGTATGAAGCATGTAAAAACAATAGACATACATTTGGTTTTTGAAATTTAAAAAAATTTGTTTCACCTGGTGTATGGTATACCCGAGTCGACGAGTCGACTTACTTACTTCATTCTTCATCGCTTCGCTCTTCTGCTTTCTCTTCATCGCTTCTCTCTTCTGCTTTCTCCTCATCGCTTCTCTCTTCTTTCACTACGCTTGAGCATACTTTTCTCATATGCCTATTACCACCGCATGCGTAGCAAATAACTGTTTTCCCATCATATATTCTTGAACAGCACAACGAGACGAGTTAAAATAGCCATGTCCGTCTCGATCAGCGCAAATTCCTCCTAGACCGTAAGAGCTATAGAGCTGAAATTGTGCATGTGCTAGTGCACAGGTTGTATATCTCGAATTCAGCTGGATCGGACCACTATATCATATTAACGTTTTCTGATTGTACCAATTTTGAAGTGCTATGCAAATGAAAGCTGAGTCCTTATCTGCTTTGATTTCTAAGGGTTTACCCATATCGTTAAAGATTTTTGTGATTGCCCTTTTTGTTTCAATTCAATCTCTACTTTTAACTTCGACTTAAGTCGCGTACTTTGAATAAATATCTATACAAGATAAAAATTGTTGATTGTCGATTAAATAGAAATCCATCACGTATTTTTCTCTGGCGTTAAATATCTCTGGGGTGGTTTCAAAAGATAATTTGGTATTTCGGTTTTCTGATTTTGATAAATTGCACATATGGCATTCATTAATAAAGATTTGAATTAATTTCTGATAGTCTGGATAATAGTATTTTTCTTTAAACCAGTTTTGAGTTTTAGTGATACCTGGATGAAGTAATGATTTATGGTTTTTAAGAATAATTTCTTTGAATTTTGCATAAGTGGTCTTTTTATTTTTAAGTGGTTCTCAATCTTTTTGTTTGGCTGTCTGGGCTAATTATTTCAAGATAAGCTTCTTGAAGTATTTGAAAATCTGTGTCGTTTTGAATATAAAGTGCGTTATTTTTTGAGCATAAATATTCCTTAATAATTTCTTTAGCAAACTGATTGGTCATTTCTACATATGATATTTCTATCTTCGTTTTGTGAAAATAGTGAGTAACGTTGACTTTATTTTCGTTGCATTTATTGAATTCTATTTGACGTTTATAATTCTTCACCTAAAAGATTTTCATCTATTTTTACTTTGGAAAGGGCGTCTGCCACATAATTTTCTTTTCCTGGTAAGTATTTTATTTTGTAATCAAATTCGATTAATTTTATTTTCCATCTCTGTAATTTCAGGTTTGGTTCTTTAATATTGTTCAACCAGACAAGGGGTTTATGATCACTTAGGATTTCAAAATGTCTACCGAAGAGGTATGGCCTAAAATATTTGGTTGCCCATACGATAGATAGTAGTTCCTTTTCTATGGCTGAATAATTAAGTTCATATTGGTTTAGTGTTCTACCATAAGAAATAGGTCTATGGTCTTGTGAGAGGAAAGCACCTAAAGCTACATATATTGCTAGCATCAGCGGTTAGAAAAAATCGTTTTTTAAAATCGGGATATGCAAGTATGGGATCGTTCACAAGGAGGCATTTTAATTTTTCAAAGGATGAAATATAATGTGGGTCGTTTATGTTTATCTTAGCTCCTTTCTTTAATCCAAGGGTTAAAGGCTTTGCAATGTGTGCAAAATCGGAGTGAATTTACGGAAGAATCCGCATAAGCCTAAGAATGATTTTATTTCTTTCGGGGTTTTTGGGATTGGAAATTTTAGAATAGCTTTGACTTTGTATGGGTTTGGTTTGATTCCTTCTGTAGTTATGACGTGACCTAAAAATTCTGTTTCCTTTTTCAAGAACTCGCATTTATCTAATTGTAGTTTTAGATTAGCATTGCGCAAATTAGCAAAGACCTTTTTTAGTACTGCCAAATGTTCTTCTAATGAGGTGGAATAAACAATAATATCGTCTAAGTAGACTAAACAATCTTTATAGATTAAATCTTCCAGTAAATTGTTCATACATCTTTGGAATGTTGCTGGTGCATTTTTAAGTCCAAATGGCATTCGTGTGTACTCGTAAAGTTTAGTTGAAAATGCGGTTTTTTCGATTGATTTAGGGTCCATTTAGGGAAATATTGACATTTTCCGAGTCTGTCTAATATTGCATCCATTACTGGTATTGGGAACTTGTCATCGACAGTAATCTCATTTAGACTACGATAGTCGATTACTAGGCGGAACTTTTGTTCCTTGGATGCGTCCTCTTTTTTAGGTACGATCCAGATTGGTGAACAATAGGGCGATTTCGATTTCCGAATGATTCCCTGTTCTATCATTTCATTAATTTGTTAATGACTTCGTCGTCAAAGATTTGTGGGTATTTGTATGGGTGTTTGTAAATTGGGTCTTCGTGTTTAGTTCTGATGTTGTGTTTTATTGTACTGGTAAAGGTCAAATTTTCACCTTTCCTATACTGGATATCGCTAAATTCATGCAATATTTTCTTTAACATTTCTATTTCTTCTGAATTTAAATGTTCAAGTCTAAATTCGTTTCTTTCCTCGATACCGTTATTTATTTCATGTGCGAATGCTTTATATTCGAACTCTGGGGAAGGATAAGGTATTGATTCTTCTTTTTCTTCTTTATTGGTGTATTTGAAATAGAATTTGTGATTTGATAATGTTACACTATTTCCTTCGTAATTAATAACGGCCTGACATGCTTTGAAACATTTTCTACCTAATAGTATGTCATATGTTGATGAAAATTTATGGTAATAAAATTTTTGATGGTTGGGGAAAAGTTTGCTTGGTGCAAAAGATACGCTTTTGTTAAGCTCAATTATTCCTTTTTTTGTTTGAACATTTAAATTTTCTGATGTTTCTGGAAAAATTGAAATAATTTTCGTTGATGATATTTATTGACGAGCCTGTATCTATAACGCACTTTAAAGGAATGTTATTGATTTTTAGTTGGACATAGGGATTTGATTGGAGGTATTCGGTTGATCTATTGATCCAACTGTTCTGTCTGAGCTATCTGATCCGAGGCTGATTGATGAAAATTTTCGGACCATTCCATTTTACTCTGACCACTGGTATTCTCTCTTTGCCTTTTAGTGGGTTGATTTACCACAGGGTTTTGATTCTGAGGTTGATTCTGAATCTGATAATTAAGGGGATTTTCTTGTCTGCCCTGATTAAGATTTTGTTCAAATTCTTCTCGAATCTGTTGGTTATTTTGGGAATTGGTATGATTTGAATTATTGTATTGGTGGTTTTGCTTATAATAGTTCTGACCTGAATTGTTTTGGTTTGATTTGTAATTCGAATTTCCTGAATTACTTTGATTGTTAGTTTTGGGTTTCTCTGTGGAGCTGTTTTTATATTGGCCCTCTCTCTGGGCTAATTTCGCTAATGTCATATAAAGCTTGTCTGGTAATCTTTTTATAATGACTTCTTTGACTGTGTTATTCATGGCATTTGTGTATAAAATGGTATTGGCGGCCTTCTAACTCTAACTTATTAATTATAATAAAAGACTTATGTTCTAAATCTTCAATAAACTTACGAAGGTTTCCTCCAAAGGAAGTATGGTATAGCCGTCGTAGTAACTCTTCATAAGGCGTTTGCACCTTATATTCGCTGATGAGGGCGGCCCGCAACTCGCTCCAATTGTTGGCGTGCGCTAGTTGTGATATCCGTTGTGCATCTCCAGTGATCTGCATCTCTATAGTACCATACATCAAGCTATGTTGACGGATGTCCCTCGTCGGGTAGAGTTGTAGAATGTAGTCAACTCTCCGTATGAACGTGCTCAGGGTCAAAGCGTTACCATCGGAATTGGGCAACTGGGCTTTAGTTGCTTACAGCTCCTTTACTTGTTTTTAGCACAAAAAGTCTTGATCACGGGCCAACCTTAGATTTGATATCTGTAGCGGTGGCTTGATACAAGTTTCGCACAATTACATATTTATTTAATGATACAAAAAAGTTTTGCTTATTACGCAACCTTAGATTCGATATCCGTAACGGTCGCTTATACACAAAGTTTTGCACGCACTAAATTATTTCGTTTATAAATTTATTTCAGTTATAAATCCAATTCTTTTATTAATTAAAAAAAATATGGATTGGTGAGACTCAAAAACGATCTTTATTAAAACAAAGCGTCTTAAGAACTAATTTATGATTATTCATACAGATATGATTAAAGTTCGGTTAAAAAGCTTTTGATATTAGTATTGGGAGCTTTTGATCTGCTGACAAGGGACCTGAATTTTGATTGGCTTATTGATTTTTGCTTACTAAGCGTTCTAACGCTTGGAAGATTTTTTGGGGACATTTTGTTTAGTCCCGGTTGCAGTAAACATCCGCTGTTTTCTAGACTAAAGGGGGGTCCAGTTATGTGGGTGATTGGAGTGGGAAATTGAGTGGTGTGAGTGGATGGAGTGGCGGATATATTACTATATGTTCTTGATCAGGATGAACAGCCGAGTCGATCTAGCCATGTCCGTCTGTCCGTCCGTCCGTATGAACATGCAGGTCTCGGAGACTATAAGAGCTAGAGCCACCAAATTTGGTATGTATACTCGTGTATTGTGTAAATATATAGAGTTAATTGGAATTTCGGCCACGCCCCCAGGAATCACATAAAACTATTTTTCTTAAAAAGTATAACAGCTAGAGATATCAAATTTAGTTTGTATACCCGTTTAGTTAGCGCGCAGAAAGTAATTGTTCAAACTTTTTGCCACGCCCCTGTTTTTCTTAAAAAGTATAACAGCTAGAGACATCAAATTTGGTATGCAGACTAGTTTAATAGACGCGCAGAATCTGGCTATTTAAAAATTTTTCCACGCCCACTTCCGCCCCCCGCAAATTAAACAAAACTGATTTTATCAAAAACAAACAAAGCTAAAGTCACCAAATTTAGTATGTATACTGGCTTAGTATGCGCGCAGAGTATATATATTTTCATATTTTGCCACGCCCACTTTCGCCTCCATAATTAAGAAAAAACCGATTTCCCCTTGTAGTTTTTTGACTATCGCATTCAAATTCGGCAGACTAATTAATCTTATCTATTTCTACAAAACTACCATATTTTATTGAAATCGGACTAGAAAAATGCAAAATATGCGTATGAACGTATTTTACAAAGCAGTCCACAAGGCCAGAATTGGCCGTTGCAACGCGTTGGTTTGTGGCGGCGCTAGAAAAAAAAAAAAATTATTCGTTATCCACAATCGTTTCCATTATCCCCGACGGAACTATCTTTCAGTATTGCTTCATCGGGGGAAACTCCACCTATGTCGGGGTTCGAACTCGAGCACAACAGAATTGTAGTTTTAGTAGGTCTCCATTGAGACACCGACTAGGTTGTGGCGGCGCTAGAGTGCTCGTGTGTTTGTAGAGTGAGCGAGGTAGCATATACTATGAAACATGTAAAAACAATTTAATAGACATACATTTGGTTTTCGAAATTTGAAATATTTGTTTCACCTGGTGTATGGTATACCCAAGTCGACGAGTTTATTTTTGCAATAAGCCAATGACTATTATTTTGGACAGAGTCACATTTTTCTCTGACAAAATTTCCTCGGTTATGTGATAAAATGCATGCAAAATAGAATATGTGATAAAATGCATACTCCATGAATAAAATTACACTATTCGTGACTGTCGGGTCGACAGTACTTCCACCACCTCCTACCTTGAGATTGACAGTCTTTGAAACATTTTAAACGTTGAATTTCAAAGTGTAGGTACGTCATGGCTTATTTTCAGTTCAGGCAACTTAAACGAAGCTTGCATTTCCTTAAATTTTTTTGGGCAGATGACAGCTTTGACAGCGAAACACCTGACGAATGGCACCAACAATATTAGAGGAGCTATCAACAGTGTTGTAAATAAATTCAAAAAGATTTTTCAGAGGTGTAGGAGACGGAAAATTGCTATCAAGCTTTTGTATACGATTTCATCGAGAGGGTATAGCGTGGAGAGTGTCCAAAGTCGTTAATAAGTATTTGGAACTTAGGTTCCGCCACCATTATCATTGTTTCGTTTGTTGTTTTAAAGTTTAGTGCAAGGCAAATGTCTTTTTTTATTAGGAGGTGATAATATCCATACACTTATAAATATGATGTTGCTAATAGTAATAATTAATATTTTACAAAATATTAAAAAAGAGTAGTAAATGTAAAGTTAAGTAGATTTGATGGGTTATTCTTATTCTCTTACAGCTATAGAATTGGAAAAAAATATTTTTAAGTTGATATATCTTATATTCGAGTTACATTGATTGCATCTGTAACATGTTCTCTTGTTAACAGCTGTTTAGTATCATTTTCGATTGGTGAAACTCCAGCGCATCGATCGTTTAAATAATGAGCATCCTCCTCAACTATTTTTTCAAGTAGTATGTCACCATTGTTAAGACCTATAAAAATATTAATATTAATAAAGAAAACAACTAGTTAAAGTTTTATTTAGAGGTGGTATGTGTAGCGTAAGGATGGGATCGACTTTTCAATCTAACATCCTGCACATACTGGACTGTGCCTAAGTTCAAAGAGCCTATTAAGTTTTTATAAGGGTGTTCGTAACGCAGAGAAGGAGTCGTTTCCCACCCCATAAATCTTATATTTTCTTAAAATCATATTCGCCTGTTCATCGGGGCATTTGGACTTTACTCCACCAATTTGAAAGCTGCGCATGTGTGCATACATTAAGCAAAATAAAAATAAAACATGCAAAAACATTATAGGTCAAGATTACAAGGGTGTATACGTGATATGGAGTAAAGCAGTTGCAGGCAACTCCGCTAAGCTAATTGGAAACGCAGCAGCAGTCGTAGACAGTCAGAGTCGAAGCCAGAGGACAGTGTTCAGCAGATAGAAGTGTCATCAGTCGTAAATCATCATTACACAGAACATGACTCTTAAGTTGCCATTATTTGCCCGTCCACGATTATAACACTTTTATAAATCATCACAGTAATATATTACATACATGTATTAGCTTCCTTAGTTTTTCTTTATCACAAGCTTCCTTATAGCTTCTGAGTTTTTATCAATATTTATTGTTTGGTGCATTTTACTTTTTCTCGTTCTGTTTTTTTTCTCTCTCGTCGTTGCTTCTGCTGTTGCTCCCGACATTACCACGATCATACCATTTTATTTTTGTTTTTCTTTCTTTTTTGTGCTTCTGCTCAGCTTCTTACCCGCTTTTGGCCGCCTCTCAAAGCTTGGCTTTTAACTGTCTCTTTGTTTTATTTGTAATAATTGGTTTTTTATCGATAATTATCTTAGTGCTGTGTATTAATTTTCTATATTTCTTTTTATACCCTTTCTTTTTATACCCTTGCAGAGGGTATTATAAAAGTGGTCAGATGTTTGTAATGCACAGAAGGAGACGTTTCCTACCTCATAAAGAATATATGTACATATATTCTTGATGAGCATGGGAAGCTGAGTTGATATAGCTATGACCGCCTGTCCGTCCGTCCGTCGGTGCGTATGCGTTTTACTCAGCCGTCTTAGGAGCCATCGCGATTTTTTTTGGGCGTTTTATTACCTGGGTGAGATAAAGTATGAAAATTGTCAGGATCGGACTACTATATCATATAACTCTAAAAGAAACATTTTCATAAAAATTGGAGTGTCCGCATGAAATTTACTACGTTGATAGTATTGGATATATAACTCAGATTCCAAAATTAATATCTGATATGATGAATAGAACACAAGTTACAGTCAATATACAATATTATAATGTAAATCGGTTCGACCGCTGCCGGCAGCGCTGCTTGATGCCTACTACGTCATCAACAGAGCACATGCATACACACACAGACGCAACGCTAAATGAACTGTATGTGTATGCGTGCGTTGCTTTGCTTAGGGAATGAGAAAAGAAGAAGAAAAAAATTGTAGTATAAAGAGTAAAATTGTTTTGTTTGTAAGTATATTGATGAATTGAGATGCAGAAAACAAATTTTGAACATGTAGAAATATTATTGCCAAGGACTGCAAGGGTATGTAAACTTCGGCATAGCCGATGTTTGCTTCTTTGATACTTTTGTTTCTTTGTGCTTTTCAATGGCTTGTTGTCTACCTACTTGCAAGCATTCTGATCGTTTTGATGATCAGTATAAAGCAATATCTTGTAGACTCTGTGATTATCTTATTCACTTATGTACAGGGATCTTCGTTTAAAGTTTTTTACCATAAACAAAATGGCCAAACAGCTGTCTAATGAGTGTGACTCTAGCGTACATTGATTGTCGCAATTCAAGTTCCCTCCACCTTCTGAGAAGTTAGCCAGCCCTCTCTTTTACATCTTCACCCATTTTACTTTTGCGTACACCATCTTCTTGTTCCTCTTTAAGCTCTTCTTTTCAGATTGAAGTACCCAGTACGACCCCTGGAGTACCTCATTCTATCCCTAACGGGAACTCTGATCAATTACAGTTCCTCATCGCAAACAATTATTTATCATCAATCAACATATTGTCACTCATCGAAGTCGGTCGTGTTTTTTTTGCGCTCTCGCTTAATTTTTGTTTTTCATTCTTTCGTGAAGCTAATTTATAATATTCAATTTAAATTCATTGCCTTACTAATTCTAAATAAATCGCTATACTCATCGCGAAGTTTGCGTTAAATTTACAAACATTTATATAAATTTATAATCAAAACTTTAACAAACGCAAATATAATTTTGTTGTTGCGCTGCTTAGTTTTTGATTTCGTTCTATCTTTTGCTCCCACCCGCGCTCTCAATTTACAGTTTGAGTTTGCTTTTGTTTGTGTGGTGTTGGTGCTCTCTATTCTTTTGTTTTCTCTTTTGATCGCGCTCGCGGCCGTTAACTTCGCGCTTGTGACAAGTTTTTGTTGTTGTGTGTTTTAATACAGATAAGTACAAATATTCTCTCTTTTTGTTTTTTCTTTCTAATTTGCATATTGCAGTTAGATTTTTGCCTTGGTTTGTATACGTCTCTCTTTACATACATACATATACAGTTTTCTTTTTATTTACATATTGATTTATAATTTGTTTTTGTATAAATCAATTATTTAATAATGTCTGTCTGTTGCAAATATAATTGCAATAATCCCAGCAAGACCAGTGAAGACTTTCTTTACTGTTGGCTGTGTGACAATGTAATGCACTTTAAATGTGCTGGTTACACAGTCAAGGTGCGGGACAGTATTGCACAGGGTGGCGGCCTTAAATGGGGCTGTGATTCGTGTCGTGGTTTGGAGCTCGAGATGCGAAGTTTTATGAAACGGACTGGGGAAGCGTTTAAAACCCTGTCAGCTGGCGTTCATAAGCTCCAAGAGGAGCTTTTGGCGATGGAGGTTCAATTCAGAAGTTCTAAACTTTTGATTGAATCTCCGACGCGCAAGAGGGCCAGGTTTCAGGGCGCGTCCCTCAGTCCGTCGGCACTTTCGTCTCTACCAGTTCCGGCTTTCGACATTGACCCTATGTCACCAAATGTACAGCAGCTGATGTCGTTTAGGAGTCAGGCTTTGGCAGGTGTGGAGTCTCTTCTCATTTCCCCTGGAGACAGTATCCCACCTACTAACACGATATCGGTTGTAGTTTCCAAACCGTCCGGGCAAACATCCGTTTCCAGGAATATTGCCAATAAAGTAGTTACAAGAGGAGCTAGTAAAGTGCTGGCTGCTTCAGCTGCTGCTGCGTCGGCTGTAGCCGCTACAGCTGTGCCTAGTATTCCTAGTTCCCTTGTTGTAGTTCCACCCAAAAAGCAAATTTTTATTTCGAGGCTTGATCCCAATACTACTTCTGAAGAAGTCATAGCCTTTATCCAGGGCAAAGTTCAAGCCCCAAACATTGCGGTGGAAAAGTTCCGTTTCTCATATACTCGGGACATTTCGTCCTTTAAAATAGATGTCTCCCCAGATCTTTTTGGCCAAATATGTTATAAAGATTTTTGGCCGGAACACCTTGTTGTAAAAGAGTATACAATAAATAAGAAGAATCGGCCTCCGATTAGTTTGCTACCTGCCTCTGTGAATAACGTTCCTTACGGCTCGTCTGCACCTGTTGGCGAGTCAAAAAACTAATTTCGTCCCTAACTCTGGACTATCAGAACGTACGGGGACTAAAGTCTAAACTGTCTAGACTCTATGTAGATAGTATAGCCTTTGACTTTCATATTCTTGCCTTTACTGAGACTTGGCTGAAGCCTGATATTGCTGATGCTTCAATTTTCCCCTCAAAATATTTAATATATAGACATGATCGGACTATCCGTAATGGTGGTGGCGTTTTGATCGCTGTTGACTTGGCGTTCTCGTCTCAAATTGTCCAGTCCTCCAATCAGGAGATTGAATTTGTTTGTGTTAAAATTTCGTTTAATTCTTTTTCTGCCTATATTACTTGTTCGTATATTCCACCACAGTCCGACTTGGCAGTATACACTCACCATTTGGAAGCTATTCAACTTATATCCTCATATCTCTCTGACAAAGACTTGCTCGTTGTTCAGGGAGATTTTAATTTACCTGAGATTGCCTGGACCCTCTCATTTGATTCTTTATTACTGTTGCCCTCCTTGTCACATTGTTTCATAGATGGTCTGCTTGAGTTGTCCCTAACTCAAATAAATCCTGTCCGGAATAGTCGTAACAGATCACTAGATCTGGTATTTGTCTTGGATTCTTCCAACTGCGATATTTCCAGGACTGATCCCTTAGTTATCCCCGAAGACAACTTTCATCCAACTCTGGATATAACCATTGACCTTCCTTTTGGTGTTATGTCTCGACATAATAACTCGATGCCTCCAACCCGATGTTTTCGAAAGACAAACTTTACTAAACTTAAAAAACTTTTGTTAACTAATGATTGGACATATCTGTATACTTGCACGGATATGGACTCGGCCATTTCTGTCTTCTATAAAACTCTTGAGTCGTTCTTTGATGTTTGTGTCCCGCGTGTGACTCTAGGATGGTCTGATAGACCTGCTTGGTTCTCACGTGAGTTATGTAACTTGAAGAACGTAAAATCGAGATGTTATAAAAGATTTAAAAAATCCGGTAAAGCATCGGATTTTTCCCTATATGTAGTTGCTCGATCAAATTTTATGGTGCTGAATTCACAGTGCTATAAGGATTATCTTCAGCGATGTAAACTCAGATTTTCTCGCGATCCTAAGCAATTTTATAAATTTGTAAATGTTAAACGTAAGAGATCGGTGCACCCGTCTTACTTGTCTTTCGAAAACAATAAAGCTGACAATGATCAGGCAATTGCCGACATGTTTGCTGATTTTTTCAAAACAATTTATTGCTCTTCGATTTATCAAGCAAATCCTCCTTATCCTCATCACTTGCAATCGTCTAATTGCATTTTAGACCCTGTGTTTGATGAAAGTTCGGTTCTTAGCGTGCTCAGTTCCGTCAAACCAATATATGCACCTGGCCCTGATGGAATACCAGGCTGCGTATTAAGGTTTTGCGCGGAGGCCCTATGTAAGCCAATACTTAAGTTGTTTACATTGTCCGTCACATCTTCCGCCTTCCCGCCTATCTGGAAGGAATCATATATTATTCCTCTTCATAAAAAGGGGAAGAAGTCCGAAGCCTCCAATTATAGGGGTATTTCTAAATTGTCTGCCATACCCAAAGCATTTGAGAAAATAATAACATCTCAATTGCAGCATTTCTGTAGTTCAATCATTTCGTCATCCCAACATGGGTTTAAAAAACGTAGATCGACAACTACTAACCTATTAGAATTTACATCTCACTCAATCAAAGGGTTTAAGACTGCCGTGCAAACTGACGTCATTTATACTGACTTCAGCAAGGCCTTTGACTCCGTTAATCATACTCTGCTTCTATATAAATTAAACGCACTTGGCATCCCCAGCCTTTTGCTAGATTGGATTCTTCAATATCTTTCTAAGCGTACACAAAAGGTCCTCTTTAAGTCTTCATTTTCTAAGACCATCCAAGTGACCTCTGGAGTACCTCAGGGTAGTCATTTGGGTCCATTGCTATTCACTCTTTTTATAAATGATCTTCCATTGGTAGTGGCACATTCTCGGGTGCTTATGTACGCGGATGATGTCAAGCTTTACCTCAGTTTTAAAGACATATCATCTTCTAGCCTACTTCAATCGGATCTTAATGATCTTCAGAGTTGGTGTGAAACAAACCTATTAAACCTTAACGGCTCTAAATGTAAAGTTATGTCTTTTTATAGATGCACTCCATACTTAGCAACTTATTATCTTAACGACACTGCCTTAGAGCGGTTAGATATTATCAATGACTTAGGTGTTCTTATGGACCATAAATTAACTTTTAATCCTCATATTTCTGCTACAGTTAGCAAAGCTATGAATGTTCTTGGGTTTGTGAAACGATGGTCAAAAGAGTTTGACGATCCGTACACAACCAAAATTCTGTATACTTCATTAATCCGTCCTATCTTAGAGTACGGATCATGCATATGGTCACCTCAATATGAGATGCACCAAAGTAAAATTGAATCTGTTCAAAAGCAATTTCTGCTTTTTGCTCTTCGCGGTCTAAATTGGGATCGCAATGTCAATTTGCCATCATACTCCAGTAGGCTTCTTTTAATCAATCTTCCTTCTTTAATTAATCGTAGAGTAATGCTTGGTGCTATCTTTATTCATAAACTTTTAATAGGTGAAATAGACTCTCCTGAGCTATTGAACCAGTTAAACCTATCTGTACCCCGTAGACCTACTAGAAATTTTATTCCTCTATTCTTAAAACACTGTAGTTCTAACAATTCTTTGCATAAACGTTTTCGAGTCCTATGTTCTGATTACAATCTTCTGTATCCCGTAATTAGATCAGAAGCCTCTCTTTCCCTTGTGAAAACTTCTATTTTAGCACATTTAGCTCGTAATTAGCTGTACGTAATCATATTTTTAATTGTTTGTCCGTTTTATTTGTATTTGTCCACGCGATCGTGCCGTCCGATATGCGGCTGCGCCCCACGGTCGGTCGGGCGGGAGGTGGACAGCGCTCTGCTTGGGCTCGCGCGAAACAGGCCGTTGTTGTTGATCGTGGTCGTCGTGGCGGTGGAGTACTCATTGCTGTCAACTCGAATGTGTGTTCAAGTGTTGTGTCGATTGATCTGCTATTAGGTGTTGAGTTTATTTGTGTCTCCGATCCCATTGTTAGTTCTGTATCTCAAAGATCCTTATCATCTGAATATCCTTATCTTCCTACCATTGAAGTTATTATTTCTTACAATTCCGTTACTAGTTCATTTAAAAACATCTTACATTAGTTTCTCGTCTAAGATGTTTTCGTAAAACAAATTTCTTCTTAACAACCTTATTTCCTCTTTTGATTTGTCATTTCTATTGTGCAGTGAATTTTTTCTACTTTGCTCTTAATTCTCTAATTGATAAATGCGTTTCTTATGTGAATGTCTCTACCGTCTCCAGCGCGCCAGTCTGGTTCACACGTAGGCTTTCTAAGCTCCGTAACATTAAATTGAGATGTTTAAAAAAACTGGTTCGCGACTTGTACGCTATATTTTTGTGTTCCCTCACGTCGAACCAGAAATTTTTTTCCTGTTTACCTTGGTAGGTGTCTGACTAACTACTCTCTTCACGAATCCTTTCTTGTTCTTTGCAAATCGTTTCACAACCTCTCTCACCTTAACTCTCCTCATCTTTCTGTCACTTCTCTTTGCTCTATTATTTTTAATAATCTCCAACGAAACTGCTGAATACATTTTAGACATCGCATTGCTTGCAACTAATCCCTTACCACAATGGCTATGAATCGGGGAATAGCTGGCACCTTGTGCAAATAAAACACCTCCACCGGATTGGGGATGTTTGGTGCGTATAAAGCTAATCTACCTTCTTCAATTAATTGTTATCTGTTTTTTAGCTTAAGCTTTTTCATCGACCGCTGTGTTAGTTGATGTAAATAAATAAATAAATTGTAATTGTATAAAAAATTTCTACTTACATATTCGTGATAAAAAATCATACAAAGAGCTTTGTTTTATTGCATTAAACTGCAGTATTGATGAATATCGATATTGTTGTTGCTTGTCAAGTAAGCTTAATATATATAATGTATGAAATATACAGACATCAAAAGTATTTGAGCAACGTAATATTTTTTGCACTTTGCACTTAAACGGATTTTGTTGTTGTTTTTGTTAGTCTGATATGCAAAAGATGCACACCGTTAGAAAGTTTAGTCTGTTTAGAAGCAAATGAAAGAAAAAAGGAAAAAGATAACGGTACATATGATAAAACTAAAGCAAACCAAAGATTACCGCTCTCTGTTCAAAATTATTTGAGCACATTTTATGCGTGTCATAATTATTTGAGCAAAAATTAATTTGATTTTTTTTAGTTTTTTATCAACAATTTTCAAACAAATTTATTTTATAACTATTCAATAAAGTTTACAACTATTAAACACAATATTTAAGAACAAATGAAGCAAGTAAGTCGACTCGTCGACTTGGGTATACCATACACCAGGTGAAACAAATATTTCAAATTTCGAAAACCAAATGTTTATCTATTAAATTGTTTTAAGACATGTAAAAACAATTTAATAGATACTATGTGCTATCTCGCTCACTCTACGAACACACGAGCACTCTAGCGCCGCCACAAACCAACGCGTTGCAACGGCCAATTCTGGCCTTGTGGACTGCTTTGTAAAATACGTTCATACGCATATTTTGCATGTTTCTAGTCCGATTTCAATAAAATATGGTAGTTTTGTAGAAATAGATAAGATTAATTAGTCTGCCGAATTTGAATCAAAAAACTACAAGACAAAATCGGTTTTTTCTTAATTATGGAGGCGGAAGTGGGCGTGGCAAAATATGAAAATATATATACTCTGCGCGCATACTAAGCCAGTATACATACTAAATTTGGTGACTTAAGCTTTGTTTGTTTTTGATAAAATCAGTTTTGTTTAATTTGCGGGGGCGGAAGTGGGCGTGGAAAAATTTTTAAATAGCCAGATTCTGCGCGTCTATTAAACTAGTCTGCATACCAAATTTGATGTCTCTAGCTGTTATACTTTTTAAGAAAAACAGGGGCGTGGCAAAAAGTTTGAACAATTACTTTCTGCGCGCTAACTAAACGGGTATACAAACTAAATTTGATGTCTCTAGCTATTATACTTTTTAAGAAAAACAGTTTTGTGTGATTCCAGGGGGGCGTAAGGGGGCGTGGCCGAAATTCCAATTAACTCTGTACATGTGCATAATACACGAGTATACATACCAAATTTGGTGGCTCTAGTTCTTATAGTCTCCGAGATCTGCGTGTTCATACAGACAGATCCTGATCAAGAATATATATACTTTATAGGGTCGGAGAAGCTTCCTTCTGCCTGTTACATACATTTTGGCGACTTTAATATACCATTTCACCCTATGGGTGTATGGAATAAAAACTAGAAACGTGAAACATCGCCTTTAACATCGATAACTTCCTGCAGTCGAGCAGGAATAGAGTTTACGAGATTCCGCGCAAATTCCAGGGTCGATGTTGACCAAATGTTTTGAATCTCCTTTCTTCCTCCTTTATGTGATTCCGATTTGGATCAATTGTCCGATGATGCTTTATAAAAGCCCACACATTTTCAATAATATTAATGTCTGGGCTCTGTGGTGGCCATTCCAGCACTAAAAATGGGCTGCCAGAAGGAAATGTATGCTCTTGACTCTTTCGAAGGTGCATAAATCGCTTTCCATATGGGCCTTGATATTTAAAAGCCGCCTCATCCGTCCACAATACATTGTGGCAAAACTCTACAGGCTTTTGTATGAATTTCAAAGCAAACTCCAGTCGTTTTACTTTGTGTGCTGGGCTTATGTTAACAATCTTCCGGACCACGTACGTTTATATATTAATTTCTTTCATCCTTCAATAGATAGTGGAACTGCTGACTTTCTTTTCAATTAAATTTTCTGATGCCGCTGCGCCTTTTAAAAGACTTATTGATGGATTTTCTGCAATCTCTCCCTATATTCGTCTGCATTGCCTCGGATCAAGTACGCGTTTTCGTCCGGATCTTTATACCATACACCCATGGGGTGAAATGGTATATTAAAGTCGCCAAAATGTATGTAACAGGCAGAAGGAAGCTTCTCCGACCCTATAAAGTATATATATTCTTGATCAGGATGAACAGCCGAGTCGATCTAGCCATGTCCGTCTGTCCGTCCGTATGAACACGCAGATCTCGGAGACTATAAGAGCTAGAGCCACCAAATTTGGTATGTATACTCGTGTATTATGTACATATATAGAGTTAATTGGAATTTCGGCAACGCCCCCTTACGCCCCCAGGAATCACATAAAACTATTTTTCTTAAAAAGTATAACAGCTAGAGACATCAAATTTAGTTTGTATACCCGTTTAGTTAGCGCGCAGAAAGTAATTGTTCAAACTTTTTGCCACGCCCCTTTACGCCCCCAGGAATCACATAAAACTGTTTTTCTTAAAAAGTATATTAGCTAGAGTCATCAAATTTGGTATGCAGACTAGTTTAATAGACGCGCAGAAACTGGCTGTTTAAAAATTTTGCCACGCCCACTTTCGCCCCCGCAAATTAAACAAAACTGATTTTATCAAAAACAAACAAAGCTTAAGTCACCAAATTTAGTATGTATACTGGCTTAGTATGCGCGCAGAGTATATATATTTTCATATTTTGCCACGCCCACTTCCGCCTCCATAATTAAGAAAAAACCGATTTTGTCTTGTAGTTTTTTGATTCAAATTCGGCAGACTAATTAATCTTATCTATTTCTACAAAACTACCATATTTTATTGAAATCGGACTAGAAACATGCAAAATATGCGTATGAACGTATTTTACAAAGCAGTCCACAAGGCCAGAATTGGCCGTTGCAACGCGTTGGTTTGTGGCGGCGCTAGAGTGCTCGTGTGTTCGTAGAGTGAGCGAGATAGCACATAGTATCTATTAAATTGTTTTTACATGTCTTAAAACAATTTAATAGATAAACATTTGGTTTTCGAAATTTGAAATATTTGTTTCA
The DNA here is from genome assembly GCF_018151085.1 of Drosophila tropicalis. Taxonomy (NCBI): domain Eukaryota; kingdom Metazoa; phylum Arthropoda; class Insecta; order Diptera; family Drosophilidae; genus Drosophila; species Drosophila tropicalis. Next base: position 243,727 of record NW_027172621.1, on the reverse strand, counting down.
CCTGGTGTATGGTATACCCAAGTCGACGAGTCGACTTACTTGCTTCATTTGTTCTTAAATATTGTGTTTAATAGTTGTAAACTTTATTGAATAGTTATAAAATAAATTTGTTTGAAAATTGTTGATAAAAAACTAAAAAAAATCAAATTAATTTTTGCTCAAATAATTATGACACGCATAAAATGTGCTCAAATAATTTTGAACAGAGAGCGGTAATCTTTGGTTTGCTTTAGTTTTATCATATGTACCGTTATCTTTTTCCTTTCTTCTTTCATTTGCTTCTAGACAGACTAAACTTTCTAACGGTGTGCATCTTTTGCATATCAGACTAACAAAAACAACAACAAAATCCGTTTAAGTGCAAAGTGCAAAAAATATTACGTTGCTCAAATACTTTTGAACATGTCTGTACATATCTCCCAAGAAGAAAAACTTCAGCAAAAAATTTTTTATGAAACCATCGTGATAACTTAAAAACTAATGATACAGTTCGATTCACAGTGTAATCTGAACTCGAATGACGTCAAACAATTAAAAAACTGATAAATAAATAAACATAGACCCGATTCTTAAATCCACACTACATTTTTGGGGGCTCCTCCGGAATATTGTTGAACAATTTTTTTTTATATTGTCTGGACGTTGACGCGCACAATGCGAAGTACGTACAAGTGGCCCATACGACTCCAGGACATAGCCTGTTTCGAGCGAGCCCAAGCAGAGAGCTATCCACCTCCCGCCCGACCGTGGGGCGCAGCCGTATATCGGACGGCACGATCGTGTGGACAAATACAAATAAAACGGACAAACAGATAAAATATTATTAACTACAGCTAATTACGAGCTAAGTGTGCTAAGATAGAGGTTTTTACAAGGGGAAGAGAGGCTTCTAATCTGATTACGGGAGGTACAGTGTTTTAAGGATAGAGAAATAAAATTTCTGGTAGAACAGCAAAAAGCAGAAATTGCTTTTGCACAGATTGAATTATACTATGTTGCGTCTCATATTGAGGTGACCATATGCAGGACCCGTGCTCTAAGATAGGACGGATTAATGAAGTATACAGAATTTTGGTTGTGCACGGATCGTCAAAAGACCATCGTTTCACAAACCCAAGAAGATTCATAGCTTTACTAACTGTAGCAGAAATATGAGGATTAAAAGTGCATCTCTAAAAAAGCATAACTTTACATTTAGAGCCGTTGAGGTTTAATAGGTTGGTTTCACACCAACTCTGATGATCATTAAGTTCGGATTGAAGCAGGCAAGAAGAAGATATGTCTTTAAAACTGAGGTAACGCTTAACATCATCCGCGTACATAAGCACACGAGAATATGTCACTACCAATGGATCATTTATAAAAAGAGTTAATAGCAATGGACCCAACTGACTACCCTGAGGTAATCCAAAGGTCACATGGATGGTCTTAGAAAATGAAGAGTTAAAGGGGACCTTTTGTGTACGCTTAAAAAGATATTGAAGAATCCAATCAAGCAAAAGGGTGGGGATGCCAAGTGCGTTCAACTTATATAAAAGCAGAGTATGATAAACAGAGTCAAAGGCTTTGCTGAAGTCGGTATAAATGACGTCAATTTCCACGGCAGCCTTAAATCCTTTGATCGACTTAGATGTAAATTCTAACAGGTTAGTAGTTGTCGCTACGTTTTTTAAACCCATGTGGGGATGACGAAATGATTGAACTACAGAAATGCTGCAATTGAGATGTTATTATAGTCTCAAATGCTTTGGGTATGGCAGACAATTTAGAAATACCCCTATAATTGGAGGCTTCGGACTTCTTCCCCTTTTTATGAAGAGGAATAATATATGATTCCTTCCAGATAAGCGGGAAGGCGGAAGATGTGACGGACAGTGTAAACAACTTAAGTATTGGCTTACATAGGGCATCCGCGCAAAACCTTAATACGCAGCCTGGTATTCCATCAGGGCCAGGTGCATATATTGGTTTGACAGAACTGAACACGCTAAGAACCGAACTTTCATCAAACACAGGGTCTAAAATGCAATTAGACGATTGCAAGTAATGAGGATAAGGAGGATTTGCTTGATAAATCGAAGAGCAATAAGTTGTTTTGAAAAAATCAGCAAACATGTCGGTAATTGCCTGATCATTCTCAGCTTTATTGATTTCGAAAGACAAATAAGACGGGTGCACCGATGTCTTATGTTTAACATTTACAAATTTATAAAATTGCTTAGGATCGCGAGAAAATCTGAGTTTACATCGCTGAAGATAATCCTTATAGCACTGTGAATTCAGCACCATAAAATTTGATCGAGCAACTACATATAGGGAAAAATCCGATGCTTTACCGGATTTTTTAAATCTTTTATAACATCTCGATTTTACGTTCTTCAAGTTACATAACTCACGTGAGAACCAAGCAGGTCTATCAGACCATCCTAGAGTCACACGCGGGACACAAACATCAAAGAACGACTCAAGAGTTTTATAGAAATGGCAGAGTCCATATCCGTGCAAGTATACAGAAATGTCCAATCATTAGTTAACAAGAGTTTTTAAAGTTTAGTAAAGATTGTCTTGTGAAAACATCGGGTTGGAGGCATCGAGCTATTATGCCGAGACATAACACCAAAAGGAAGGTCAATGGTTATATCCAGAGTTGGATGAAGGTTTTCTTCAGGGATAACTAAGGGTTCAGTCCTGAACACATCGCAGTTGGAAGAATGCAACACAAACACCAGATCTAGTGATCCGTCACGACAATTCCGGATATGATTTATTTGAGTCAGGGACAACTCAAGCAGACCATCTATGAAACAATGTGACAAGGAGGGCAACAGTAATAAAGAATCAAATGAGAGGGTCCAGGTAATCTCAGGTAAATTAAAATCTCCCAGAACAACGAGCAAGTCTTTGTCAGAGAGATATGAGGATATAAGTTGAATAGCTTCCAAATGGTGAGTGTATACTGCCAAGTCGGACTGTGGTGGAATATACGAACAAGTAATATAGGCAGAAAAAGAATTAAACGAAATTTTAACACAAACAAATTCAATCTCCTGATTGGAGGACTGAACAATTTGAGACGAGAACGCCAAGTCAACAGCGATCAAAACGCCACCACCATTACGGATAGTCTGATCATGTCTATATATTAAATATTTTGAGGGGAAAATTGAAGCATCGGCAAGATCATGCTTCAGCCAAGTCTCAGTAAAGGCAAGAATATGAAAGTCAAAAGCTATACTATCTACATAGAGTCTAGACAGTTTAGACTTTAGTCCCCGTACGTTCTGATAGGCCAGACTTAGGGACGAAATTAGTTTTTTGACTCGCCAACAGGTGCAGACGAGCCGGAAGGAACGTTATTCACAGAGGCAGGTAGCAAGCTAATCGGAGGCCGATTCTTCTTTTTTATTGTATACTCTTTTACAACAAGGTGTTCCGGCCAAAAATCTTTATGACATATTCGGCCAAAAAGATCTGGGGAGACATCTATTTTAAAGGACGAAATGTCCCGAGTATATGAAAAACGGAACTTTTCCACAGCAATGTTTGGTGCTTGAACTTTGCCCTGGATGTAGGCTATGACTTCTTCAAAAGTAGTATTGGGATCAAGCCTCAAAATAAAAATTTGCTTTTTGGGTGAAACTACAACAAGGGAACTAGGAATACTATGCACAGCAATAGCGGCTACAGCAGACGCAGCAGCAGCTGAAGCAGCCAGCACTTTACTAGCTCCTCTTGTAACTACTTTATTGGCAATATTCCTGGAAACGGATGTTTGGACGGTTGGGAAACTACAACCGATATCGTGTTAGTAGGTGGGATACTGTCTCCAGGGGAAATGGGAAGAGACTCCACACCTGCCAAAGCCGGTCTCCTAAACGATACCAGCTGCTTTACATTTGGTGACATATGGTCAATGTCGAAAGCCGGAACTGGTAGAGACGAATGTGCCGACGACTGAGGGACGTCATGTTGGCACATGACGCCAAACTACGTTCTATGACCACTCTTGAATTTGAGCCACCCTGTTCGAAACGAACGCAGACAGTGTCGATGGGTGTGACTGTATCCAATGTAGGTTTATTTCCGAATCCAACCAAAGTAATGTACGCCTTTACCGCATTGTCCTGGACCTTGGTTATGTCGTTCATCTGCTGTTCTATTAGTTTCATATGATTTTCAATTGTGGCTGGTTTTGTACTATTCTTCATTCGATTCAACTTTTCGCATGGTGACTGACATCTCTGTTGCATACTTTGAGTCCAGCACACCAAATAAGCCGTTCGCAATGTTCCCAATTATATCTAAAGGCGATCGTCGTTGGCGTTCTATGTGAAGGAGATCATTTCCTGTTCGTAGCTCCGTGTTGACATGCTCGAAGTGTATCTGCATATTTCTTCAACCTTTACGACTCCGTCTAAAAATGTCTTTAGATCGGCCCAATATGGGTTCATGATCGTAAACTGACACGATAGTCCAATCAGACGTTGCCATTCTTCCTGTGCCAATACTTTCATAGTATATGCCTGGTTTGGGCTTGAATCAAGTTCTGATGGTCCTTTGAGCAAACGCTTTAGGAAGTAACAACAGCATTAGACAGTCATTGCCAACGGTGGCAGACCGACCGAGAAACGTCTTTTTGTCTTTGGTTTTGTAGTGTCCTCGGTACCAGGATCTTTTTGGGAATTGGATACTGTGTCATCTGCCTTGACTTTACGTTTTGTCCCCGTCTCTCTAAGCAAGGGAGACAATTTATGAATACCTCGCTTGTAGGTGCTTTGAATGTTTTAACGTCCACCTCACGGACGTATCCATCCAGACCTAGATATAATTTTACAATTCGTCCTATCGGCCACTGCAAGATTGACCCAATCTCTTTTTTTTAGAATTACTATCATGCCTTCTTTGACGTTGTTATGTGGTTTCTTCCATTTGGATGTACCCTGCGGTTCCTGTAGGTACTCCTGAGACCATTGTGTCCAGAATGTATGTGTTATTGGCTCTGCATCTGTTTGGGCTACCAATGGTTCTCCGATCAATAGATAGCCTGTGGTTAGAGCTGTCAAGGCGTTGGTATCGTGTGAGTTTGACAATGATGGTAGACAGTTGTTCAAACCCCCATAATATGGAGACCGTGGTGGTATAAACTTAAATTGGACTCCTTTTTGGTTGCCAATATCCTTGATCGTACCTGCTGCCTTTTCTGAGTTCCTTCAATTGGTTGTTTGCTCTAACGAAGTTTGTTGCATTGTCGCAGTTGTATGTGCTAGTTTGTAGGCCACTCACATTGAGATTGAGATTGAGACTAATTCACCAACATCACAACCTCGTAATACTATGTCAGCTGGGTTTTGTTTTATTGTCTGGACGTTGACGCGTACAATGCGAAGTACGTTCAAGTGGCCCATACGACACCAGAACAAAGCCCGTTTCGCGCGAGCCCAAGCAGAGCGCTGTCCACCTCCCGCTCGATCGACCGTGGGGCGCAGCCGCATATCGGACGGCACGATCGCGTGGACAAATACAAATAAAACGGACAAACAATTAAAAATATGATTACGTACAGCTAATTACGAGCTAAATGTGCTAAAATAGAAGTTTTCACAAGGGAAAGAGAGGCTTCTGATCTAATTACGGGATACAGAAGATTGTAATCAGAACATAGGACTCGAAAACGTTTATGCAAAGAATTGTTAGAACTACAGTGTTTTAAGAATAGAGGAATAAAATTTCTAGTAGGTCTACGGGGTACAGATAGGTTTAACTGGTTCAATAGCTCAGGAGAGTCTATTTCACCTATTAAAAGTTTATGAATAAAGATAGCACCAAGCATTACTCTACGATTAATCAAAGAAGGAAGATTGATTAAAAAAAGCCTACTGGAGTATGATGGCAAATTGACATTGCGATCCCAATTTAGACCGCGAAGAGAAAAAAGCGGAAATTCCTTTTGAACAGATTCAATTTTACTTTGGTGCGTCTCATATTGAGGTGACCATATGCATGATCCGTACTCTAAGATAGGACGGATTAATGAAGTATACAGAATTTTGGTTGTGTACGGATCGTCAAACTCTTTTGACCATCGTTTCACAGACCCAAGAACATTCATAGCTTTACTAACTGTAGCAGAAATATGAGGATTAAAAGTTAATTTATGGTCCATAAGAACACCTAAGTCATTGATAATATCTAACCGCTCTAAGGCAGTGTCGTTAAGATAATAAGTTGCTAAGTATGGAGTGCATTTATAAAAAGACATAACTTTACATTTAGAGCCGTTAAGGTTTAATAGGTTTGTTTCACACCAACTCTGAAGATCATTAAGATCCGATTGAAGTAGGCAAGAAGACGATATGTCTTTAAAACTGAGGTAAAGCTTGACATCATCTGCGTACATAAGCACCCGAGAATGTGACACTACCAATGGAAGATCATTTATAAAAAGAGTGAATAGCAAATGACCCAAATGACTACCCTAAGGTACTCCAGAGGTCACTTGGATGGTTGGATGGACATTGAAGAATCCAATCTAGCAAAAGGCTGGGGATGCCAAATGCGTTTAATTTATATAAAAGCAGAGTATGATTAACAGAGTCAAAGGCCTTGCTGAAGTCAGTATAAATGACGTCAGTTTGCACGGCAGTCTTGAACCCTTTTGATTGAGTGAGATGTAAATTCTAACAGGTTAGTAGTTGTCGATCTACGTTTTTTAAACCCATGTTGGGATGACGAAATGATTGAGCTACAAAAATGCTGCAATTGAGATGTTATTATTTTCTCAAATGCTTTGGGTATGGCAGACAATTTAGAAATGCCCCTATAATTGGTGGTTTCGGGTTTTTCACCTTTTTATGAAGAGGAATAATTTATGATTCCTTCCAGATAGACGGGATAAATCGCAGAGGAATAAGTTGCTTTGAAGAAATCAGCAAATATATCGGCAATTGCCTGATCAGTGTCAGCTTTATTGTTTTCGAAAGACAAGTAAGACGGGTGCACTGATGTCTTACGTTTTACGTTGACAAAGTTATAAAATTGCTTAGGATCGCGAGTAAACTTAAGTTTACAACGCTGAAGATAATCCTTATAGCATTGTGAATTCAGCACCATAAAATTTGATCGAGCAACTACATAAAGGAAAAAATCCGATGCTTTACCGGAATTTTTTATTCTATTATAGCAACTTGATTTTACGTTCTTAAAGTTACATAACTCACGTGAGAACCAAGGAGGTCTATCACACCATCCTTGGGTCACATGCGGGACACAAACATCGAAAAACGACTTAAGAGTTTTATAGAAGACAGAAATTGCAGAGTCCATATACATGCAAGTATACAGATATGACCAACATTAGCTAACAAAAGTTTTTTGAGCTTAGTAAAATTTTCCTTGCGAAAAAATCGAGTTGGAGGCATCGAGTTATTATATTGAGACATAACCCCAAAAGTAAGGTCAAGAGTTACGTCCAGAGTTGGATGAAAGTTTTCTTCAGGGATAACTAAGGGTTCAGTCCTGAACACATCGCAGTTGGAAGAATGCAACACAAACACCAGATCTAGTGATCCGTCACGACAATTCCGGATATGATTTATTTGAGTCAGGGACAACTCAAGCAGACCATCTATGAAACAATGTGACGAGGAGGGCAACAGTAAAAAAGAATCATATGAAAGGGTCCAGGAAATATCAGGTAAATTAAAATCTCCCAAAACAACGAGCAAGTCTTTGTCAGAGAGATATGAGGAAATAAGTTGAATAGCTTCCAAATGGTGAATGTATAGTGTTAAGTCGGACTGTGGTGGAATATACGAACAAGTAATATAGGCAGAAGAAGAATATAAAGAAATTTCAACACAAACAAATTCAATCTCCTGATTGGAAGACTGGACAATTTCAGACGAGAACGCAGGTAACAGACTAATCGGAGGCCGATTCTTCTTTTTTATTGTATACTCTTTTACAATAAGGTTTTTTGGCCAGAAATCTTTATGACATATTTGGCCAAAAAGATCTGGTGAGACGCCTATTTTGAAGGACGAAATGTCCCAAGTATATGAGAAACGGAACTTTTCCACCGCAATGTTTGGTGCTTGAACTTTGCCCTGGATATAGGCTATGACTTCTTCAGAAGTAGTATTGGGATCAAGCCTCTAAATAAAAATTTGTTTTTTGGGTGGAACTACAACAAGGGAACTAGAACTGCCAGGTACAGGAGTAGCTGCAACAGCAGAAGCAGTAGCAGCTGAAGCAGCCAACACTTTACTATGTTACTATTTAACATACAAATTAACAAACAATCCAAAGAACTACCCTGTGAAGCTGAACATCGATGTCACGAATTCCATTAATACGCTGACACAACGTCTGACCTAGAGCCTATAGCATGACCGAATTTCCATATTTACTTCTTATGTATTTAGCTTTAGATTCATATTCCCATTTATGTTCTTATGTTTAGTTCTCTTTTCTTCCCATTAATATATTCAGTTTTGTACAATCGCTTAAACAATAATGCCATTTTACTCCGCAACTTGGCTGTAATGACTCTCATAATCTTTAATATAAGGACAGTGTTGCTCGTTCGACTAGTTAATCTAGCTCCGCCAGTGCCTTTGAAATAAATTTAATCCATTTAATCCTCAAGTTAGGTCAGCGTAAACTTTTTAATTCTGCAAGTAATTTCAGGTTATTTTACAAATTTCTTATAACTGATAATTATACAATCTCATTCCACTTACTCTAGTCTTGGCCTCTTGGCTACGAAAAAACAACTGAACACGCGGTTCTTATGTATGTACTTAGATCAATGCAGCTGCGTATTTTTCGCGCTTATGTGTCTACTTATGTATATACACATTATACACATATTGTCACTCATCGAAGTCGGTCGTGTTTTTTTTGCGCTCTCGCTTAAATTTTGTTTTTCATTCTTTCGTGAAGCTAATTTATAATATTCAATTTAAATTCATTGCCTTACTAATTCTTAATAAATCGCTATACTCATCGCGAAGTTTGCGTTAAATTTACAAACATTTATATAAATTTATAATCAAAACTTTAACAAATGCAAATATAATTTTGTTGTTGCGCTGCTTAGGTTTTGATTCCGTTCTATCTTTTGCTCCCACCCGCGCTCTCAATTTACAGTTCATAGTTTGCTTTTGTTTGTGTGGTGTTGGTGCTCTCTATTCTTTTGTTTTCTCTTTTGATCGCGCTCGCGGCCGTTAACTTCGCGCTTGTGACAAGTTTTTGTTGTTGTGTGTTTTAATACAGATAAGTACAAATATTCTCTCTTTTTGTTTTTTCTTTCTAATTTGCATATTGCAGTTAGCTTTTTGCCTTGGTTTGTATACGTCTCTCTTTACATACATACATATACAGTTTTCTTTTTATTTACATATTGATTTATAATTTGTTTTTGTATAAATCAATTATTTAATAATGTCTGTCTGTTGCAAATATAATTGCAATAATCCCAGCAAGACCAGTGAAGACTTTCTTTACTGTTGGCTGTGTGACAATGTAATGCACTTTAAATGTGCTGGTTACACAGTCAAGGTGCGGGACAGTATTGCACAGGGTGGCGGCCTTAAATGGGGCTGTGATTCGTGTCGTGGTTTGGAGCTCGAGATGCGAAGTTTTATGAAACGGACTGGGGAAGCGTTTAAAACCCTGTCAGCTGGCGTTCATAAGCTCCAAGAGGAGTTTTTGGCGATGGAGGTTCAATTCAGAAGTTCTAAACTTTTGATTGAATCTCCGACGCGCAAGAGGGCCAGGTTTCAGGGCGCGTCCCTCAGTCCGTCGGCACTTTCGTCTCTACCAGTTCCGGCTTTCGACATTGACCCTATGTCACCAAATGTACAGCAGCTGATGTCGTTTAGGAGTCCGGCTTTGGCAGGTGTGGAGTCTCTTCCCATTTCCCCTGGAGACAGTATCCCACCTACTAACACGATATCGGTTGTAGTTTCCGAACCGTCCGGGTAAACATCCGTTTCCAGGAATATTGCCAATAAAGTAGTTACAAGAGGAGCTAGTAAAGTGCTGGCTGCTTCAGCTGCTGCCGCGTCTGCTGTAGCCGCTACAGCTGTGCCTAGTATTCCTAGTTCCCTTGTTGTAGTTCCACCGAAAAAGCAAATTTTTATTTCGAGGCTTGATCCCAATACTACTTCTGAAGAAGTCATAGCCTATATCCAGGGCAAAGTTCAAGCACCAAACATTGCGGTGGAAAAGTTCCGTTTCTCATATACTCGGACATTTCGTCCTTTAAAATAGGTGTCTCCCCAGATCTTTTTGGCCACATATGTCATAAAGATTTTTGGCCGGAACACCTTGTTGTAAAAGAGTATACAATAAAAAAGAAGAATCGGCCTCCGAATAGTTTGCTACCTGCCTCTGTGAATAACGTTCCTTCCGGCTCGTCTGCACCTGTTGGCGAGTCAAAAAACTAATTTCGTCCCTAACTCTGGCCTATCAGAACGTACGGGGACTAAAGTCTAAACTGTGTAGACTCTATGTAGATAGTATAGCCTTTGACTTTCATATTCTTGCCCTTACTGAGACTTGGCTGAAGCCTGATATTGCTGATGCTTCAATTTTCCCCCTCAAAATATTTAATATATAGACATGATCGGACTATCCGTAATGGTGGTGGCGTTTTGATCGCTGTTGACTTGGCGTTCTCGTCTCAAATTGTCCAGTCCTCCAATCAGGAGATTGAATTTGAATCTGATCCCTTAGTTATCCCCGAAGACAACTTTCATCCAACTCTGGATATAACCATTGACCTTCCTTTTAGTGTTATGTCTCGACATAATAACTCGATGCCTCCAACCCGATGTTTTCGAAAGACAAACTTTACTTAACTTAAAAAACTTTTGTTAACTAATGATTGGACATATCTGTATACTTGCACGGATATGGACTCGGCCATTTCTGTCTTCTATAAAACTCTTGAGTCGTTCTTTGATGTTTGTGTCCCGCGTGTGACTCTAGGATGGTCTGATAGACCTGCTTGGTTCTCACGTGAGTTATGTAACTTGAAGAACGTAAAATCGAGATGTTATAAAAGATTTAAAAAATCCGGTAAAGCATCGGATTTTTCCCTATATGTAGTTGCTCGATCAAATTTTATGGTGCTGAATTCACAGTGCTATAAGGATTATCTTCAGCGATGTAAACTCAGATTTTCTCGCGATCCTAAGCAATTTTATAAATTTGTAAATGTTAAACGTAAGACATCGGTGCACCCGTCTTACTTGTCTTTCGAAAACAATAAAGCTGACAATGATCAGGCAATTGCCGACATGTTTGCTGATTTTTTCAAAACAATTTATTGCTCTTCGATTTATCAAGCAAATCCTCCTTATCCTCATCACTTGCAATCGTCTAATTGCATTTTAGACCCTGTGTTTGATGAAAGTTCGGTTCTTAACGTGCTCAGTTCTGTCAAACCAATATATGCACCTGGCCCTGATGGAATACCAGGCTGCGTATTAAGGTTTTGCGCGGAGGCCCTATGTAAGCCAATACTTAAGTTGTTTACACTGTCCGTCACATCTTCCGCCTTCCCGCCTATCTGGAAGGAATCATATATTATTCCTCTTCATAAAAAGGGGAAGAAGTCCGAAGCCTCCAATTATCGGGGTATTTCTAAATTGTCTGCCATACCCAAAGCATTTGAGAAAATAATAACATCTCAATTGCAGCATTTCTGTAGTTCAATCATTTCGTCATCCCAACATGGGTTTAAAAAACGTAGATCGACAACTACTAACCTATTAGAATTTACATCTCACTCAATCAAAGGGTTCAAGACTGCCGTGCAAACTGACGTCATTTATACTGACTTTAGCAAGGCCTTTGACTCCGTTAATCATACTCTGCTTCTATATAAATTAAACGCACTTGGCATCCCCAGCCTTTTGCTAGATTGGATTCTTCAATATCTTTCTAAGCGTACACAAAAGGTCCTCTTTAAGTCTTCATTTTCTAAGACCATCCAAGTGACCTCTGGAGTACCTCAGGGTAGTCATTTGGGTCCATTGCTATTCACTCTTTTTATAAATGATCTTCCATTGGTAGTGGCACATTCTCGGGTGCTTATGTACGCGGATGATGTCAAGCTTTACCTCAGTTTTAAAGACATATCATCTTCTAGCCTACTTCAATCGGATCTTAATGATCTTCAGAGTTGGTGTGAAACAAACCTATTAAACCTTAACGGCTCTAAATGTAAAGTTATGTCTTTTTATAGATGCACTCCATACTTAGCAACTTATTATCTTAACGACACTGCCTTAGATCGGTTAGATATTATCAATGATTTAGGTGTTCTTATGGACCATAAATTAACTTTTAATCCTCATATTTCTGCTACAGTTAGTAAAGCTATGAATGTTCTTGGGTTTGTGAAACGATATGTCAAAAGAGTTTGACGATCCGTACACAACCAAAATTCTGTATACTTCTTTAATCCGTCCTATCTTAGAGTACGGATCTTGCATATGGTCACCTCAATATGAGATGCACCAAAGTAAAATTGAATCTGTTCAAAAGCAATTTCTGCTTTTTGCTCTTCGCGGTCTAAATTGGGATCGCAATGTCAATTTGCCATCATACTCCAGTAGGCTTCTTTTAATCAATCTTCCTTCTTTAATTAATCGTAGAGTAATGCTTGGTGCTATCTTTATTCATAAACTTTTAATAGGTGAAATAGACTCTCCTGAGCTATTGAACCAGTTAAACCTATCTGTACCTATCTACTAGAAATTTTATTCCTCTATCCTTAAAACACTGTAGCTCTAACTATTCTTAGCATGAACCTTTTCGAGTCCTATGTTCTGATTACAATCTTCTGTATCCCGTAATTAGATCAGAAGCCTCTCTTTCCCTTGTGAAAACTTCTATTTTAGCACATTTAGCTCGTAATTAGCTGTAGTTAATCATATTTTTAATAGTTTGTCCGTTTTAATTGTATTTGTCCACGCGATCGTGCCGTCCGATATGCGGCTGCGCCCCACGGTCGGTCGGGCGGGAGGTGGACAGCGCTCTGCTTGGGCTCGCGCGAAACAGGCTATGTCCTGGTGTCGTATGGGCCACTTGAACGTACTTCGCATTGTACGCGTCAACGCCCAGACAATATAATAAAGTACCGCAAGAGTAGAATGAGAGAGAGAGTTTTAAAGTTTTTAAAGAGCGTCATTCTGTTTGTTCGGACAGAGTTCCGTTTTGTGTTACAGTGGTACGAACTTTATTCGCAGGCCCGAATTTCGGCAACATTCCCCTCCCAGCAAGCGAGCCACTAGAGCTTGCTTCATTTTTCCCGACATCGAGGACTGCTAACTTTACTGCTGGTGTGGAGAGGACACCTAGTTGTGTCTGTACCTTCGCCTGCCGGACTTGACCATCTTCTGCGGTGGTCACTTCGACCACTCGACCCTTTGTCCAGGTATTACGACGCTGATTTTCATCCACTATAAGTACGATATCGCCTACACCAATTGGCTTTACTTTTTTATGCCACTTGGACCTTCGTGTTATGTTTGGTAGCATCTCTTTGACCCAGCGTTTCCAAAATAGGTTGGCGAACATCTCACTCTGGCGGAGCGACAATTTATAGTCGATTTGTTCCGGATCGCAAATCGGTTTTTCTCCATTTGATGAGCCAAGCAACAGGTGATTTGGCGTAAGAGCTTCTTGGTCTTCGTCGTCCAGGGACACGTATGTCAGGGGCCTGTAGTTGACCGTCATTTCCACCTCTGCCATTGCGGTAAGAAGACTTTCATCTGAGAATTTCTGATTTGGTGTTATACGGTATAACATGGTTTTAACGGAACGCACTAAGCGCTCCCAGGCTCCTCCCATGTGAGGAGCTGACGGTGGGTTGAAGTACCATGATATTTCCTGCTGCGACAATTCTCGGTGCATTTTTGCATCTTCCAGTTGAAGTTTGTCTCTAAGAAAGGCATCGGTCCCTCGAAAATTAGTCCCGTTATCGCTATATATTTCCTTTGGTGTGCCTCGGCGCGATATATGGCGTCTTAAGCCCATTAGGCATGAGTTTGTGGTTAGACTATGCACGATCTCAATGCTTATTGCTCGCATTGTGAGGCAGGTTAACAGCATGCCCCACCTTTTCAATGACTTTCTTCCATCGATAACTGTTAGTGGCCCAAAATAATCAACTCCTACATACGTAAACGCTGGCTTGAATGCACCCAGTCTAGCCCTCGGTAGGGGCCCCATTCGCGATTCGTCCTTCAGGGATGCCAGCGAAGCGACTGGCTCTATCATTTAGAAAGAGTTGTAACCTCCATAGTGGACTGCTCCGGCAAACGTGGTGGCCGTTTTCGATGGCTGTGTACTCTTCGTTGTAACATTCTTGTTGTATGTTCCGGTAAAGAAACATTCTGGCTTCATTAATTTGGGATGCCGGTCGGCTTGTATTCTCATTTGATATACGTATTTTCTTGATCAATTTCCTCTTATAGGCAAGCCAACATGCAATTGCCCTTGTCAATCGATTCCATTTTGAAATGTACTCGTAATTGATTCTTACTGATTCCCTTCGCATGTGAAGGAAACGAGGACGCAGTTCCTCAGTGACTGTCCTTTCATTGGTAGTTTCCGTCGGCCAATCAGCCGGCGGTAGTTTTAGGAACTTGGGTCCTTCGAACCATTGTGTATATGTTTCAAGCCTATGTTGTCGTTTGGTAGCGATGTCCGCAATATTTAGTTAGCTTGGTACCCATCTCCAGTTTCTGGCATCTGTGAGCTCACATATCTCGGCTATCCTAAACATAACATATTGTTGATATCGTCGTGGAGCTCCAATGAGCCACGCTAGAACCGTTTTCGAGTCGGTCCATAAGTAACATTCCTCAAAGTCGATTTCATGTTGTGTTATTATATTTTTCATCAGTCGCGCTCCAGTTACTGCTGCCTGTAGCTCCAAGCGGGGTATCGAAAGCGGCTGCAACGGAGCTACCTTGGATTTGGCTGAAACGAGACTCAAAAGTATTTGGTTATTTTGTTCGATACGAAAACACGCAACGGCAGAGTAGGCGTCTTCTCCCGCATCCACGAATACGTGAATTTGAACTCGGCAGTCTTTTGCATGCCAATTTTTAAAATAGCATCTCGGAATTCGCAAGTTCTCTATCAAGGGTAAGAAGGACAGCCATGATTGCCACATATCCTGTAGATTGGGTGGTATTTCCTCATCCCAATCAATCTTCGATCGCCAAACTTGTTGAAGCAGTATTTTGAGATACATCATTATACAGGATACAAAACCCATGGGGTCAAAAACTGACATCAAAACTTGTAAAATTTCCCTTTTGGTTGGTGCGACTTTTGTCGCTATTATGTTGCGCTTCAGGCGTACAAACTTTAGTGCATAGGTGAAGGCATCTTGATGTGGGCTCCACCGCATGCCCAATATTTTCTCATAAGAGTGTATCTCTTCACTGTTAAAGAACTGTTTTTCGTCGTAGTTTGTCGTGTCGCAAAGTGCAGCGAGTACCCGTTTGGAGTTCGAACACCACTTGCGCATATGGAAGCCCCCGCGTGCGTGGACTTCTCTAACTTCCTTCGCTAATGTAATGGCTTCTTCTTCTGAATGGCATGAATCGATGTAGTCGTCTACATAGTGACTTGACTGAATAGCTTTAGCTGCCGCAGGAAATTCGTCCGCGTGTTTCTTAGCGTTCAAGTCGCGCACATAGTGCGCTATACAGGGTGAGCACGTGGCTCCAAATGTCAACACATTTAATTGGAAAGTTTCTACGACTCCGGTTGTCTGATTTTTCCATAGGAATCGTTGTGCTTTAGCGTCTTCTTCTCGTACTGCTATTCGATGGAACATTTCGGCGATGTCACCGCTCACGCCGATTGCTCTCATTCTAAAGTTGTACATAATCTGCAGCAAGGGCACGAGCAAATCGGGCCCCTTTAGAAGAAAGTCATTTAGGGCCACTCCTGATGATTGAGCTGCCGCGTCCCACACCAATCTGACCCTGTCAGGTTTATGTGGATTTCGTACAGTAAAAATGGGCAAGTACCATGCGTTTTCGGGTTTCTCCCTGATTTCTTCCTCTGGCAACTTTCTGGCATAGCCTTTGGCTATTAAGTTTTGTATTTGATTATGTAGCTCATTTGCAAAAGGAGGGTCTGCTGCCATTTTTTTTTGCATGTCCATAGTCCATTCTGGTCTCGTTTTTGCAGCTATTGGTTGCTGCCATTTTCCTTCGCGCACCTTTAGCGAAGCTATGAGATTCGGATTATTACTGCCGATTATCATTTGAGGCATTGCGTTAATGAAGCTCGGGATAGGCAGGTTTTTTAAATGCGGATATTTCTGTTTTATCCTATCTGCTATCATCGTCTCGGCTGAAAGACCAATGGACTTAACCGTACAGACTTCATTTACTTTAAATAATTTATTGCCCAGTCCTTGTTTTGAGATTTTCAAGTTCAGCTGCTTGGATTCCGGCTCCTGCCGACTAACATCGCCGGTCCATCTAATGCATAGGGGATTGGCGAAACCTTTCACTTCGAGCGCATCAGCCAATTTTTCTTCTACAAGTGTTAGAGTCGATCCGTCATCCATAAATGCGTAGATATCGACGGATTTCGAATTGGAGTGCAAAGTGGCTGGAACGATTCGAACATAGCATTCTGGCTGGTTGGTTAGTGACCCACGATGATTGTGCAGAACGCTTTCCGTCACGTCCTTGTGAAGGAGACGGTGATGTTTTGCTTTGCAGCCATTTATGTCGCAAGCTACGCGACTCCAGCAGGATCCCTTGTGGTTTTTGAGTCACTGAGCACATAGGTGATGGTTATTTATCGCGTTCCACCTGGGTTCGACTGACATCCGCAACAACTTTTCGCAAGACACTGGTTTGTGGTGTCCTTTGCATATCGCACAGACTGTGTTTTTAGGGTTATCTGTAGACGCTGCGGTAAGTGTATGCATCACTCCTCTGTTCATTCTCTTCTTGTCGCTTTCTAGTAATATGTTGGGCGTAGATACGCGGCTCGCCGCTTCCGCCAATTCAAACAACCAATCCGCTAGGTGCTGTATGTTCGGGTAGGGTATGGATTTTGAATGTAGAGCCCAGTTAAGCATCATATCAGGTCCCGTCTTCTCGATAAGCTCTTGTAATAACGTAGGGTTGTTCAGGTGCGCATCTAGCTTGCTTGCCCTAATGGTAGCGCACATATTTTTCACCGCAAATGCAAACTCGATCAGCGGTTCCAGCTTGCCCTTTAGAGGAGGCAAATTTCGCACATTCTCCATCAACAGTTTTATTATACCATACACCCATAGGGTGAAATGGTATTTTAAAGTCGCCAAAATGTATGTAACATGCAGAAGGAAGCTTCTCCGACCCTATAAAGTATATATATTCTTGATCAGGATCAACAGCCGAGTCGATCTAGCCATGTCCGTCTGTCCGTCCGTCCGTCCGTCCGTCTGTATGAACACGCAGATCTCGGAGACTATAAGAGCTAGAGCCACCAAATTTGGTATGTATACTCGTGTAGTATGCACATGTTCAGAGTTAATTGGAATTTCGTCCACGACCCCTTACGCCCCCAGGAAGCACATAAAACTGTTTTTCTTAAAAGGTATGACAGCTAGAGACATCAAATTTAGTTTGTATACCCGATTAGTTAGTGCGCAGAAATTAACTGTTCAAACTTTTTGCCACGCCCCCCTTACGCCCCCAGGAATCACACAAAACTGTTTTTCTTAAAAAGTATAATAGCTAGAGACATCAAATTTAGTTTATATGCTCGTTTAGTTAGCGCACAGAAACTAATTGTTTAAACTTTTTGCCACGCCCCCTTCCGCCCCCGGAATTTACATAAAAGTGATTTCCTTAAAAACTATGATAGCTACCGACATCAAATTTAGTATGTAGACTAGCTTAATAGACGCGCAGATATTGGCTATTTAAACATTTTGCCACGCCCACTTCCGCCCCCGCAAATTAAACAAAACTGATTTTATCAAAAACTATTAAAGCTAAAGTCACCAAATTTAGTATGTATACTGGCATAGTATGCGCGGAGAATTTAGATATTTTCACATTTTGCCACGCCCACTTCCGCCTCCATAATTTAGAAAAAACCGATTTCCTCCTGTATTTTTTTGACTATCGCATTCAAATTCGGCAGACTAATTATTCTTATTTATTTCTACCAAACTACCAAATTTTATTGAAATCGGACTAGAAACATGTAAAATATGCGTATGAACGTATTTTACTACGCGGTCCACAAGGCCAGAATTGGACGTTGGCTAGTAGCAGCGCTAGAGTGCTCGTGTGTTTGTAGAGTGAGCGAGATAGCACATAGTATAAGACATGTAAAAAGAATTTAATAGACATACATTTGGTCTTCGAAATTTGAAATATTTGTTTCACCAGGTGTATGGTATACCCAAGTCGACGAGTCGACTTACTTGCTTCATTATTTTGATCTTCTTTCAATTCTAAGCTAAGCTAATGCACCGTACGAATTAATACTGGTCAATATTTTTTTATCAGTTCAGCAGAGCATTTAATGAAATTATTGTTGTTGTTATTGAAGTACCTCAAACATTTTATGTTATATAATAGAGAATAAAAGGATCTTTCAGAAAAAAGTGGTTTGCATGTGCTATCTTCTACAGTATTGAAAATATCGTCAGTTAAACATTGCATTTGGGTAAAAAAGCTTGCCGTACGAATTAATAGTGGTCGGGGCTCGTAATATAGAATATATTAAAAAAAATAAAAGAGAACTTTGATACCAGCAATGACCAGCTACGACGAGGCTACCAAGCAACCTCCCGGATGATGTTTTTTTTTTTTCATTCATTCGCTGTAGCAGAATGAAATACTCACATAATCATATCCCGTTATATGCAGCAAAGGGGAAGCCGGAAAGCCAGGAACATTGTTTGTGGCCTTGTTGGGTTTGAGGTACATGGTCCTGTTTATCATAGCGTAGGTGATTTGGCTGCGTACTGCAAATAGCTGATTGCCCTGAGTGTAGGAAAATACTTTTCAGTTTTGGGTCGAGGTCCTTAATTATCACGATGCTGGCAGAAACAACACTTTTCGGCAGCTAGCATTATTTGCTATACACATTCTATCGCTTACTTGGTCAAATGCTGCTGTTGAACGCGTATTTAGCCAAGTTAACATCGTTAAAAGTAAATTGCGGAATCAATTAAATGTTAAAGGTTTGAACGCGATTTTACGTTTAAGGTGTAAGATGTAAGTTATTAAGGAATTCTGTTAAATGTTCACACATATATCGAAGCCCGTATTTTAAGTATCGATTGTTAGTAGTAAGTCAGTATTTTAAGTATCGATTGTTAGTATTAAGTCGCCTATGGAAAATATCGGTATGTGGCCTAAGGCCACACTGGAGGGTGCCTCCTTTTTCTACCGGTAACGAGACAACGAGACAGACGCACTGTGTCTGCTCCCCGCCGCGCCCACTGCTGTGCCTGCCGCCGCAGTACCTGCACCCGTCACTGACCCTGACGTTCCTTGGGCCGCGGACCCATGGGAAGATATGCCCGCCTTAGTGCCTTCCGTGCCGTCTGCCGCCATCACACCTGCTGCTTCCGCCTCCCCCAGCCTGAACGAGCAACTGACGACGCCACGGAAACAGCATGAGTTGCTACAGCTGCAACAGCAGATCCTCAGGCTGCAACAGAACATGGATGAATTCAGAACACCAAGGCAGCAAGTCAGTGACCTGAGTGTGATCGAGAGCATGGTGGCTCGATTCTCAGCTGATACTGCATATGATGTGAAGAAATGGCTGAACGATCTGGAGGACGCGTTTGAAATCCTGCAATTAAATGACCGCTTACGTTTGGTTGCATGCCGTCGCATGCTGGAGGGGACGGCGGCGGTGTTGCTGCGCACGGTATCGGTGCACAGCTACGGAGAACTCAAATCAATCCTCCTCCGAGAGTTTGGACGCTCGCGCAGCATCGAAGAGGTGTACCACGCAGCGTAGCCGGCGCTTTAGGGCAGGCGAAGGATGCTTGAGTTTTGCAATCGAGATGCAGGAGATTGCCATGAATGCTCCGATTCCGGAGAACGAGTTGGTCGACATGATCATCGATGGACTGCGGGACAATTTTACTCGAGTCGGCATGCTGTACTCAGCTCGCACGGTGGCCGAACTGAAGCCCCTACTGGAACGCTACGAGCGCTTCCGTATGCAGGCGGCTGTCTCCAAGCAAAGTCTCAGCGTGAAGGTGCAGCCAACAACAACTGCCTCGTCCTCTGGGAACAAATCCTCAGTCACGGCCACAAGTGAGACCAGATGTTTCAACTGCTCGATCAGACCGCCGAACTCCTGCTTCAAGTGTGGCATTCTGGGCCACATTTATAAGAACTGCCTGTCTCGGATGGAAACTGCCACGGCCGCCACCCCTGCCGCCACCACTGCCGCCGCCACTCCTGATGATGTGGGAGATAGATTGAACCATCTACAACTGGTGAGTGTTGCTTTTGTTTCTAATGAAGTGCAAGATAGGGAATTTATAAATCTGTTTTCCCTTCTCGACTCGGGCAGCCCGAAGAGTTTTATCCGTGAATCTGAAGTCCCCTTAGTCGTCTTAGTCCCAGTAGATTGAACTGCCGTGGTTTAGGAAACAGCCAACTTCGGTCTTTGGGCCAAATCGTTTGTAGGGTTCACGTCCGCAGCACGGAGACCATTCATACGTTTGAAGTTTTACCCAACAAAGCAACTAAATTGCTCATGATTCTCGGTAGAGATCTCCTGTATAAAATTAATATTAGACTTTGTAAATTGAAAGAGATTAAATATGAAAAAAAAAACTATGATACTTATGAATAAACCGACTGAATATATAACCATGAAACTCACGGCTGTTCTGAAGTCATTTGATTTATTGAGGAAAAATATAGCGGTACTACCGCACGATAAGAATGATATGTTATCTGCCGAATTGTTGTCTGATTCTCCCCTTGCACTTATGGCTATAAATGCCATTGGATCCCTGCTGTCAATGATTCAGAGTTTGATATAGAGGCCACTTTACGGGAACTCCGATTTTTTGACGTCCCCGCCGTCTGTCACACCATGAACGCATCGAGTTGCGTGAGATCTGTGACGATCTCTTGAAAGCTGGCATTATTCGCCACAGTAGTTCCCCTTACGCTGCCGCGATTGTCCCTGTACTTAAGAAGAACAACACCATGAGAAAGAGTGTATTACGGTTCGGGATCATTTTCCGATTCCTCTGTTAGATGATTGCACCGAACACTTCACAGGTGGTAAATCATTCTTCACCGTTTTGGACTTGAAGAACGGGTTCCACCATGTGAAAATGCATCCAGATTCAATCAAATATACTGCCTTCGTAACCCCTGAAGGTCAGTATGAAAATGTACGCATGCCCTTTGGACTTTGTAACGGCCCTTCCGTGTTCGCTAGATTCGTTTATTCTGTCATTAAGAAATTCATAAACCAAGGTCAACTGGTGATATATATGGACGATATACTAGTAGCATCGCATGACTTTGAAACCCATCTCGAAATACTGACGGAAATACTGTATACGTTAAGAGTGAACGGGCTATGCCTGATACTGACTAAATGCCGTTTTGCGTATAGGGAATTAGAGTATTTGGGTTACTTGGCCAATTCTGCCGGTATCACGCCTAAACCAGCTCATCTTCAGGCGATACGAGATTTGCTCATACCAAGGAATAGCAAGGAATTAGAGCGCTGCTTAGGTTTATTCTCATACTTCCGCCGACTTGTACGTGGTTTCGCCAAGATTGCATATCCGATGTCCCGATTGTTGAGAAAAAATACCCTTTACGTCTTCTCCGAGGAATGCCTCGAATCCATCTGAACCCTGAAGTCGAAACGGATCGAATCACCCGTGTTATCCATCTACAACACGATGTTTGAAAAAGAGTTACACTGTGACGCTAGCTCAACTGGTTTCGGAGCAGTGTCCTCCAGAAACAAACCGACGGTAAAATGCACCCAGTGTTCTACTTCTCTAAAACAGCCTCCGCTGCCCAATTGAAACTACACAGTTATGAACTGGAGACGCCAGCTATCGTGTATGCCCTGAAACGTTTTGAGACGTACCGTAAGTTCATTCCGTTCAAAGTCGTGACGGATTGTAGTTCCCTGGCGCTGACACTGAGAAACGGTGGGCATTCCGCGAAAATTGCTCGCTGGGCCCTGCTGTTAGTAAATTTAAACTAGACAATTGTACACCGCTCGGGGGTTAGTATGCCCCATGCCGCTTTAAGTAGAATAGAAACCGCAGCATACGTGGACGATTTAAGCCTCGATTTCCAACTGCAGTTAACTCAAAACCGTGACCCCGATATTGTTAAACTCCGAGATGATTTAGAGAAACATGAAATAGCAGATTTCGAACTGTGTGACGGAGTAGTGTACCATCTGTCCCCGACGAGTGTACCCCAACTTTATGTCCCTTCCGAAATGATAAACCATGTCATACGAATAGTGCATGAGAAGCTTGGCCATATGGCCACTGAGAAGTGTTGTGCACAAATCAAGAAGTACTACTGGTTTCCGTGTATGAAGTCTTACGTCAACAATTATATTAAAAACTGCCTCAAGTGTATTTATTATACCGCTTCCGCTCAAGACAATCGCTTCACGCTATACAGTATTCCGGAAGTGCCCCTGCCGTTTTATACCATTCATATTAATCATCTAGGTCCCCTTCCGTCCATACTCTATAAGAAAAAGTATCTTCTGGTTGTCGGAACAACTGCCGAACATAGAGTTTGCATTGAATAAGTCAGTCCACAACAAAATTTGCCGCTTCTGTACTCCTATTCGGGATTGAAACAACGAGGCGTGGTAGTGGATGAACTAACCAAACGATTGGGTGAGAGGACGGACGATACCTCAAAAGGTAGACGTCCGGAGAATAGCCTTCCGTAACATTGTCAAGTCCCAAGAATATAATGCTGAGTATTATGCGAGGCATCACCTCCCTGCCGTTAGTTTTGAGGAGGGAGATTTCGTAGTTGTGAAGAATGTGGATACTTCGGCAGGTATAAACAAAAAACTTATCAGACGGTATCGTGGCCCTTACGTTGTTCATAGAAAACTTCCGAATGACCAGATCACCCAACTGCCGTATGACGGGATCTTAGAAGCCTCCAAATTGAAGCTATGGGTTGTCCCTGATAGAGATTGCACTTCTGAAATCCAAACAAGGGCGACACTAGCCACTTAATGTTATTATTTACCCCCTTTTCGTTAGCAACTAGAATCGAGGTCGATTCCTTGTCAGGACGGCCGAGTTGTAAGATGTCAGTTATTTAGGAATTCTTAAATGTTAAATGTTCACACATATATCGAAGCCCGTATTTTAAGTATCGGTTGTTAGTAGCAAGTCAGTATTTTAAATATCGATTGTTAGTATTAAATCGTTGGGACGAGAGCTAAATAAAAAAGTGCATAAATTCTTTAAATTTATTGTTATAAGAAAAACAGAATGCGTGTGGTTGGTTGTGCAGTTCATTCGCGACTGACTTCTATTTGTCTCTCATCGAGTCATTGTTCTCTTTAACGCATCTCGTGAGAGAGCATACAAAGTTACATATATATATTCATATGTGTGTGATCATGCATGCATTGAGTTGAGAGAGAATTATTTCAACACCCTTCCTCAATGCAAGTATGTCCACAAATTTATCTTATACTTAACAAATTCGTAAACTCTACATGCTTCTTCTTTGCAAGATTCTTGGTTAGGATATCAGCTATCATTTCATTAGTAGACTTATACTTTAAAATAATCTGACCATCATTAACTACTTGTCTAACAAAATGATATCTAATGTCCACGTGCTTCGTCCTTGAATGGTGTACCGGGTTCTTAGCCAATTGCTGCGCGCTGAGGTTATCGCCATACAAAACGGTAGATGTATCTTCCTCTCCGCAACCAATCTCGATGGTTAATCGACGCAATACAATGGCTTCTTTGCACGCTGTTGATAACGCCATGTATTCTGCTTCGGTGCTGCTAAGAGCAACACTCCGCTGCTTCTCCGATTTCCATGATATCGGTCCGCCAGCCAGAAAATATACATATCCTGTATAAGACTTGCGATCAATCCTATCGCCTGCCCAATCTGCGTCCACGAAACCAGTAAACGCCGCATCCGACTGCTTGTAATGAATCTTGAAGCCAACTGTTGAAGCCAAATATCTTAAAACATGCTTTATGGCTGCAAGGTGTTCATTATGGGGGTCCTTGTTACGTTGAGCCAACTTCGATACTGAGTGGAGAATATCTGGTCTAGTAGTCAACGCAAGCCACATTAGCTCGCCTATCATTGACTGATAAAGAGTTGCATCAACCCTTTTACACTCCATTTTATCGCAGGCTACCTGATACCCTGCTTCTAACGGTGTTGCGGCTCTTCTGCACTGAGCATAGCCATATCGTTCCAGTAGATCCTTGATGTACTGTGAATGAGGTTCACGGTGAACCTCCATTCAAACGCTGCCATAATAGCTGACTTAATCCTGTCAAGATCCGATTTCTCCTGGCATCCTATGAGAAGATCGTCTACATAGACAAGGATTAGAGATAGGTTACTTTTTGCTTGCTGTTTGTATAGACATGGTTCATTGTCGCAAGGTATGAAACCATTAGCTCGCAAAACACTATCGAGTTTGGAGTTCCACTCCCGTCCAGACTGTTTGAGTCCATATAACGCCTTTTTCATCAGAAGTACCTTGCTTTTGTCTTCAGTTGCGTATCCTTCGGGCTGCCTCATGTATACGGTATCGCCCAAATCACTGTTTAAGTAAGCCGTGCATACATCCATCTGGTGTAGATACAATTTTAACTGCGCTGCTAGGGCCAAGATGAATCGAACACTCTCCAAGCGGCATACAGGCGAGTATGTTTCATTGTAGTTCACTCCATAGCGCTGTGAACATCCTTTTGCTACTAGTCTCGCCTTAAAACGCTCGACTTCTCCCTTTGCATCACGCTTTACACTGTAGACCCACTTGCAGCCAACAGGTTTATACCCTTCCGGTAGCGAACTAAGCTGCCAAGTGTGATTTGACATCAAGGAGTCATACTCCTTTTGCATAGCCTCACGCCAATACGAAGCAAACGGACTACTAACCGCCTCATCATAGGTCTCTGGTATGATCACCTCACTTGTAATCAATGCGCTTAAAATGTTGAACTGCTTCTTTGGTCTACCAGGCCTTCCAGTTCGAATCAGCTTCGGCCTACCGGGTCCAACCCGTTGTTCAACCACAGGTTCTGCCACTTCTTGTTCAACTGCCATGTCGAAATCTTCGCTACTGCTGCCCTTCTCGGTGACCTCTGCATCAGACTCGTCTGTACTACTCAAGTGATCTGCTGCATCAACAAATACTGCATCCTGATCATCCGTATATGGAAAATCAAACTTGACGATATCACCATTCGAATCGCCATTGCCGAAACGCTCGTCGAACAAAACGTCTCGCTTCTCAACAACTTGCCTGGTTTCGGCGTCGTACAACCGATACCCTTTCGCATTTCGAGAATAACCAACCATTCGGTATTCTTTGCCCTTTGGATCAAACTTGCCCTTATGATGTCCTTTGTCCAGTGCCACTGCAATAGACCCAAAAACTTTTAAATGACTTATTGATGGTTTCTTACCATTCCATGCTTCCATTGGAGTCATGTTAACCAGGGCTCGAGTTGGTGACCTATTCCGCAGATAAGCAGCTGTATAAACTGCCTCAGCCCAAAGAGATTGATGTAGACCAGACTGGATGAGCAAGCATCTTGACATCTCCACAAGAGTTCTGTTAACTCTCTCTGCTACACCGTTCTGCTGCGACGTGTATGGTACCGTGAGCTGCCGCAATATTCCATTGCCCTCGAGAAACTCGTCAAACGATTTATTGACGTACTCGCGACCATTGTCGCTCCGAATGCACTTTAGCTTCTTTCCAGTTTGCCGCTCTGCCATGTTTTTAAACTCGACAAACTTTTCAAACACTTCATCCTTTCCCTTCAGGAAATATACAAATATGCGACGAGACCTGTCATCGATAAATGTCAAAAAGTATCTGCTGCCTCCAAGGCTTTTTGTATCAAACGGACCGCAAACATCTGAATGCATCAGCTCCAAGATTTCCTTAGCTCTGTTCTTGGTCGAATCTGGAAATGGCTGTACTGTGATCTTGCTTACCATGCAGATCTTGCAGGGTTCCAACGACGTTGAGTCAAACGTTCCCATGCCACAGGCCAAATCCTTTCGTGCAATTTCAGCTAAACTACCATAGTTGAGATGTCCGTACCTTTTATGCCACAAATCTTCGTAAGTCTGTTCAATGGCATAGCATTCGCTCGGTGCTGTTCCAAAAATATACAAACGGCCAACTTTGTCCGCTTTCAAAATGCATTCGCCCTTTTGGATCACTCGTGCATACTTTAGTCCAAATTCAACGATGCTTCCATGTTCAACTGCTTTGCTCACCGACACGAAATAACCTCTCATTTTGGGTACATACAATACATTCTTTAATGTAAGTATACGTGAAACCATATTCAGCTTTACCTCGCCCTTTCCTTCAGCCTGAAGAAAGTTATTATCAGCCAAAACAATTTTTTCCAAATGTTTCTCAAATTTTGAAAACAAATTTCTGTTACAACACATATGGCTGGTGGCGCCACTGTCCAGACACCAGTTCGATCGTTCCAAACATTTCGCGTCCAACGCGTTCAGCAAACCTAACGATGACTGTACTGCCTTATTCGGGTTCGATGCAACCTTCCGACCGTTTACACTGGGACAATTTGCTTTAAAATGGCCTTTGCCGCCACACGCAAAACAGTTCCAAACTTTTTGCTTTTTCTTCCAATTGTCTCTCTGCATCGATTGCTTTTCCACCACTGTAAATGCTTTTGCGCTCTCGATCGGTTTTTCGCTCTCTCTTTTGCGTTCTCCTTCTTCTCTCAGCTTTATGCATAACATGTCGAAACACGGTAAACTGTCGCGTGTCTCTATGGCGACAACGAAATTGTCGAATTCGTCTGGAAGACTGGAAAGCAAAATAACACTGTGATAGTCGAAAAAAAAGACATGGCAAAATTCGATGGTTTCACCCTATTTCGGGTCCTGCGAATCGAACTGCATCATTAGTTTTTTAAGTTATCACGATGGTTTCATACAAAATTTTTTGCGGAAGTTTTTCATCAAAGTTGCCATTTTTTCGAAAAGGATGTTTTTTTCATTTGCTTCTAACTTCTAAAATATTCATTCTTTTTACAAACTTTCTTTAGCAAAGTTTCTTGTCTTCACGACAAAGCCTTCAGAAGGTTCAGGACGATCTTGAGCCACGCCTGAATAATTCAGCTGGCAAAGTGCAAGAGATTTCCCAATTAAATGCGGCCACGGAACAGCAATTGAAGGACATTAATATCTTGATTAAACAACTGCCAGCTGAAACCCAAAGGGATATGTGGAAGAACTACAATACTAACGCCAGCGGTGCATTGGAAATCCTACAAAATGTTTTGGAAATCTTGGAACCTGTGAGCAAACAAACATAACATTGAGATCCAGCAACAGAATGCGGCCAAGCTTACACAACAATTGGGACAGGATATTGAGAACTTGAGACGCCAAATTGAGACAGCTCGACAGGTTGCCAACAATATTAAGGTCGGTGTTAAGTTTAAGCCCAGCACTGTACTTGAATTGAAGACACCCGAGAAGGCAAAACTGTTGTCCACCAAAACGAAAATGTCGACACTCTTCCGTACCAATGATTCGAATGGGTTCCTTCTCTATTTGGGCAACGATAATAAGACCACACAAAAGAATAATGACTTTGTGGCCCTGGAGATCCTTAATGGTTATCCCATATTGACCATCGACTTGGGTAATGGACCGGAACGCATCACCAGTGATAAATATGTCTCCGATGGCAATTGGTATCAGGCTGTCGTCGAGCGTGTGGGTTCCAATTCCAAGCTGACAATCCGCGAAGAATTGCCCGATGGCAAAATTGTTGATCATACGAAATCGGGTTATTTGGTTGGCTCTCAAAATGTCTTGCATGTCGATCGTAATAGTCGTCTATTTGTCGGCGGCTATCCGGGACCTTCGGACTTCACGGTGCCCGATGACATACGCTCGAATTCGTTCAATGGTGAAATTGAACTGCATCATTAGTTTTTTAAGTTATCACGATGGTTTCATACAAAATTTTTTGCGGAAGTTTTTATTCAAAGTTGCCATTTTTTCGAAAAGGATGTTTTTTTCATTTGCTTCTAACTTCTAAAATATTCATTCTTTTTACAAACTTTCTTTAGCAGAGTTTCTTAGAATTGAAAGAGCTACAAATATTGGGAAGACATCTAGCCTCCAAATCCGTCCGTTCACGAGCATTGGGACAAAATGTAAAAAAAATCGAATCTTGACCAAATTTTTTTTATGTTTTCTTTCTCGCATTTTGCTAAAATTGATATTAATCCATTTGAAGCTTGGTCATTATATGAGAATTTATTTTGCTCAATGGCAGCAGAAGAGACACCATTTCATATGTTCCATTAACCCAACGATATTTTTGCAGTATGCAAACGTATTATTGCCGTTTATTTCGAAAAAGTCCAAAAGTCTCTTCCTATACCCGTACACTTTTACATCCTTAGACAAAATGTTAACAGATCGTAAATGATGTGCTAAAGAGTTCGCTTGCCTTTGTGACAATTTCAGTTGTCTTACCATCGTATATAATCGAGCTTGGGATATCTAGAGATGTTGACAAGTTTTATCGATTTAGGATGGATCATACGTTAAGAGTAACTCTTTAGGTTTGGTGACAAATGTTGGCGAATTATACCTTTCTGTTGGGCTTTGACAT
Organism: Drosophila tropicalis; assembly: GCF_018151085.1. NCBI lineage: Eukaryota > Metazoa > Arthropoda > Insecta > Diptera > Drosophilidae > Drosophila > Drosophila tropicalis. The sequence goes on along the minus strand of NW_027172621.1, from coordinate 214,786 downwards.
CTTGTAATATACTCCGAATGAGGTACTGTGCAGATTGAACACTTTTATAGACCATAAAACTCTTTAGTTTTGCGAGTTTATTCTGGCATGCGTAGCAGTTATCTGTATGATTGTGAATCTATCTAAATCATTGGAATGCCGAACCCCATTTTTGGGCGCAACCTTTTTGACCAATTTTGCAAATTGTTATTGCATTGTGCGCTCGTAAATTTTCCATACACAGCAAAATCCGGCAAAATTTGTGGGACACTTGTTCGCAAGTCAAAATTACGATTAACATCTATGCTTACACGATCAGTAGAGGTAATATTTGGTCTCATAAGTACCCACCGATATCAGTAGAATAACGGTAAAAGGCTTACGTAGTTAAAGCTCTTGGGAAATAAATATTTCTAATATCAAGGGCGTAACCAGTACTTAAGTTTGTAAGGGGTAACATTTTTTTCTCTTAACATAACTTTTATAATGCATTATCAAGTTCTCCTTTAAGTAAATTGATTTAAATTCACCCCTCCCCCGTGCACAATCCAGGCTACGCCCTTGACAACTATTGTTGTCAAACAATTTATATGCAGTTATTATACCGACTGTATAAATATTTTTCAAAAACTAAAGAACTACAGTTAGTTTAATTTTGTTAACATATCTAAAAAAAATTCGATTTGATTATGTGGTTATATTATAAATCGTAAATTAGATAGGTCTGGGTCTCTTCTGCTGCCATTGAGCAAAATAAATTCTCATATAATGATCAAGCTTCAAATGGAATAATATCAATTTTAGCAAAATGCGAGAAAGAAAACATAAAAAAAATTTGGTCAAGATTCGATTTTTTTTACATTTTGTCCCAACGCTCGGGAACGGACTGATTTAGAGGCTAGATGTTCCCAATATTTGTAGCTCTTTCAATTCTAAGAAACTTTGCTAAAGAAAGTTTGTAAAAAGAATGAATATTTTAGAAGTTAGAAGCAAATGAAAAAACATCCTTTTCGAAAAAATGGCAACTTTGATGAAAAACTTCCGCAAAAAATTTTGTATGAAACCATCGTGATAACTTAAAAAAATAATGATGCAGTTCGATTCGCATCATCGAATTTTGCCATGTGTTTTTTTTTTTTTTGAAAAAAACTATCACAGTGTAATCGTCGTGAGCTCGTCCAATATTTCGATTCCAACGCCAGCAAGTTTGTCCAAGATTTCCTTGAAATCCGACAAATAACTCGATATGCTTTGACCCTCCTGAATGCGTTTACTTAGCAATTTCTTGAAAAGTGCTACTTTTCTAACGGGTCCTCTGGGTTGATGAGCTTCCTGAAGCTTCTTCCAAGCCTCATGTGCACTTGCACAGTGCTTCACATGTCCCAACTGTGAAGTCTTGACGCTAAAGGTGATCATTGCCAATGCCTTCTGATCCAGCGTCGTCCATTCGGTGTTCTCCCCCGTAGTTGGCCTTGCCAATACGCCTGACGCCACATTCCACAAATCCGCATGCACCAGCACACTTTTCATCTGGATGCACCACGAGTCATAATTACTGTCCTCGAGTTTATCAATCTGATATAACGCCGACATTATACTCGTTCATATATACTTTGTGAAAAAACCGTCTAGAACACAGCGCGAAAACCAATTTCTTCTAAAAATTACCACAGCAACCACATAGGCACGTTGCCTGGGCCCATAACCTATTGTTATAAGAAAAACAGAATGCGTGTGGTTGGTTGTGCAGTTCATTCGCGACTGACTTCTATTTGTCTCTCATCGAGTCATTGTTCTCTTTAACGCATCTCGTGAGAGAGCATACAAAGTTACATATATATATTCATATGTGTGTGATCATGCATGCATTGAGTTGAGAGAGAATTATTTCAACAAAATTTAATCCGGAAGACAATAAATCGATAAACTTAATAAACAAACAAACAAATATTTTTCCTATTGTTATCAAGTATTCGATTGAAGCTAGAAAAAAAAGAACAATCGGAGAAAAATTAAATATTTTTAATTTATTACTTACATTAAGAAAAGTAAACAAAAAAATGCAAAATACAAATAAAGTGAATATTATTTATTAAAAAAATCCAAAGAAGTTAAATTCGGCTATGCCGAAGTTTATATACCCCTGCAGTCCTTGACAATAATAATTTTACATGTTCAAAATTTGTTTTCTGCAACTCAATTCATCAATATACAAACAAAACAATTTTACTCTTTATACTACAGTTTGTTCTTCTTCTTCCCTCGTTCCCTAACCAAAGCAACGCACGCATACGTTTTTACACGTACCCCCCTTGGTTCACTTTTCCTATAGCTACATACTTGTTCAAACAGATTGGTAGAGGCGCTTTGCGCAAAACAACTAAAATTTGCTGCTATGTTTTTCAATGGCGTTTTCGAAAAACAATCTAAATTGAATGCATTTTGATACATTTATGATTCCGCTTTATAAAAAGGGCAACAAATCGGATATTTCTAACTACCGTGGCATTGCCAAACTTTCAGCAATACCTAAGCTGATTGAGAACAACACCTATCCTCATCCACTATTTCTATTTGTCAGCGTGGCCAAAAGTTTCTTTTCGTTGCTCAATATCTAAAACTGTTCGAGTTACCTCAGGTGTCCCCCAAGGCAGTCATCTGGGCCCACTGTTATTTACCCAGTTTATTAATGATTTGCCCTTGGCCTTGGCTCATTCACGCGTGCTCGTGTTTGCGGATGACGTCAAGATTTTTTATTCCTATAATGATCCTTCCTTCTAACAGTACTTGCAATCAGATCTCGATGCGTTCTGTGATTGGTGCCACGTTAATAAATTACACCTTAATGCCTCTAAGTGTTCTTTTATGACTTTCAGTCGTTTGTCTCCGCTCCTAGCTCATTACTCTATTAAGTCTGTTCTGTTAGATTGTGTTCCATCATTCAAAGACTTAGGCGTTATGTTTGACCCTAAACTTTCATTTAATGTTCATATTTCTTCAATTGTCAACAGAGCAAGCAGCCTTCTCGGCTTCATTAAAAGTTGGGCCAAAGAATTTTATGAACCCTATGTAACAAAGGTTTTATACACTTCGTTAGTTCGCCCTACTCTAGAATATTGCTCGCCAGTGTGGAACCCTCAATATGATGTTAACCAGCGGAGTATTGAGTCGGTTCAGAAGCGATTCCTTAAGTTCGCGGTCCGGGTCTTAATTGGGACCCGAGTCTTCGCCTACCTTCTTATTTTGACAGACTTCGTCTTATTAATCTTCCTTCACTTTACAACCGTAGGGTTGTATTTGGCATTCTCTTTCTCCATAAACTAGTCAACGGTGAAGTCATTTCCACTAATTTACTAGATACGCCATAATTTTTGTGTTCCCTCATGTCGAACCAGAAACTTTTTTTCTAATCACCTTAGTAGATGTCTGACTAACTACTCTCTTCACGAACCTTTTCTTGTTCCTTGCTAATCTTTTAACAACCTTTCTGACCTTATCTCTCCTTATCTTTCTGTCGCTTTATAACTATATATACTTTTTATACTTTTAATCATCTACACCGAAACCGCTAAATATGTTTTGGGCTTGGATTGCTTGCAACTCATACCTGCCAACTGATCGGGGATGTTTGGTTGTGTATAAAGCTAAGCTACTTTCTTCAATTAATTGTTATCTGTATTTTAGCCTAAGCATTTTCGTCGACTGCTGGTGAGTTGACGTAAATAAATAAATAAATAAAAATAATCAAAGTTTAATTCACCTTTACATTATTCCATTCAAAATGTTGGAGAAAAATCAAGACTGCAAGTCTTTTAAACGAAATTAATGATTGTACGATTTTCAAAAATACATATATGAAGTAGAAGGCGGGTGATCTTGAAGGGCCATTATTGTTCTTATACCATGCACCCATAATGTGAAATGGTATATTAAAGTCGCCAAAATGAATGTAACAGGCAAAAGGATGCTTTTCCGACCACATAAAGTAATGAAGTAAGTAAGTCGTCTCGCTGACTTAGGTATACCATTCACCAGTAAAACAAATATATTTTAAATTTATAATAACAAATGTATTTATGTACCTATTTATAAAAAATTCTGTTCAAATACTATCACAAGTATACATAAGTCAGTATCTTGATCACTCAAGCATAGTAAATCTTATATCTTTCTACCAACCTACCAAATGATATTTTAAATAACGTGTTGCTCTTTCTTTTCTTCGTTTTAGTATTACATCTACATAAATTTTAGATGTATGCCCGCCGATTATTTATGGTTATTCACGTTGACAGGGTATGCGAAGAGAAAGGAGTTTAAGCGGAAAACAATTTAATTGAAAAATTAACGAAATAAAACAAAACAGTGTTAAGATGAGGTGATCATTAAAGGGGTAAGTACATACATTTAAAATACTCAAAACGAGTTTATTCTGGGCATGACTATAAATAATTAATAAATAAATTAAAACTTTACGTACCATTTCGACAGGAATTCGAGACATCTGTAATACTTTCACCAACACCATAAGCTACAACGGCTACATCCGTGGTTAAGTTATTGCGTGCATTTTTTTGTAAGGCTACTGCTTTTCGCGTATGTCGCGTTGTTAGAACTCCAGTCTCAATATCTCTTTCCAGGCGGTGACCTAGCAAAAGAAGGAATCGCATTATATTTAAGATGTAATACGAAATTAAATTTATATAATACCAGAACGAGATCTAGTCAGTTGTCTCTGTACGTAGTCCTCAAGGTCTTCTTCTTCCTTTCGACTTATCAAACAGTTCAAAATTAATAAAAAAAGACCTAATCCAAAAGAAAATAAACCAGTACAAGTAACTTCATTCCACCACGCGGAGCTAGAGCCTGTTTAATTGAAATACTAGAATGCGTTATCAATAAATATTTCTTATCTACGCTTACTAAACACGTTCCATGACATTGTTTCGTCCGGGACGACTCCAGCCCCACATAAAAACACTCCAAAAACGATGAATACAATACCAATATGCAACATTCCAATGCTAGTCACAACCTATAAATATAGAAATGTTTCAATACAAACTTATAAAGATTTTAAAATAAATTTTCTTACCTGACTGTCGAGCATACCAGGTCCGGATCTAGCTGAGTGACGTGAATGGTGATATTTACGTCTTACGGATCCATTTGGAGAATGAAACGTTTCACCACTTTCTGAGCTTTGAGTGCTATAACGTCGCTCTCGGGCTCTTTTCTGTTCATCACGCCGCTTCCGCTGGCGCTTAATGGCCATTGCGGAATGTATACCAACTGAATGCATTAAGCTGTTATGTGTATCTTTCAATAAAAAGAGAAAAATTACTGTTTAATGAAAGATGTTAGTATTTCATGATTTGAGTTAATGTTTATTTAATTACACTGTGCAACACCAAAAATCAAACCGCACCGGACCTTTTTTTCTGAAAGTTCATGTACTGAATAGCAAAACCCTATTTGGGGTTTTCAAAGTTAGCTCGTTTTTTTTTTATAGCGAGTTGAAATTCTTCATTTTAGGGGTATGAGCTAAATATGACTTATATATCGATTACTTCCTCATGCATACGACCTAAATCATCATCATTTATTGTAGAAATATTGTTAATGATTTAAGATGATTTAGGTCGTATGCATGAAGAAGAAATCGATATATAAGTCATATTTAGCTCATATGACAAACTAAAAATACCCGCAAAATGAAAAATTTCAACTCGCTGTAAAAAAAAAAAAGCTAACTTTGAAAAACCCAAATAGGGTTTTGCTATTCAATACATGAACTTTCAGAAGAAAAGGTCCGGTGCGGTTTGATTTTACAAACCTTCATTTTGTTGCATAGTGTTATATATAGACAGACACTAGCACACTAACCAGTAAATAATAGCACTGTGATAGTCGAAAAAAGACATGGCAAAATTCGATGGTTTCCCCCTATTTCGGGTCCTGGGAATCGAACTGCATCATTAATTTTTTAAGTTATCACGATTGTTTTATACAACATTTTTCGCTGAAGTCTTTCATCAAAGTTGCCATTTTTATACCATACACCCATAGGATGAAATGGTATATTAAAATCGCCAAAATGTAAGTAACAGGCAGACCCCATAAAGTATATATATTCTTGATCAGGATCAACAGCCGACTCGATCTAGCCATGTCCGTCTGTCCGTCCATCTGTCCGTATGAATACCTAGATCTCGGAGACTGTGAAAGCTAGAGCCACCAAATTTGGTATGTATGCACGTGTAGTATGTATATTGGTCGAGTTTATTTCAAAACTTTGACACGCCCCTTTCCGCCCCACAATTTAAAAAAAAAGCGTTTTTCTCAAAAACTATTCTATCTAGAGACACCATATTTGGTATGTATTTTTGGTTAGTAAATGCGCACAGACGTAAAGATTTTGCTACGCTCTTTTTGACCCCCGTAATTTGAAAAAACTCGACTATCTCCCGTGTTTTTCTACTTTGTGCAATCAAATTTGTCACACTTGAATTTGATACTAATGTGATCAAAATCGCATAGAAAATAGCCGAGTTATGCATATAAACGTTTTTCCATAAGGCCGGAGTTGGCCGTTGGCTGGTGGGGGCGCTAAGGTGCTCGTAAGGTTGAGTGAGCGAGATACTAAGATATGCTCGTAAAAAGCATGTGACAATGCATTTGTTAAATAAAATTAAAATATTTGTTTTCCTGTATATGGTATACCTAAGTCGGCGAGACGACTTACTTACTTCATTTCGAAAAGGGTCTTTTTATACCCTTGCAGAGGGTATTATAAAATTGGTCAGATGTTTGCAACGCACAGAAGGAGACGTTTCCGACCCCATAAAGTATATATATTCTTGATTAGCATGAGAAGCTGAGTCGATATAGCCATGTCCGTCTGACCGTCTGTCCGTCCGTGCGTATGCATTTTACTCAGCCATCTTAAGAGCTATCGGGCTGAAATTTTTTCTGTGCTTTTTATTATCTGGAGCAAATCAAGTATGAAAATTGTCAGGATCGGACCACTATATCATATAGCTCTAGAGTAAATTTGCTAATGTGATAGGATTGGATATAAAACATAATATCCCAAAATCCGATCGGATAAATAGAACACAAGTTACAGTCAATATAAATCGGTTCAATCGCTGCCGGCAGCGCTGCTTGCTGCCTACTACGTCATCATCAAGTCAACAGAGTACATGCATACACACACACACGCAACGCTACATGAACTGTATGTGTATGCGTGCGTTGCTTTGCTTAGGGAACGAGGGAAGAAGAAGAAAAAATTGTAGTATAAAGAGTAAAATTGTTTTGTTTGTATATTGACGAATTGAGTTGCAGAAAACAAATTTTGAACATGTAAAATTATTATTGTCAAGGACTGCAAGGGTATATAAACTTCGGCATAGCCGATGTTAGCTTCTTTGATATTTTTCACTTGCTTCTAACTTCTAAAATATTCATTTTTTTACAAACTTCTTCAGCAAAGAAATACTATAAGTGCATGTAGGCTTGTTTATAGTGCACAGGTTGTATATCTCGGATTCAGCCATGTCGGACCACTATATCATATAGCTCCCATACAAAAGTCAAAGTCACGAACAGTGACTTTTTTCAATAACTTCGTTATTTTCTAAGCTATTACCTTAAAATTTAATATTAGTGAGTTTATTACAGTTTTAAGTGTCTGTGCTAAATTTGATCAAGATGGGTTGTCTATATCATATAGCTCCCATAGGAACGATCGGTGGAAATCAGTGACTTTGATCAATATCTTATTGTTAGTTAGTTCCTATGCTAAGATTGTAGGCCGTTCTTTCGCAAACTTTAGCCTTTTTAGAAAAAACGTTTTTCCACTTTAATGGCTATAGGTAAAGAAATAGTTACCAAAAGAGTTAGCAAAATTTTTCTAGCCCTCCGATAGTGTCTTTTTTCCGTGATTTTCATGCGTGGTCCGGGGGTCCGCAACCAGATACATGGGCCCTGGCCCATATCCTCAAGAGCTCGTAATGAAAGGATTTCATGTACGATCCATTGTCCTTATATTTCTTTGTAAAATACATATATTTCAAATTTATTATTTGCTTTATTGCTCTACAATGTTCTTAAAGCTATGTGTGTTAGGAAGACTTTACAAAGTTATAGCGATTGCTTTTCAGCTGAGAAATTTTTATATACATAGTTGTACAAGTTTGATGGATGATAATATAAAATGGCAAGGAAAAATGAGCGAAAACCTTTAATATATGCTTTAAATACGAACTTAGGTTAGGTGACTGGGACTAAGGTGACTAAACTAAGATTTAGCGGCTTAGTGCCAGTGGCTACCCTTAGGGGATATGAGTATTGTGATCAAGAAAATATGCTCCTAAACTGTCTAATAGTAGTTTAGGAGTAGTGTTTTCACTAAGAGTCGTCAGATTAGTCAATAATCTGTTTAATGGTTTTGACGCCAGCCGTATGATATAAGGTGGATGTTTTGGTAAAAAATAGAAGGTTGAGTAGAAGCTTTAATATTTTGTTTTCGCATACTTGCAATTTCTTGATGTGAGATGCAGCATATCTCTTCCAGGTACTTGAGCCGTAGGTTAGTGTAGGGAGAAAAATTGTTTTGAATATGATTTTTGTTAGCTCTAGAAAGTTTAGATTTTCGATTAATAATTGGGTAGAGGGTGCAGTTTTGTTAATCTTATTGATTGTGGCACCGACATGCAGGGGCGTAGCGAGGTTGTCGATAATGGGGGGTGATTCTCATTGAATTGCCGACTTACCTCGTGTATTTGCCAACATCATGTAGATTTGCGGTAGAAATAATTTTACTTCGATAAAACAAGGTCAGTATATAAGGAATTTATTCTTTGAAGATAATTTGGCAAAAATTATAATTACAGCATTTCGTACGTACATGAATGTGTAACTAAAACTAACATTGCGCAGAAATAAACGACAAATATTTCTAAGTTGTTTTTATTCGTTGATCAATTCTATTTAAATTTTCACTTTGCGGTGTTTCAATAACGACCATTTTTCTACGAGTTCGTTTTTCTCGAGTTTATGTCGTCTACCTTATCGTTTGAAGAATAAAGTAGCATCAATGCATTCAACCGATCATCTCCCATCGTTGTTCGCAAATGATTGAAAACCAATTTCAATTTACTAAATGATCGTTCACAAGAAGCTGATGTTACAGGAGCAGTCAAAATAAAACAAACGAGTTTGTAGGCTAAGGGAATCACATGTTTCAACTTAAACACATTTCCGAAATATCTTTGAAATTCGTACACTCTTTACATGAATCGAAAAGAATTTGCAACTCAGCAAGCAAACATTCTGGTAACTCGCTAAAATAAAAGGGTTCTAATTGCACAATGGATTCGATTGAATTCATTGTGACATTTTTTCTGTCAATTGGAATTTGGAAAACTTTCGCACTGTATCTACCCAGTTAACTGGAGAATTGCAGATTTTCAGAGGCCCGTCAGGGAGAAAGCAAGCCTTTCTTTTCTTGGAAAAGAAGATGGCATTAGTTTTAGTGGCATTAACTTTTATTTTCCACTTATGGTAGTAAGCTTCGAGTTCGTTTAGCCCGCTTTGAATGGCTTGTTTAATGTCAGCATAATACATGCCTTCACAATAGATGGCCGTGTCATCCGCAAACATCGATAGCTTATATTGGGGATGTTGCGGAATATCGTATATGAAGACGTTACAAAGCACTGGTGCTAGAACTGAACCCTGTGGGACACCAGCTAGTAGATCTTATGTTGTTGACCTATTTCCATCTATTTTAAAATAAAAGGAGCGATCTAGGAAGAATCTTTTCAGGATGTTCACAAGATATGTGGGTGTTTTAATATTTATTAGTTTGAAAATGAGTGCTTTGTGCCTAGAGACTACTTAATAGACTAATAGGCCTATAGCTTTGTGGCTTGTCCGGAGGTTTTCCAGCTTTGACAATTGGGATAACTTTAGCTGTTTTCCAAGGATTTGGGAAATATCCTATTTTTAGGCTGCTATTGTATAGAGAAGGGAGAAACTAATAGCATTTGCTGGAAGGTTTTTTAAGCAAATATTTCTTATGTTATCTGGACCGCTGGACTTTTTCGTTTACAGGCTTTTTAGGATGGAAACTAATTCGCTGGTCGTAATTTTATTGACCTGAATCTGATATGGCATATTGTTTTGTACAGTACTGGCAACCAAGTCTATTGTAATCGGATTTGAGTACGAAGATGTCAAGCTGTGTTTAGATGCAAAGGAATTGCTTAATAGATTAGCCTTTTCAATCAAATACAATACAAGCCACATCAGCCTCATATATGGTGGGAATATACTGTTTCCTTCTTTTGATTGCTTTAGTGGTGATCCAAAACAAGGTTTGAAAACTGCGAAAACTGTCGACACACTCCTTCCTCCTTCCTCCTTCTACTTTTGGCAACGATACAAGGAGACAGACGCACTAGCTGCGCAGCTAAAAATAAATCTTTTGCCATTGTTACTTATAACTATATTTTTCAGAAAATAAATACAACTTTACAACTCAGAAGTGTGATGACTAACCGAAAGGACACATATTTCGGTACAAGCCAGGTCACACGCTCCACATCCAAGGTGGCCGCCTCCACGCCCGCTGCTGCTACTGACTCCATTGCCAAGTCCAATACGGTGCCTGCCGCTGCGGTGCCGGTTGCCATTGTGGCCGCCGCTAATGTCGTACCCATTGCAGTGCCGGCCGCTGCGGCACATGTGGCCGCAGTGCCAACCACTGCTGTACCCGCCGACGCTGCACCCACTGCTGTGCCCTGCTGGCCGCACCCGTCACTGACCCTGAAGTACCCTTGTCCGCGGGCCCATGGGACGATATGCCCGCCCTAGTACCCTCTGTGCCGTCTGTCGCTGCCTCTATCACACCGGCTGCGTCCGCCCTCCAGTCTGGACGAGCAACTGACGACGCTACGGAAACAGCATGAGTTGCTACAGTTGCAACAGCAGATCCTCAAGCTGCAGCAGAACATGGATAAAGTCCGAGCACCAAGGCAACAAGTCAGTGACTTGAGTGTGATCGAGAGCATGGTGGACCGATTCTCAGCGGATACTGCATACGATGTAAAAAAATGGTTGAACGAACTGGAGGACGCGTTTGAAATACTACAGTTGAATGATCGTCTACGTTTGATTGCATGCCGTCGCATGCTGGAGGGGACGGCGACGGTATTGCTGCGCACGGTATCGGTGCACAGCTATGGAGAACTCAAATCAATCCTCCTCCGAGAGTTTGGACGCTCGATCTGTGTGGAAGAAGTGTACAACGCTTTGCGTAGCCGGCGCATAAAGGCAGGCGAAGGATGCTTGAGATTCGCAATCGAGATGCAGGAGATGAATGCTCCGATTCCGGAGAACGAGTTGGTCGACATGATCATCGATGGACTGCGGGACAATTCTACTCGAGTCAGCATGCTGTACTCAGCTCGCATGGTGGCGGACCTGAAGCCCCTACTGGAAAGCTACGAGCGCTTCCGTATGCTGGCGGCTGCCTCCAAGCAAAGTCTCAGCGTGAAGGTGCAGCCAACAATAACTGCCTCGACCTCTGGGAGCAAATCCTCAGTCACGGCCACAAGTGATACCAGATGTTTTAACTGCTCGGGATGGGGGGCATTATAAAAGCCAATGCCCGAAGCCAATCCGAACTCCAAATTCCTGCTTCAAGTGTGGCAGAGTGGGCCACATTTATAGAAACTGGCCGTCTCGGATGGGGACTGCCGCCGCCACCACGGCCGCCACCACTGCCGCCACCACGGCCGCCACCACTGCCGCCACCACGGCCGCAACCACTGCCGCCACCACTGCGAGCCGCCACTCCTGATGATGTGGGGGATTGATTGAACCATCTACAACTGGTGAGTGTTGCTTTTGTTTCTAATGAAGTGCAAGATAGGGAATTTATAAATCTGTTTTCCCTTCTCGACTCGGGCAGCCCGAAGAGTTTTATCCGTGAATCTGAAGTCCCCCCCAACTGTCGTCTTAGTACCAGTAGATTGAACTGCCGTGGTTTAGGAACAGCCAACTTCGGTCTTTGGGCCAAATCGTTTGTAGGGTTCACCTCCGCAGCACGGAGACCATTCATACGTTTGAAGTTTTACCCAACAAAGCAACTGAATTGACGATGATCCTCGTTAGAGATCTTCTGTATAAAATTAATATTAGACTTTGTAAATTGAAAGAGATTAAATATGAAAAAAAACTATTATACTTATGAATAAACCGACTGAATATATAACCATGAAACTCACGGCCGTTCTGAAGTCATTTGATTTATTGAGGAAAGATATAGCGGTAGTAGTATCTGCCGAATTGTTGTCTGATTCTCCCCTTCTAAAAACTTCTGCAGTACCTTCGGAAACACTGAATGATGCACTTATGGCTATAAATGCCATTGAGGTCCCTGCTGTCAATGATTCAGAGTTAGATATAGAGGCTACTTTAGTAAAGTTAGTAAAGTTAGTATTTGTTGGTGTTTTGATTATATAAAATAAGCTAACATTAAGACAATTATAATATAGAACAAATAGAAATGTATGTCAATTAAGTATGTAACCCGATTATAGATATAGATGGCTCATCAGTCATAAGTAGGTCTGATATGGTCAGCAGTAAACAATAAAGACCTAGTTAATCAATAAAAACGTATTTTGCTGACCTAACACTATGTCGAACTATGCACTGATGAGCTCGCTATTTTGTACTATAAAAGAAATGCATTATTCTTAGTAAGATCAGATACCAATTGTAGCTACATCGGGTGTGCATCGCTGTGTCTTTGGCCCCCATCTCTACCTTTGTAATCTCACTCCGAGGTCCACCCAATTTATGTGTTGGTTGCGACAACCCTTAGTCACTGGTTTATGTGCTAGTGCCTAGATATATATATAAATAAATAAACATTTAATAACTTCAAGAAACACTAACGTTTTTCATTGAACATTTTGGTGACCCCGACATTGGCGGCTCCAAGTTAAAAGAATAACAGACTTGGTGAAACCGTCATCAAGCGAGAACATTTGGTCAACTCAGGCGACCAATCTCTCAACAAAAAGGAAACTGGTCAACTAGGCGACTACTTTCTTTGCACGCTTTGGACACGACAATCCTAAGCGAGGGCACAAATTGATGAACATCTCACATCAATCTGGGGTCCCGACTAAAAACATCGCAATTGATTAACTTGGCAATCATTGCGTAGCCACCTTGGCGAATAAAAAAGAGTTACTGGAAAACTAGGAGTTGGTTTCCGCAACGGGGTAGCAGTGCATACCCATTTAATAAAAGTTGATCAACTAGGCGATCACCTTATGAAAATCATTTAACAACGATTTGTGTCAACGAGGCGACCAAATCATAAATCATTTTGAATCAAATCATAAAAAGTTATTTTTGTATAAAATAAAGTTTGATCAACTCAACTCTGTTGCATTCCCTGGCGTCAGCAATATCTGACCTAGTTAACTCGGTCAGTAACCCAGGTATTACGCACGAGTATAGATTTCGGCATTGATCAGCAATTTTTTTTTAAACAAAGAAAAGAAACTCCAAAAATTGGTTTCACTGTCGTGGCAGTTATCAGTGTAAAAGAATAGGTATATTGGAAATAAAAATAAAACTATTGTTAAAACACTATTCAAAAGGCAACTTCGATTTATTTCTTATTCTTATTTGTGCTACACTTGACCATTTTTAGGAACGAGTCGGAGCGTTCCCTGTCTTTGACAAAATAAATAAACTCCCATCGGGTCAAGTACTAGTACAAACAAGCAATTACATAAGAATATAAAAGAACATGGAGGAATTTTATAAACAGCAGACAGAACGAGGAGAGGCAATCCAGGCCTTGATTCGGAATAGCAAAAAAGATTCTTTCGCCAGGAAAACGAAGCCATCTTATTTCGAGGAGAAACTTGAGCTCCTGGAATACATGTGGGAGAACTTCGAGAAAGGTCATCAGGAGTTGATGGACAAATTAAATAACGTGCCAACTGAAGATGACTACTTTATAACGGACTATTTCAGCAAAATGAAGACGGTTGTATCTAATATAGTGGAAGATTGGAAGGACCATTTGGCAAATATAAAGCTAGAGAGACAAGCTCGCCAAAGAGAGGAAGAGCGAGTCATGGTCAAACCACTGGTTCGTAAGCAAAGTGCTCTGCTGGAGTCATTGTCCAGGACATTAAGACAAATTGTGCCTGAAGAAAAAATGACTTACAAATCGGTAGTCGACAAATTATGGATGCAAATTGAAGAAATCCATTATGAGATTCATCGGCTAGCTGAAAATCCAGCCGAAGCCGGATATAATATAGCTACGTTTGTGGCCGCAGAAAATACAATGCTGAAATTCTGTGTGGCACCAGCAGAAAATGTAGTAATACAATCACCACCTGTATTGCAATCGATACAATCATTGCAACTACCCAAAATTCCCATTCCAAAATTTGATGGGGATTATCTAAAATGGCAACAATTTCATGACATCTATAAAAAGGTGGTTCATGAGTCAAATGTATCCACGATAGAGAAAATGTGGTACCTAAAATCAAACCTTTCTGGAGAAGCAGAGAGACTGATACGGCACCTGGAATTAACAGAAGCCAATTACAACACTGCTTGGTCAGTGTTGCAGGAACGTTTTAATAACAAACGAGTCCTATTAACAGCCATACTGGCAAAGCTGTTTGATCACCCAAATGTGGGAAATGACGCAGCTTCTATAAAGAATTTGCATGATAACATTTTTGAATCATTGCAAGCCTTAAAAAAAGTAACATTATTCAATTAGCGGACCCAACATTTGATAAACCCGGAAAAATTGATATGCTGTTGGGAGCTGATGATCACTATGCTATACTGCTACCAGAAAGGAGACGGGGCAATCGAAACCGTCCAACATTACAAAACTCAGAGTTTGGATGGATCGTTGCTGGCAGAATTAATATGTCAACGTCAGCTTCAATCACATGCATGGTAGGCATGACGAATCCAGAGGAATCGCTGGAAAGATTCTGGCAACTAGACACACTAGAGCCAATAAAAAGGTACAGGAGTCCGGAGGAAGAGTATTGTGAAAAATTCTTCCTCGATAACCTACACACGGCGGCGGACAATCGGCTAATTGTAAAGCTTCCATTTGCTGAAGAGGCGTCATCTCTTGGAGAATCTCGGGAAGTAGCCATAAGAAGATTCATGTCGTTAGAGAGGCGAATGAACCCTGACATAAAAAAGGAGTATGTAAAATTTATGTCAGAATATGAACAGCTTGGACATATGAAGCAAGTAATGGTAGAACAAATTCCCAAGAACCATTACTTTATACCGCATCATTGTGTACTAAAACCAGAAAGTACCACCACCAAGCTAAGAGTGGTATTTGATGCTTCATGCAAAACATCATCAGGAAAATCACTGAACGACATTTTATATCCTGGACCAGTTGTACAGAGTCAACTCTTCTCAATTCTTCTGCGGTTCAGGACACACACACACACCCTGCCGATCAATTCAATCAGATGATTGTGTGGAGAGAGGATCCAAGTCAAGAACTAAAGTTTTATCGTTTAAAAACGGTAACTTATGGAACCACGTCAGCCCCATATTTAGCGACGAAGTGTCTGGAATATTTGGCACTGAAAAACATTGAAAAACTGTCGTCTGGAGCATCAGCATTAAAAAATGACTTTTATGTTGATGATTGTCTCACAGGAGCAGACAGTTTACCAGAAGCCCTGCAAATAAGCCAAGAGCTTCTAGAAATCTTGAAACCTAAGGGTTTCAACTTACGAAAATGGTGTTCAAATAGCAGTCAACTTCTAAAGGAAATTCCAAAGGAAGATACGATTGCTGACATCAATCTCGGTGACACACTGGAACAAACAAGTGTCAAAACATTGGGAATCATATGGGCACCCAAAGAAGACCAATTATGTGGAAAGGCTTAAAGACATACAAAAGGAATAACCAGACGAGTGGTGCTATCCGAAGTCGGTCAAATCTTTGATCCTCTAGGACTGTTCGCACCGGTAGTGGTAAGAGCGAAAATGTTTCTTCAACATGTTGCTACCGAATGAATTGAGATGGATGGTGACCTACCGCCGTATTTGGAGAAGCAATGGGAAGCTTACCGAGAGGATGTACAGGCACTAAACCACATGAAAATCCCAAGGCATATTTTTGATGGCAAGGTCCCCACTACAAAGGAATTGTATACATTTGTTGATGCATCAGAAAAGGCGTATGGTGCGGCAGTTTATGTCCGATCAACCTATGAAAATGGACAAATTTCGGTCAGATTGTTGTGCGCCAAGTCGAGAGTGGCTCCCCTGGAAAAACAGACACTGCCCCGGCTGGAACTATGTGCAGCTGTACTTGGAGCTGAACTCACGGATAGAGTTCGACAGGATCTCCAATTCGGATCAGAAAGTGTAGAATCATTCCTCTGGTCAGACTCAACAGTAGTACTCTCGTGGATTAATTCACGGGCATCACATTTCCACACGTTTGTGGCTAATCGGTTGACAAAAATACACGCAGTATCACATCCAAGGCAATGGCGGCATGTGTCATCAGCGCTCAACGCAGCTGATGTTCTGTCTCGAGGCATATCAGCAGTTCAGCTTAGCACACATACATTATGGTTGTATGGACCACTATTTCTGCATGGACCACAACGTGGCTGGCCAGCACCACCATAAGCCTACAGAGCAGACGATGGATACCGCTGAGAAGAAAACCAAGGTATTCAGCATGGTGACTGCCACGGCAAACAACAAGAGTGAATGGATATATACGGTAAATCACAAAAATTCGTTTTACCGGCTACAGCGAATAGTGGCGTATGTGCTACGGTTTTGTCACAAGCAGAGCAGGAAACCAACGGCTCAGTTAGAGTTGGAAGAGTTAGACCAAGCACGGAGAGTGATCATTAAGCAAATTCAAGAAACAGGATTTGCATATGAATTACGGCACTTAAAGAAACGACCTGATCAACCGCTAGATCGCAAAAGCACGGTGGCAACATTGCCACTAATACTGGATGAAGATTCAATAATACGAGTAGCAACTAGGCTACAACAAGCACCAGTATCAACGGAAACAAGGAATCCATATCTCTTGCCGTATAATGATCCGGTGGTAAAAATGATGCTACGGAAACTTCATGAAGATAATCTTCATGGTGGACATGAGGCACTACGCGGAATAGCTCGACAACAGTACCACATCATTAAGGTGAAACCGATGGTCCGGAATGTGATTCAGGGCTGCGTAGTATGCACCAAGTACCGGCCTCAGTTCTTTAAACAAGTCATGGGCGACTTACCTGAGCATCGGGTATCTCAGAATAGACCCTTTCTCAATGCCGGAGTAGACTATTGTGGACCATTCTGGATCCACCATAAGGTTCGAGGAAAACGTCCCGACAAAGCCTACATTGCAGTATTTGTATGCTTTGCAACCAAGGCAGTACACTTGGAGTTGGTCGGAGACCTGTCCACCTCTTCATTTGTGGGCGCGCTTCAGCGCTTTATTGGGCGCAGAGGAAGATGCCAGACATTATACTGCGATAATGCAACAAACTTTGTTGGAGCAAACAACCAACTTAAGGAACTGACCGATACAATACACTCAGAAACGGCAGCAGGTAGTATCAAGGAATTTTGCAATCAAAAAGGAGTGCAATTTAAGTTCATACCACCACGGTCTCCACATTTCGGAGGATTATGGGAAGCTGCGGTAAAGTCCGCTAAGCATTTACTGTTGAAAAACGTATCGACAGCAAACTTAACGTTCGAACAACTGTCTACCATCATTGTCAATGTTGAAGCAGTGCTGAACTCTCGTCCGTTAACGCTAAACTCAGACGATCCCAACGACTTAACAGCTCTAACCCCAGGCCACCTATTGATCGGAGAACCATTAGTAGCCCAACCAGATGCAGAACCAATAACACAGCGATCGATTCCAGAGCAATGGGAATTAGTGCAACGGCTTAAGCATACATTCTGGACACAATGGTCTCAAGAGTACTTACAAGAATTGCAGGGTACATCCAAGTGGAAAAAACCATATAACAATGTCAAAGAAGGCATGATGGTAATTCTAAAGGAGGATAATGTGCCAATTTTGCAGTGGCCAATTGGACGAATTGTTAAGTTATATCCAGGTTTGGATGGATACGTCCGCGTGGTAGACGTTAAAACAGCCAGAGGCACCTACAAGCGGGCTATCCATAAATTGGCCCCCTTGCTTAGAGAGACGGCAACAAAACGTAAAATCGAGGCAGATGACACAGAAGCGAATTCCCAAGAAGACCCTGGTATCGAGGACAACGCAGAACCAAAAACAAAAAGACGCTTATCGATCAGTCTGCCACCGTTGGCAATGACTGTCTAATGCTGTTGTTACTTCCTAAAGCGTTTGCTCAAAGGACCATCAGAACTTGATTCAAGCCCAAACCAGGCATATACTATGAAAGTATTGGCACAGGAAGAATGGCAACGTCTGATTGGACTATCGTGTCAGTTTACGATCATGAACCCATATTGGGCCGATCTAAAGACATTTTTAGACGGAGTCGTAAAGGTTGAAGAAATATGCATTTTAATGAAGGTTACGGAGGCAATGCAGATACACTTCGAGCATGTCAACACGGAGCTACGAACAGGAAATGATCTCCTTCACATAGAACGCCAACGACGATCGCCTTTAGATATAATTGGGAACATTGCGAACGGCTTATTTGGTGTGCTGGACTCAAAGTATGCAACAGAGATGTCAGGCACCATAAGAAAGGTTAAATCAAATGAGAATTACTTATTCAACTTGCTGCAAAATAAGACATCTGTAATTGATTCAACGATAAATATCATTAAGCGAGATGAAGCCACAATTGAAAATCAGATGAAACTAATGGAACAACAAATGAACGACATGACCAAAGTCCGCAGGCAGTGCAACTGTATAACCTGGTACCCATTCCAGCAATTGGAACTCATGGGATTGTAATCATGAACATTAAAATTCCCATCATTGCTGTCAACAAGGAACAGAATCAATACATTGGACTCTCAAGAGCCGATTTGGAACAATGCCATCAGCTCAACAACGAGCAATATATTTGTTTTGATAAACAAACGACGTTTTCGGCTAATAGCAACTGTGAGTTCCAGCTATTCAAAAACACAAAATCATCAACTTGCCAAATACAACACACAAACAGATCATTCGTGTGGTACGACATGTATCACAAAAATCAGTGGATTTTTGCCACCACTAGACCAATTGAACTCGCAGTCACCTGTGACGATAATATACAAGGTGTCACTATTAAGAAGACTGGATTGTTAACTCTAGACCCGACGTGTACAGCTAGGAGTTCTGGTATACGAATAACAGGTCACCGTATAACTACGACAGACACAATGAAATTGTCATATGTCCGATTTGGCAACTTCAGCATGGGCCCAACAAAAATAGCGCCAACAACAACACAATTCACAAAGATGCAGCTAAGCTACGATGAACTAAGCAACATTCAAGGAAAACTGGAAACTAAGCAAAACTGGAAATTGCCAGAAGACCCCAGCCAGCCGGCTCATCATGTTATAGTCTCCTACGTAGCGCTAACAATACTATTGGTTCTTGTGATGGTATATGGAATAAAAAGATGCTCACGACCCACAAGACACAATGGTCCAGAGCAGACAACCGTAAGGATCGTCAATCCCATACCGACTCCTGCTGCAGTAAGCCCAGTCCCCAGCAATTTTGCGGTCAACGTTGAATAACGTTGAACAGGTGTTCAACGGCCGGGAGTATGTTGGTGTTTTGATTATATAAAATAAGCTAACATTAAGACAATTATAATATAGAACAAATAGAAATGTATGTCAATTAAGTATGTAACCCGATTATAGATATAGATGGCTCATCAGTCATAAGTAGGTCTGATATGGTCAGCAGTAAACAATAAAGACCTAGTTAATCAATAAAAACGTATTTTGCTGACCTAACACTATGTCGAACTTTGCACTGATGAGCTCGCTATTTTGTACTATAAAAGAAATGCATTATTCTTAGTAAGATCAGATACCAATTGTAGCTACATCGGGTGTGCATCGCTGTGTCTTTGGCCCCCATCTCTACCTTTGTAATCTCACTCCGAGGTCCACCCAATTTATGTGTTGGTTGCGACAACCCTTAGTCACTGGTTTATGTGCTAGTGCCTAGATATATATATAAATAAATAAACATTTAATAACTTCAAGAAACACTAACGTTTTTCATTGAACAGTATTTTAAGTATCGATTGTTAGTAGTAAGTTGCCTATGGAAATTACACATTTGCTGTGCCCGCTGATGTGGTGTCCGCCACCCACCTAGCTACTATGCGGGCTGCTGGCCGCACCCGTCACTGACCCTGAAGTACCCTTGTGAAGATATGCCCGCCCTAGTACCCTCTGTGCCGTCTGTCGCTGCCTCTATCACACCGGCTGCGTCCGCCCCTCCAGTCTGGACGAGCAACTGACGACGCTACGGAAACAGCATGAGTTGCTACAGTTGCAACAGCAGATCCTCAAGCTGCAGCAGAACATGGATAAAGTCCGAGCACCAAGGCAACAAGTCAGTGACTTGAGTGTGATCGAGAGCATGGCGGACCGATTCTCAGCGGATACTGCATACGATGTAAAAAAAATGGTTGAACGAACTGGAGGACGCGTTTGAAATACTACAGTTGAATGATCGTCTACGTTTGATTACATGCCGTCGCATGCTGGAGGGGACGGCGACGGTATTGCTGCGCACGGTATCGGTGCACAGCTATGGAGAACTCAAATCAATCCTCCTCCGAGAGTTTGGACGCTCGAGCTGTGTGGAAGAAGTGTACAACGCTTTGCGTAGCCGGCGCATAAAGGCAGGCGAAGGATGCTTGAGATTCGCAATCGAGATGCAGGAGATGAATGCTCCGATTCCGGAGAACGAGTTGGTCGACATGATCATCGATGGACTGCGGGACAATTCTACTCGAGTCAGCATGCTGTACTCAGCTCGCATGGTGGCGGACCTGAAGCCCCTACTGGAAAGCTACGAGCGCTTCCGTATGCTGGCGGCTGCCTCCAAGCAAAGTCTCAGCGTGAAGGTGCAGCCAACAATAACTGCCTCGACCTCTGGGAGCAAATCCTCAGTCACGGCCACAAGTGATACCAGATGTTTTAACTGCTCGGGATGGGGGCATTATAAAAGCCAATGCCCGAAGCCAATCCGAACTCCAAATTCCTGCTTCAAGTGTGGCAGAGTGGGCCACATTTATAGAAACTGGCCGTCTCGGATGGGGACTGCCGCCGCCACCACGGCCGCCACCACTGCCGCCACCACGGCCGCCACCACTGCCGCCACCACGGCCGCAACCACTGCCGCCACCACTGCGAGCCGCCGCTCCTGATGATGTGGGGGATTGATTGAACCATCTACAACTGGTGAGTGTTGCTTTTGTTTCTAATGAAGTGCAAGATAGGGAATTTATAAATCTGTTTTCCCTTCTCGACTCGGGCAGCCCGAAGAGTTTTATCCGTGAATCTGAAGTCCCCCCCAACTGTCGTCTTAGTACCAGTAGATTGAACTGCCGTGGTTTAGGAACAGCCAACTTCGGTCTTTGGGCCAAATCGTTTGTAGGGTTCACCTCCGCAGCACGGAGACCATTCATACGTTTGAAGTTTTACCCAACAAAGCAACTGAATTGACGATGATTCTCGTTAGAGATCTTCTGTATAAAATTAATATTAGACTTTGTAAATTGAAAGAGATTAAATATGAAAAAAAAAACTATTATACTTATGAATAAACCGACTGAATATATAACCATGAAACTCACGGCCGTTCTGAAGTCATTTGATTTATTGAGGAAAGATATAGCGGTAGTAGTATCTGCCGAATTGTTGTCTGATTCTCCCCTTCTAAAAACTTCTGCAGTACCTTCGGAAACACTGAATGATGCACTTATGGCTATAAATGCCATTGAGGTCCCTGCTGTCAATGATTCAGAGTTAGATATAGAGGCCACTTTACGGGAAGAGCAAGCCGCACAATTAAGGTCTATTATTTCCACTGCATATGTACTGGTTGCCCCTGAGTTAGTTGAGCCCGTGAACTATGAGATGAAAATAGAACTGACTAGTCAAATTCCGATTTTCTGACGTCCCCGCCGTCTGTCACACCATGAACGCATCGAGGTGCGTGAGATTTGTGACGATCTCTTGAAAGCTAGCATTATTCGCCACAGTAGTTCCCCTTACGCTGCCAAGATTGTCCCTGTACGTAAGAAGGACAACACCATGAGAGAGTGTGTAGATTATCGGCCGTTGAACAAAATTACGGTTCGGGATCATTTTCCGATTCCTCTGTTAGATGATTGCAACGAAGACCTGGGTGGTAAATCATTCTTCACCGTCTTGGACTTGAAGAACGGGTTCCACCATGTGAAAATGCATCCAGATTCAATCAAATATACTGCCTTCGTAACCCCTGATGGTCAGTTTGAATATGTACGCATGCCCTTTGGACTTTGTAATGGCCCTTCCGTGTTCGCTAGATTCGTTTATTCTGTCCTTAAGAAATTCATAAACCAAGGTCAAGGTGATATATATGGACGATATACTAGTAGCATCGCATGACTTAGAAACCCACCTCGAAATACTCACGGAAATACTGTATACGTTAAGAGTGAACGGGCTATGCCTGAAGCTGACTAAATGCCGTCTTGCGTATAGGGAATTAGAGTATTTGGGTTACTTGGCCAATTCTGCCGGTATCACGCCTAAACCAGCTCATCTTCAGGCGATACGAGATTTGCCCATACCAAGGAATAGCAAGGAATTAGAGCGCTGCTTAGGTTTATTCTCATACTTCCGCCGACTTGTACGTGGTTTCGCCAAGATTGCATATCCGATGTCCCGATTGTTGAGAAAAAATACCCTTTACGTCTTTTCCGAGGAATGCCTCGAATCCTTCCGATCCCTGAAGTCGAAACTGATCGAATCACCCGTGTTATCCATCTACAACCCGATGTTTGAAAAAGAGTTAATCTGTGACGCTAGCTCAACTGGTTTCGGAGCAGTGTCCTCCAGAAACAAACCGACGGTAAATTGCACCCAGTGTTCTACTTCTCTAAAACAGCCTCCGCTGCCCAATTGAAACTACACAGTTATGAACTGGAGACGCTAGCTATCGTGTATGCCCTGAAACATTTTGTGACGTACCTTAAGTTCATTCCGTTCAAAGTCGTGACGGTTTGTAATTCCCTGGCGCTGACACTGAGAAACGGTGGGCATTCCGCGAAAATTGCTCGCTGGGCCCTGCTGTTAGAAAATTACAACTACACAATTGTACACCGCTCGGGGGTTAGCATGCCCCATGCCGATGCTTTAAGTAGAATAGAAACCGCAGCATACGTTGACGATTTAAACCTCGACTTCCAACTGCAGTTAACTCAGAACCGTGACCCCGATATTGTTAAACTCCGAGATGATTTAGAGAAACATGAAATAGCATATTTCGAACTGCGTGACGGAGTAGTGTACCATCTGTCCCCGACGAGTGTACCCCAACTTTATGTCCCTTCCGAAATGATAAACCATGTCATACGAATAGTGCATGAGAAGCTTGGCCATATGACCACTGAGAAGTGTTGTGCACAAATCAAGAAGTACTACTGGTTTCCGTGTATGAAGTCTTACGTCAACAATTATATTAAAAACTGCCTTAAGTGTATTTATTATTCCGCTTCCGCTCAAGACAACCGCATCACGCTACACAGTATTCCGAAAGTGCCGCTGCTGTTTGATACCATTCATATTGATCATATAGGTCCCCTTCCGTCCATACGCTCTAAAAAAAAATATCTTTTGGTTGTCATTGACGCTTTCACTAAATTTATGAAGCTGTACCCTGCAGCCACTACTAATTCGCGTGAAGTATGTCAGACGTTAAAATCTCAGTATTTCGCGAATTACAGTAGACCCCGACGGATTATCAGTGACCGCGGTACCTGCTTTACTTCTTCCGAATTCGCAGAATTTCTAAGGGCCAACAATATAATTCATGTGCAGAATGTCACTGCCTCTCCCCGGGCCAATGGCCAAGTCGAGCGGGTTAACCGTGTCTTGGGCCCTATGCTAGGTAAACTGACGGGACCTGTGGATCACGCGGACTGGGTCCAACAACTGCCGAACATAGAGTTTGCACTGAATAACTCCGTCCATTCCACGACTAAATTTGCCGCTTCCGTACTCATATTCGGGGTGGAACAACGAGGTGTTGTAGAAGATGAACTAACCGAACGGTTGGGTGAGAGGACGGCGGAAGTCGATGCCTCAGAGGTAGACGTCCCGAGATCGGCCTTCCGTAATATTGTCAAATCTCAAGAATATAATGCTGATTATTATGCGAAGCATTACCCCCTGCCGTTAGTTTTGACGAAGGGGATTTCGTAGTTATTAAGAATGTAGATACTTCGGCAGGTACAAACAAAAAACTTATCAGACGGTATCGTGGCCCATACGTTGTTCACAAGAAACTTCCGAATGACCGATATGTAATCCGGGATGTGGAGGGCTTCCAGATCACCCAACTGCCGTATGACGGGGTACTAGAAGCCTCCAAATTAAAGCTATGGGTTGCCCCTGATCAAGATTGCACTTCAGATATCCAAACAAAGGCGACACTACCCACTTAATGTTATTATTTACCCCTTTGTTAGCAACTAGAATCGAGGTCGATTCCTTGTCAGGACGGCCGAGTTGTAAGATGTCAGTTATTTAGGAATTCTGTTAAATGTTCACACATATATCGAAGCCCGTATTTTAAGTATCGATTTTTAGTAGTAAGTTAGTATTTTAAGTATCGATTGTTAGTAGTAAGTTGCCTATGGAAAATATCGGTATGCGGCCTTAGGCCACACTGGAGAGTTCCTCCTTTTTGTTCCGGCAAAGATACAACGAGACAGATGCACTAGCTGCGCAGCTAAAAATAAATCTTTTGCCATCGTTACTTATAACTATATTTTTTAAGCTTGAGTGAGCAAAACTGAGCTAGTTAGCAAGACTGAACTACTGAGTCAAAATGAGCTAGTGAGCCAAATTGAAGGACCCAGCTCAGTGGCTCAGTTCAGTGCGCCATTCATTTTGGCTCACTCACTCATGAGCTACGCAAGCCTAATTGACATACAAAAAGTCTTTGCGAAGTTGCTGCAATGTTATGCTTTTGGTGGCAAAATATATGATGTACAGCAGCAGTGTATGATTCGATTTGGTTTTCTTTTCAACAATATTTACGTCAAGGCATTGTAGTCCAAGATTGACTAACATGGTTTTATCATCTTCAACGGTGTGTTTATCCAGTCCTGATAGTACTGCTTTGAATGGTTGAGTGGTCTTAGGGGAATGAGTGAAGAACTGACATTTGCTTTGCCTTAGTTGCAAGGAGACTATATTTCGATATAATAAATGGATAAATAATTCCATGTTTGGTAGGAAGATTTTTATGACGATAGAAATAGACCTTATAAAGTACTCCTGGATTTTAAGTTTTCCGATTAGTTGGTGGATGAATTCTGCACTTTGCTTAAGTACAGTTATTGGAGGTGGTTTGGGTTCAACCACTGTTTGGGCCTCCGCTTCACTTTCGTTCGAACTATCATTGTTCTCTTCGTCCCACACTTGGAGTGGTAGGACGTATTTGGTGTATTTTTAAGAGTTTTGGGGCTCTCGTTTGTAAGTTTTTCTGCGTTGAGACATTGTAGGAGAGGCAGATGCAGTGAAGAGATAGAGAGAACGTAAATTAGCTCGCTCTTGTTTCTACAGTACGCGTGGAGATCAGAAGTTTGACTCGTCTTTTAATTTTTGGTGATGGTTGATTAGGCCAATCCCGTAAAACGTATAAAACGAATTTAATAGACATACATTTGGTGTTCGAAATTTAAAATATTTGTTCACCTGGTGCTTGGTATACCGAAGTCGGCAATTGATACTCATTTTGAAGCCTGTAAAGACTTATGGTATACAACTCTGCGGCACAGAAGAAGCAAAATTGTCGTAGCGCCTCCTTACGTGCGTTATTCAGTCATCTACAGAGACCTTAACATTACGTCAATTAAGTGCGAGATCCAGAAGAATTTCATTCGGGGACTGTCCATGCAGAAACACATAATAATGCTAGTGCATTCAAACTGCTGAACATCAGTATGCAGATTAGACGTTTGACCAGTGGCGGACTGGAGATTCCATTCGCATTTTCATGATAACCTTTGATATTGGCTTATTTTTGGATAGAACATAAATAAAAATAAATATAAAAATGTCTTGTATCAAATTGGTATAACTGAAAAATGTCAAACCGTTTGCTGTGAAATTGGCCATTCTCTCTAAATTTTGCATCAAACTGATACAGCCTCGGCAACAGGTAAGCGAATATAATGAAATTAAATGAAGTAATTAAGTCGACTCGCCGACTTGGGTATACCATACACCAGGTGAAAGAAATATATTAAATTTCGAAAACCACATGTATGTCTATTAAATTGTTTTTACATGCTTCATAGTATGTGCTATCTCACTCACTCTACAAACACACAAGCACTCTAGCGCCGCCACAAACCAATGCGTTGCACCGGCCAATTCTGGCCTTGTGGACTGCTTTGTAAAATACGTTCATACGCATATTCTGCATGATTCTAGTCCGATTTCAATAAAATTTGGTCGTTTGGAAGAAATAGATAAGATTAATTAGTCTGCCGTATTTGAATGCCGTATTTTTCTAAATTATGAAGGCGGAAGTGGGCGTGCAAAATATGGAAATATATATACTCTGCTCGCATACTAAGCCAGTATACATACTAAATTTGGTGACTTTGTTTTTGATAAAATCAGTTTTGCTTAATTTGCGGGGGTGCGGCAAAATTTTTAAACAGCCAATATCTGCGCGTCTATTTAGCTAGTCTATATACCAAATTTGATGTCGGTAGCTGTCATAGTTTTTAAGAAAATCAGTTTTACGTAAATTCCGGGGGGCCGGAAGGGGGCGTGGCAAAAAGTTTGAGTAATTAGTTTTTGCGCGCTAACTAAACGAGTATATAAACCAAATTTGATGTCTCTAGCTGACATACTTTTTAAGAAAAACAGTTTTATGTGATTGCTGAGGGCGTAAGGGGGCGTGGCCGAAATTCCAATTAACTCTGTACATGTCCATACTACACGAGTATACATACCAAATTTGGTGGCTCTAGCTCGTATAGCCTCCGAGATCTTCATGTTCATACGGACGGACGGACTGACGGACGGACAGACGGACATGGCTAGATCGACTCGCCTGTTGATCCTGATCATGAATATATAAACTTTATAGGGTCGGAGAAGCTTCCTTCTGGCTGTTACAAACATTTTGGCGACTTTAATATACTATTACACCCTATGGGTTTATGGTATAAAAACGTTGAATAAAATTAACTTTAAAAGATTCGAAGATTACCGATCGAATACTAGAGAATACTTTCCGCAACTCGAATTCTTTTTAAAATATTAAGAGATATTTTTTAAACCACAGAACCTAAATTTGAATAATTTTTTCGTTTAATTTTATGTATTCCTTAATTTATTTTTGATAATTTATTAGCTCAATTTAACAAAGTAAACTGTTGTCCGATTCCGAAAAGCTTATGCTGTAGTTAAAGTAAAATTTAACCGAATGTTTTTTTATGACGTATCACACATGGTCTGGATTCGGGGAAACGTACTAAGTGACTAGAGGGAATGAGCAATGCCAAAAGTGGCTAAAACAAAAAAAAGGCGAACTCCTACAGCAACAATTAATTGGGAAATAGTCAATAAGTTACAAGCTAAACCTGACAATATCGAGTTGACCTTGCAAAAGTTGATACAAAAAGCTCAACCTCTACAGAAATCAAATATCAAATAACAAAACACCAATAATTAAACTCATACGATTTCCAAGCAGCAGAATCCAAGATGTCAATCCAGACCCAACCAGAGAAGACATGTCCAGCGGACTGCCTTGGACCTCGCCATACTGTGAGTACACATGTATTAGAAAAACCGGCAGCGGCGTCACCTGTGAAACCAGCGCCGGCTCCGTCTAGCGCGACAAGCTAGACCACAGACGCAAGGACTGTTTAAGGACCGGTAGCGCTACAAAAAGGGCCCAACTGTCAAATTACATCCTAATTTAACATTATTTGCAAAGAAAAATGTTCGTTAAATGGTTTAACTGAGCGATAATTGCGTTGCTCGGTCTAGAGTATGGCCCGTGAAGCCATACGTCCATCAGATAGGAGATCACTGCGTTGATCAAATAGGAAAAATCTTTGAAAAACAACACAAATAATCCTATAAAATGAATTTTGGATTATTAATCCTTCATGTTCATCCAAAACAAAAAATGAAAAAGATTTTTATTAAAATAAAAACATATTACATGGCATGCTTTCTTTCAAAATAAAATATCAGCAAATAAAATATTTTATATTGTTTGACATATACAGACACAACCTACATATTTTTGTGCCAAACGCATTAAATAAAGATGCTACATTCGACCAGTCAATTCTATCCAGCTCAGATATAACCGAACTAATGAGCGAAGAATCTAATTGTAAGAAGAAATAGATACACTAGCACCAAGTCCTCTACAAACACAAACAATGGTCAACGAACAAACGTTAACTGAGTTTTTAAAACTCGCAGGCCGAAGTTATAATCGTGGTAGAAATTAAACCACAACAATTACCGTGGTGGAAGACAAGGTCAAAATAGAGGAAAATCTAGAGGCCG
Organism: Drosophila tropicalis; assembly: GCF_018151085.1. Lineage (NCBI taxonomy): Eukaryota > Metazoa > Arthropoda > Insecta > Diptera > Drosophilidae > Drosophila > Drosophila tropicalis. Next base: position 185,912 of record NW_027172621.1, on the reverse strand, counting down.
AGGCAAATGGAATAGAAGCCACAATTATAAAAATATACACTACCAATGTAAAAGCTATCGATAGTAGCTCGGAAAACCTATAGATCCCATAAGAAAAGCTTCCAAGAAAATATGATATTCTTGGCCAATTGGGAAAAGCCAAATACTTCTCTTTTCTAGACCTAATGTCTGGATTCTACCCAATCGAATAAGGGAAAAGTTATAGAGAATTAACGTCTTTTTCAATTAATAATGGCTCGTATCAATTCACAAGACTAGCATATGGTGTAAAAACAGCGTTAAATTCTTTTCAAAGAATGATGACAATAGCTTTTTCTGGACTTAAGCCATGCTGTAGAATATCCATACCAAAAATCATTCAACACAAAGAGCTCAACTTGTAACACTTTGTTGCAAGTATAAACAATCAAATATGTAGGCAATAAAACATAAGTGTGCACTTGAATATGTTTATGTGTATACATTAATATATTCACATAAACATACTCACATACAGCTAAACAGAGACACAGTTTCAATCTTTCTGAGAACGTATCTATATCCGCGGGTGCTCCGTTGTTAATTCCAAATTCGGGCATACTAAAGGCCTGTAAATTGAAACAATCTAGTCAAGGAGGACCTCTGTAAACTTGGCTACATACCACGCTTCTGGGATTCGGCGGCCGCAACCACTGCCGACCATAATCCAGTTTTATAGCCCGGCCGGCTGGCCCACTGTGGCGGACGAGGGCGAGGGGAGAAGCCAGTCGCCTCTCCTTTTTTACCTTTCCCGCCTCTCAGTATTGGCCCCGTTTCTTTTGTTCTTTCCTGGTGTGGGTGAGAGTTTATATCCAGTTTTCCAGTTTTCTGCGAATTTTTTCATTGTTGTTGCACAATTTCTTCCTCTTCTTCACACCGGCACGAACATCTGATCGCTCCAGTGTTGAACAACGAAGAAAGACAAGGGGAGCCCCTAGCCCCAAATCGGCAGGTGGCGCCTCTGAATAACCGCCCGGATTTGAATTGAAATTCAAAATTGTAGCAATTGTAATCCAGCACCGCAATTTTTTGTGTTTGTATCTTACCTCCGAATTGGGTTTCCTGAACCAATGGACAAGTATGTGGCATCGTTGGATCACCATTCCCAGTCAGAGAGTGATCCATTTGGTAATATGAGCGAGGAAGCCGTATTTGGCCGACGACCGTTGATCGGAATGTCTCCTCCTTCAGTATATGGCAACGCGGCCAAAACACCCCTAGCGTGTGCACAAGCAGTGCTTAATAGCCCAGACGTATCGTCTTTAGCTCCCAGCCCCCCAGTGATCTCTCGCATCGCCGAGCTGGATGAACTTGGGGTGCTAGTATGGCAGTTAGATCACATGTTTAACAAGCGGGACGACAACAAAAAGCCTGTGCGACATATTAAAATGGGCACTAAACAAGCCATCGTAAGGCTGAAAGAACTTCAAGAGTTGCTCTGCCAGAAAGCGTTGGCGGGCATGTTTCAAAAAGGCATGAATGTTCAGGAAAGGAATACGCAAACCTCACCAGCGGCAATACCCCTAGGCAAGCAAACAGCAGAGCCAGAGCGCAGAAACACACCCAAACGCCCACGAGAGGACGCGGCAGCGCAACGAAAGACACCGCCAAAGAAAAAGCGAGGAGCCCCTCAGATCTATGAAGACCGGGTAGCCAGCCCCAAACACGCCGATACCAACAAGCCAGAAGACAATAGTGCAGACTGACAGCAAGTCACGGCCAGAACGGCCAAACGAACGCCCGCACCAAGGCAAAAACTACCAAGACACAGGTCAGCAAACAAGTGCAGCCTAACATACAGCGAAATGCTTAAAATGGTGACTCGTAGCGAAGATGAGAATCTAAAGCGAAGCGAACGTTAGAAAGGTACGACGTACCGCAAAAGGCGATCTCTTGCTCGAGATAGAGAAACCCATGGGCAATAATCTCCAGAAAATGAGCGCAGACATTGGCGCAGCACTTGGAAACCAGTTTGAGGCCAAACCTCTAACTGAGGAGATCAGACTCGATATTAAGGATCTCGACGAGGAGGTGACCAGAGACGACATTATATCAGCGTTTTGGTCAGAACGCCAGATCCAGATACAACCGCAGGCAATAAAAAGTATACGCCCAATGTACTCAGGCTACCAGCGGGCCACAGTGAGCGTCCCAGCAACGACAGCCAAGGAAATCCTCAAAGTGAGCAAAATAAAAGTCCGTTGGAACGTTTGCCCAATTAGGATCAATAACGCCCCAAAACGGGACTCTGTCTCAAGTGCGGCAAAAGCGGCCACAAAATAAGTGAGTGCGACAACAGCCCCTCATGCTGTCTATGTAGCGCCAGTGGCGAGCAGAACATAAGCCACATAGCAGGCAGCCAGAAATGTGTTCATGGGCCAAAAAGAGGGATATCGACTCGCCATGATTAGATTATTCCAAATAAACCTCAATCACTGCGAGGCGGCGCAGGACTTACTAGTCCAAACGGTCAGAGACCTACGCTCAGACGTTGCCATTATAAGCGAGCCCTATAGAAATTTATCGTCTTCCCAATGGGTCCAAAACAACTCTGGAAAGTCTGCGATTTGGTCGTGTGGGCCTATACCAGCACAAGTACAATTCCCAGAGTCCTTCAATGGCTTTGTGAGGGCCAAACTACACAACTACTGGTTCTTTAGCTGCTATCTGCCTCCCTCTTATAGCCTCGAAGAGTTTAGCGCCGTGATGGACGAATTGGCAGACCAGATTCGCAGCCATAAGCCGGCAATGGTAGCTGGAGATTTTAACGCCTGGGCATCAGAATGGGGCAGTTCATCAACCAATGCTAGAGGCCAAACACTACTAGAAACTTTTGCCACACTCGATCTGGCACTTCTAAACACAGGCGAGGAATACACATTCCAACGGGGCAATATCGGCTCGACGATTGACCTTACCTTTGTTAGCAATGTACTATGCCCTTACGCACGGTGGGAAGTGAGCGATGTCTACATGGCCAGCGATCACAAGGCAATTCTCTGCACTATTGAGGGCCGGCGTAGATACGACAGACCGACAGCGAGACCACAACGGTACAACACAAAACGTATGGACATGCAAAGCTTCACCAGCACACTAGAACAAAATGTTCACACCGCCTCGTCGGCAAGAGGACTACTCGAATGGCTGCGTAACGCGTGTGATTCCAGCATGCCGCGGAAAAATACCTGCCCAATGGAACACATACCAACATACTGGTGGAATGATGAGATCGCCAACCTTCGCAAGCAATGTCATATAGCCAGAAGAAGACACCAACGGAATCGAGTCAGCGATGATTCAGAAATTCTCCGCTCAGAGTTTGAGCAGAAGCGCAAGGACCTTAAACTGGCTATTCGCCGTAGTAAAAAGAGATGCTTTAACGATCTTCTTGTAGAAGCTGAAAACGATGTATGGGGCAGGCCGTACAAAATCGTAATGAAGAGGTTAAAAACTCACCAAAGAACAGAGCCCCACTCTGTCGCTGACATGAACCAAATAGTAGGAGAACTTTTCCCCCCCCAGCCACACAACAATAGTCCCGCTGCACCAATGGATGTGGAAGCTATACCTCCAATAGGTGTACAGGAGATACTGGCAGCCGTTGCGCGAATCAGAGTCAGGTCGTCCCCAGGCCTCGACTGCATTCCCAACGAAGCTGTAAAACTTGCGGCGTTCCAACACCCGGAAATATTCGCGGCTGTATTCAACAAAAGCATCAGCGACGGAGTCTTCCCAGATCTCTACAAGAGGCAAAAGCTTGTGCTGCTACCAAAGCCAAGAAAGCAAGCCGGCGAATCCCTGGCATACAGACCTATATGCCTTCTCGACACGACAGGCAAAGTGCTCGAAAGAATCCTAGCGGATAGACTAAATGAGGCACTACATTCTACCAGCGCACTGTCAGACAATCAATTTGGGTTCCGAAAGGGGCGATCTACTATCGACGCAATCCAAAAAGTGGTGAGCATAGCACGTAATGCAATAGCCGGTGACCGATGGAAAGGAGGCGCAAAGAAATATTGCATCATAGCCACTTTGAATGTTAAAAATGCATTTAATTCGGCAAGGTGGCCTTGCATACTAGATGCCCTGCGAAATTTCGGCATACCACAATATCTATGGAAGGTAATAAGTAGCTACTTCTCAAATAGAAGCCTCTACGCAGACACACTCGAAGGAGAAAAAACATATAACATTACTGGAGGCGTCCCACAGGGCTCGGTTCTGGGACCCCTGCTTTGGAATGCCATGTACAACGGCGTCCTAAACTTGGTATTACCTGCTGGGGTAGAAATTATAGGTTTTGCTGATGACGTAGCCATAATATGTGTGGCAAAGAACTTGAGTGAAGCAGAGACAATATGCTCAAACGGGATCGCTCGAGTACAACAATGGCTGGCTACAACGGGCCTTCTCCTGGCCGAAAATAAAACAGAAGCTGTTCTTATAAGCAGTAGAAAAAAAGTGGAGACAGCAAGCATACAGGTCGGCGGCACGCAAGTAATCACAAAAAAGGCAATAAAGTACCTTGGGGTACTTATTGATACAAGGCTAAATTTCAAAGATCACCTCACAGCAACGGCCAAAAAGGCTAGAATAACTTGCTCTGCCTTATCACGATTAATGCCCAACACGAGAGGACCAAGCCAGAGTCGTAAAACGCTGTGGCATGGGGTAATCAAGGCAACCATGCTTTACGGCGCACCCGTTTGGGCAGAAGCAATGTCCACAAAAGCATACGCCAGAGAATTGGACTCAATATATAGAATCAGCGCACTAAGGGTCTGCTGCGGTTTCCGTACGATCTCAGGTATCGCAGCCAAGGTACTAGCAAGCGCAATCCCAGTCGGAATCCTGGCCAATGAATCAAAGAGACTCTTTTGGGCACTAAAAGAGCCAAACTTAAGGCCAAGCGATAAAGAATTGCTACGGGTACAAGCGCGCGAAATAAGCATTGCAAGGTGGCAAGCTCTGTGGGATATGTCGCAAAAAGGCAGATGGACCTACCGGCTAATCCCAAGTCTAAAAGACTGGTTGGCCAGGGCCCATGGAGAAGTAAATTTCTTCTCGACGCAACTTCTGAGCGGCCACGGCTGCTTCCGTAGCTACCTACACCGGTTCAGACACGCAACAAGCCCAGAGTGCGCATGGTGCGCCAACGGAGAAGACGAGACGGCTGAACACGTCCTCTTTAGATGCGGACATCGAGCGAGAACACCTCGAGGCGGAACTCGGGGAGCAAATTACAGTATCCAACTTGGTCCCAATGATTATTCGTCGCAGGGAAAACTGGGAGGCATTCAACAAGTTCGCGGCCATCGCCATGACCGAGCTCCGCAGAGTGGAGCAGCTGAGTCGAACCTGAGAACAGGAAGCGGGTGGAAGGACGCTTGTGTGAAGCAATACCCTCGCTGGCAGTACCACACGAGCTACTTCCCCTCGCAAACCTTTTTTCCAAATTTTCTTTTTCTTCTTGTACATATGTATTTCTATTTCTATTTCTTAATAAATGAATAAAAAAAAAAAAAAAAAAAACATACAGCTAAACATGTTCATATATGTATGTGCATTTATATATGCATTTATATATGCACATACATATATACACATGAGCGGCAATGCACAGGCGTAACATGAGCTAGGGCCAGGCTAGCGTGTGAACGCTGACCAAGCACTTTGATGCAAGCGCTCTAAACAATATGTATGTATGTACATATGTACTGACACTCTCCCTCTCTTTTGTAGCTGTCGCCTAAGTCGCAGCATAAGAATATATAAGTTAACAAACAATTCAACGAGCTGCCTTCGCACTAAGTCTTAGAACAATCTGTGCAGCTGCAACGTCGATGTGACGAATTCCATATAAACATAAATATGCTGACACAGCGTCTGAACAAGAGTCATAGCATGACCATACGCCTTACATATTTACTTCTTATTTATTTAGCTTTCGATTCATATTCCCATTTATGTACTTAGGTTTAGTTCTCTTTTATTTTCTTCAACGTATTCAGTTTTTGTATAACCCTTTAACAATAAAGAAGCATAACTCCGGCACTTGGCCGTAACACAATTTATAATCTCTAATACATATATTGCTGATCCACAAGGACGGTGATTCAGATACCTAATCGTATCTCATCCTAATCAACATAAATCAATCCATTAGCTGGATCCCACTAACGGCAACCCCTAACAGTGGACATATCCAACATCTTAACTGGCGCGCAACCGGAATTGGATTACCCTCTAAGAATCCACACCCTACCAACATGTAAGTGACTGTTCGGAAAAAATAAAGACAAATTATAATATATAAATTTGATACCAAACAAATATAAAAATAATAATAAAAAAATAATAAAAGTGGCAGCATAAAGTGATCTTATGAGTAATTTGCATTATTGCAAAGTTATAATAGAGAGCGCAGTCAGCACCGCGCTTAATGCATAGAAAAACGCATAAGAGGCGAGATACACGCCGAACTTGAACATCTGAGAAACCAAGTAAGCTCACTTAGAATTGAAGCGCCCAAGTACAGGTGTACGAAAGCGTAACAATTGACCCCAGCATTAGATGTGAGGTTAGACTCGACGCTGCGAAATCGGTACCGAATTTTAATGGTGACCATGAAGAATATGTGTCTTGGAGACAATCAGCAATAGAGGCATATCAGGCCTACAAGGGATACTATGGGAGTGAAACACATTACCAGGCAGTGATAATTTTAAAAAATAAAGTTTGTGGTGCCGCACGTGCAGTGCTTACCTCACATAACAGTGCGCTGAATTTCGATGCAATCATTGCTAGACTTGATTGCACATACGCCGATAAAACGTCTCTGCGCGTTCTTAGGCATCAATTAAAAATGTTCAGACAAGGTGACCTAGAATTAATGCAGTACTATGATAAGTTTGAGAAAAAACTCACTCTTATTACAAATAAAATTGCTATGACTCATGAGGAGCAAGCAGCGGTCATTCTTAATACAGAAATTAGGAGCGATGCTCTGCACGCTTTCATGGCAGGCCTGAGGAGGCCTATTAAGGCACTAGTTATACCAGCACAGCCCAAAGATTTGCCTTCGGCATTAGCACTGGCTCGCGAGGCTGAGAAAAGCATAAAAAGGAGCATGTTCGCTGCTACGTATGCTAAAGCAATTGAAGATAGGAGCCACCCAGGGGAAAATAACAAGCAAGGGAATCGCTCAATGCCCAGACAGGGAAAACATTTTGAAAAAAAACCCCCATTTTACAGGAAACCAAGTCCAAAACAGACCCCAACAGGGTGAGCAAGGACCAACCTCAAACAAATTCAAGCCCAAGACCCAGCACAACCGATGGATGTGGATCCATCAGTTTCCAAGCTCAGACAGCAGACTGGTTGGGGTAAAACACGCGGTAGCGCCACTTACGGCGAATCTCAAAAGAGACAGAACGCATCAAAATGTATGACTGGACAGAGTCGCCAGAATGTTAACAACATTTCTCAAAAAGATTCGGCCCAACACCAACAATACTCGCGTATAGCAGAGTCCGTCGTCGCAGAGGCTAGCGATGAGAATGACTTCATACCGGACAATGATTTGCTAAATTTTTTAGAGAACGCTGCCAACTGCCGTTCGTCGAGCGACAGTTGGCTGGTAGAACACTAAAAATTCTAATAGACACTGGGGCGGCAAAGAATTGTGTAAAACCCATAAAGAAGTTAAGAAACATAACACTTGTCGACACCCCATTTACTGTGAACTCCATACACGGGTCCAATAAAATTAAAGAAAAATGCTTCATGAGAATTTTCGGAAAGAATGCCCCGTTTTTCATTTTAGATACCCTTAATACTTTTGATGGCATAATAGGCTTCGATTTGCTAATAGCGTTAATTTCACACGCATTGATGACATAATAGTTCCTTATAGCGTAAGAGAGGAATTTAAAAAGGTAATACTGAACAGGATCGCCGCATTTTCGACCTCTAAGAAGGCATTGCCATTTAACACTTCAGTTATTGCCGCAATTCACACAATAGACAACCAAGAAGTGTACTCCAAGTCTTACCCATATCCTATGGGTGTAGCCGATTTTGTTAATAACGAAATCACTCAATTGTTAAAAGACGGCATTTTAAGACCATCTCGGTCTGCGTACAACAGTCCTGCATTGCATTGCATTGGGTTGTTGACAAAAAAAGGATTGGACTCAAACGGTAACAAAAACAAACGATTCGCTATTGACTTTCGAAACTTAAACGAGCGAACCATTGCCGACCGGCACCCAATGCCAAGTATTCCAATGATTCTAGCCAATCTTGGAAAGGCAAAATTTTTCACGACTTTGGACTTAACATCTGGGTACCATCAAATTTAGCTGAAAAGGATCGCGCAAAAACGGCGTTCTCAGTAAAGGGGGAGAAATACGATATCTGTCGCTTACCCTTTGGTTTGAAAAATGCCGGAAGCATATTTCAGAGAGCAATCGATGATGTTCTAAGGGAACAAATCGAGAAAATATGCTACGTCTACGTAGATGACGTGTTTATATTTTCTGAAAATGAAGCCGAGCATGTCAAACACATGGACACTGTGCTCCAGCTGCTTTGCAACGCTAACATGAGAGTGTCAAAAGAAAAGACACAATTTTTTAAAGAAAGCGTCGAATATTTGGGTTACATCGTCTCTAGTGACGGAACAAAAACTGACCCCAAAAAGGTCAAGGCAATTCAAGAGTACCCCGAGCCAAAGAGCCTCTATACACTAAGATCGTTTTTGGGCCTTGTTAGTTATTACAGGACGTTTATTAATGATTTTGCATCAATCGCAAGACCTTTAACCGACATACTGAAAGGTGAAAATGGAAAAGTAGGCAAGCACATGTCCAAAAAGGTCCCAATCGACTTTGATGAATCGCAACGTCACACCTTTGACCGCTTAAGAAACATTCTGGCATCCGAAGATGTCATACTAATGTACCCGAACTTTCAAAAACCTTTCGACCTCACACCCGACGCTTCTGCCGACGGGATTGGAGCAGTGTTGTCCCAGGGCGGGAGGCCAATAACAATGATATCCCGAATATTAAAGCAAAGTGAATCACTTTACGCCACTAATGAAAGGGAATTGTTGGCAATCGTGTGGGCTCTTGGAAAACTACAGAACTACCTGTATGGAACCAGAGAGTTGCATATTTTTACAGGTCACCAACACATTTTCTGTGTCACAAAAAAACACAAATGCGAGAATTAAAAAGTGGATGTCTTTTATTGAAGAACGTAACGCTCAAATTCATTACAAACCAGGGAAAGAAAACCTAGTGGCAGATGCCTTATCAAGGCAAAATGTGAATGCCCTGCATGATGAAATTCAATCATGTGCTGCCACCGTCCACAGTGAACTTTCCTTGACCTACACAATCGAGACAACGGGCAAGCATGTTAATCTTTTTAGAAACCAAGTAATCCTAAAAGAGGCGCGCTACAATTTACATCGGAGACTAATTCTATTCGGCACAGACAAGAACGATCTCCTTGAATCCTTAAAGCTTGTAGTGAACCGTGATGTTGTAAATGCATTCCATTGCGATTCTCCTACATTAGCCGCCTTTCAACATGAATTAGTGCGACTTTTTCCCACAACAAAGTTTTGGCATTGCAAGAACATGGTTACTGATATAACCAACAAAGATGATCAGATTCAGATAGTTAATACCGAACATAATCGCGCACATAGAGCAGCGCAAGAAAATATCAAACAAATACATCGGGAGTATTACTTCCCAAAAATGGACAAATTAACCAATGAAATCGTCTTAAATTGCAAAGTCTGCACCACAGCTAAGTACGACCTTCACCCAAAAAAACAAGAACTTGGGCAAACACCTATTCCGTCTTATCCCGGCGAAATACTGCATATTGATATATTCTCCACTGACCACAAGCTATTCTAGACCTGCGTGGACAAGTTTTCCAAATTTGCTGTTGTACAACCCTTATTATCCCGAACAATAACGGATATTACTATCCCCATATTGCAATTACTCAATATTTTTCCAAAAAATATGCTATAGGCTATGCCCTTGCAGTCCTTGGTAATAATAATTTTAAATGTTCAAAATTTGTTTTCTGCAACTCAATTCATCAATATGCAAACAAAACAATTATCATCATCTTCTCATATTATCACATATGTAAATTTCATAGCATACTCGATTTTTTATGAAAATGTTTCTTCTAGTTCTTCTAGAGCTATATGATATAGTGGTCCGATCCCTATGGTTTTCATACTTTATTTTTCCCGGGTAATAAAAACCCCGGAAAAAAAATTTCAGCCCGATAGCTCTTAAGAGGGCTGACTAAAACGCGTACGCACAGACGAACGGACAGACGGACAGACGGTCAGACGGACAGACGGACATGGCTATATCGACTCAGCTTCTCACGCTGATCAAGAATATATATACTTTATGGGGTCGGAAACGTCTCCTTCTGTGCGTTACAAACATCTGATCAATTTTATAATACCCTCTGCAAGGGTATAATAAAGACAATTTATTGTGACAACCAAGCATCGTTTAATTTAGAGACGATTACTTCGATGTTAAAAAATCAATTCGAAATAGACGTAGTAAATGCACCCCCATTGCATAGCTGCTCGAATGGACAAGTGGAACGATTCCACGTTACATTGCTAGAGATAGCCAGATGCATGAAAATTGATAAACAACTTAATGATACGACACAGATCATTGTAAGAGCAGCAATAGAATATAATAAAACAATTCATTCGGTTACGGAAGAAAAGACAATAGAAAAGATTTGGTTTTTAAAATTGAAATGAAACACACAAAATTTAAATATTATTGTTAAATTTTTATTTGAGATGATAAAACAATCTCTGCCAATTACTTTTTAAAAATGACTTCATGTAAATGTTGGCCGCGACTGCGTTTCAAGTGATCAACAAGGTCCAATTTTGCACCACTTTTTCCAGCATGTCTAAGCGAATTTCGCCAATAACACGATTGATATTGTCTTCCAATGCACCAATTGACGCTGGTTCACGATCTTCATTGACACTGGCCGCTACAGCTGCAATATTCTCTTCTGTACGCACTCTCCGTACACGGTTCGATGGTTGAATGTCCAATAAAGTAAAATGTGTGCGAAATTTGTCCACAATTGCCTTTATGGCTCACGAGATCATGATTAAAAGTAAATCATTATTTAATAAGAACCCTTAAGCATGGGATAGAGAAGAATTAATTCTCAAACTCTCAAACTAAATAAATCATATAAATGATACTTTGAAAAAACAAAATAATACTTTGAAAAAAACATGCAAAGATTCTTGTCAATTTTTTTAAGGAAGCATTTAGTGCATGATAACAGGAAGTGAATAGATAAAACGAACTGGTCAAAAATATCAAAATTAAGATTTGATATTTGATTTGATATTGATCAAGCTACGTTCTAACTTAATAACAATCAAAACAACAATGTATCAATTAGTTATATACACAGCAAAAATTCTGAATTTGGGGGCGGAAGTAATTGCCCAAAGGGCTTACACTAAGGACATTTCGAATGGCATTCCAGAATTTTATGGACAAAAGTTACACCTTCAAAGATTCATAAGAGCTTTGATGTTGATAAATTTAACAAACGGCTTATTCGATGAGATAGCTGTTGAAGTCATAAAGACAAAAACTGTTGGCTCAACACTGTATAAAATCCAAGATGAAACCAGCATTGACGCAATTATTAAGAAATTGCAATATACTATAGTCGGTGAGGCATCCGATGTAGTTAAAGAAAAGTTGTCAAAAGTATATTAAAATGGAAAAACAGCCTATCAATTTACCTCGGAAGTTGACAGTTTTGAAGCTTTGTATATTGATGAGGGCCTGTCGGCTCAACCTGCTGATATAATCAGCACTGAAAAAGCCCTCAACACAATATTTAGAAATTGTGAGCATGGCAAACTAAAAATGATCCTTGAGGCTGGAAACTTCAGAACAATAAATGAAGTCGTCACAAAGTACTTACAATGCAGGACTGAAATAACTAGAAATCCAAACTCTGTGTTGTTTGCCCATAGTGGCCGTGGTAAGTATAGAAATAATTATCGCGGTAACGGAAATGGTCGCGGTTATTATAACAACTATAATAACAATCGCAATAAAGGCCAGAACAATACCTATAACTACAACAACAGTTATAGAGGAAATAACAGAGGCAACAACAAAAACAACAATAGAGGAAATAGTCATCAATATGGAGTTTACAACTTTAACGTTAGGGTAGCCCAGAATACTTCGGGAAACGCCCAGCCCCCCCTTAGATACTCGCCAATAAGAACCAGACCAGGTAATCCAGAGGATAGAGAAAAAAACAGCTTGCAAAAAATTTTCCACCACAGTTCCATACCCAGTTAACTACGTTATGCACCAAGTATAGCGATGTAATCGGCGAATCTATAACTTTTAATAACTTCTACGAACAAAAATTAAAACTGAATGATAATGCGCCAATTTATATAAATAATTATGAAATTTCTCAAAGTCAAAAGACGAAATACAAAAGCAAGTCCAAAAATTGATAGATGATAAAATATTAGAACCATTTGTATCTGCTTATAATAGCCCACTTTTGCTTGTACCAAAAAAGTCACTCCCGAATTCCGAAAATAAAAAATGGCGATTAGTAATTGACTATCGTCAGATTAATAAAAAACTGTTGTCTGATAAATTTTCATCCACAAAATTGATAACATCTTGGATCAACTAGGTAGAGCAAAATATTTTTCATGCCTGGACTTAAAGTCAGGTTTTCATCAAATCGAACTTTAAGAATTACGAGAAGAAAATAGCTCCAAATTTGTTTCAGAGAATGATGACTATAGCATTCACTGAACTTGCAAGCATTTCTTTATATAGATAACTTAATAAATATTGGTTGATCCGAAATGTTGGATACATTACTTAAATTTACAGGCTCGTGTTGGATGTAAAGTGTTCGATTTTTTTTTTCCGATTTTTACATCAATTTTGCCACGCCTCTTTCCGCCCCCGCAATTCAAAAAAGCCTTTATCTCCATGAATATCTAGCTAGATACACCATATTTGGTATGTTTATTTGCTTAATAAATGCGCAGATTTTGTATGTGTAAAAATTTTGCACGCCCCTTCCACCCCCACAATTTGAAAAGACTCGAATATCTTCCCCATTTTTTTATCTTATCCCATTAAATTTGGCGCACCTAAATTTAATATTATTACAGGTCGTTGCCATATTATGGTGACATTTTGGTCGATATCATATATGCCGGTTTGTGGTCGGTGAATAACACACCAGATATTTTCATTGTTTACTGTAACTGTATATACAATTTTTTCGCGTTAAGCGACTGTTTTGATCAACGGCTGCAGAAGAAGTGCCCTCCACCGCTCCAATTCCAGCTAATACTCCAAAGGCAAATTCACCTACATCAAGAAAGCGATTGGCAGTGATGACTTTACCTAAAAGTTAGACCGAACAAATCAAATTCGTGTCATCACAAGTGAAACTAGTTAGTTTTAAATTTTTATTTATCCTCATCAAGTGTCCCTACATTCATCTTATAATTCAAAAAACTCCTTCAGTCCCAAAGAAAAGAAATGACATTAATGATGCAAAAAATGTAGCATTATTATGAAAATAGGAAATAATAATCTGAAACGTTAACGGTCTATGCAATAGTAGACCAGAGGTTGACTTGGACATGAAGAGGAACAATGTTGACATTATGTCAATATCCAGTCATATTTCATAATCAAAAGAGGTGCTGGAATTCTAATCAAGTCAAAATCGAGTCATTATCAATCCTGTAATGTCCTTCCTAGACATGAAGTGAACACACAGATGTTTGTAAGAATAATGAGCAGTCTGGGATCAAGGTTACTTGCAGGTGGTGACTTTCATGACCAAGCATACCTGGAGGGATTCCAGAATACAACAACTAGCACTATTCCTGCCATATCAGCAACTGCTAGTATGTCAAAAAACTAGAATCGTTCCTTGACCTGGGTTACCAGAACGTTAGAAGACTGATGTTTTATATTCAGACGTGGTCAAGACCGTGTCTTGATAGCTGTTGTGCTGCTTTATCATCTGAAATAACTCAATTTTCTGATACCCAGTAGATTGAGATTGGGCAGAAAATTTCGCCCCGAAATGGATGGTAAAATTTCTGCACGGCAAAGTCACGCTTCAAACAGATCTTGGACCATCCGCCAGTGGAAATCGGGTCAAGGGTTTCTAAGAACAATTGCCACATCCAAGATCCTAAGATTTCTCAACACTTCTGTAAATAAAATTAGTTCACATTTTGAATTCAACAAATCACAATCGGGTTTTTTATTTTTTGGTGATTGAAGTTCTCTATTCAACCTGGGTGAGATAAAGCATTAAAATTATGTCGATCGCCCCAAAATAACTTTTAATGCTGTATGAAAAATGGCCAAAAAATTTGTAGTTCATTTATAAATTTATTAGCGAGATAGTTGTCTACGTAAAACATCAAATCCCCAAATTTCAAAAAGATCCGATAAATAGAATACAATTAATAGACAATATAAATCGGCTCTGGTCAAACGCTTCTGACAGCCCACTACATCATGCGTTCCGATCTCTGATTCAATAGGTGATGGAGAAGGGCAAAAGGTTTCGAGCGGGAAATAATAAACAACAATAAAAATTATTAATCATAATAAATAGGACTCGGTGGTAAATAGTATGGTCGTAGTACATACATATGTAGTATGTGCTGAAGGGAAAATTATTCGTATTAGCCATGTCTAGTGCCAGGAAAATTTTGTTTGTAGAGCCGTTTAGTATGTGTAGCATGTAAATCAAGTTAATTAAAAACAAGACACCGTTTTCTCTCCCAATATTTAAATATTCGCACTCAAAATGATTTTATATTGTAATATCCAACAATTTACACCGAATCGTGCACTTGTTAGCAGGGTTTGACAACTGCGAAAGATGTCAAAATTTTTGCTGTGTGCTGATGCTTCTGTTTCCAAAACTATGAACAATCAAAGCAGCAGCCAACACGACAAATCCGAAATCGAAAAATTTACAGCAGCAGCAAAACACCTGAGAAGCAAAGTTAAGAAACCAAAATAAAATACTTTAATGGCAACAGCATAATCATACATTTTAAAAGTAGAAACTGTCTCTACTGTTGCTTTTGGCCAGGTTCTGAAGTTAACGAAAAAAACAGTTGAGAAAATAGTTGCAGCAGAACATTTTAATTTTGCTACTTTGCTTCTGCCTATACATACACATGAAAGTACACATTCCCAATGCGGACACAATCCCCTGAATTCTGAGTTCGCGGTTGTCTTTGCGGGTGCTCGCAGTTTTGAGTGTATTATTCGGCCTCCAAAGAATATGTGAATCGTGGAATCTGTTTAGGACTTGCCACGAAGTCTCTAGCTACGTACCACTGTTGGTGTCTGCGCCTCAACGCAGTGCTGGCCAAAGTTTTTATTTGGTACCCCCATAAGTTTAGACTGGTCATTGGGCCAAGGGGGGGTGGCGTTGCTGCCTTGCTTGCTGGCTTTCCCGCCTCTCATCCTCTGGACTCCTGCCTATGTGAGTGTGTCGTGAAATTATCCGTAAATTTCCCCAGGCCGTTCCACATTACTTGTTGCTGCAAGAATCTGCTTCTTCTTCCCCGATCGTTTGTCAGCTGACCAAGGTCAGTGTTGGGCAACGCAGGGGTCAGGCCCTTGTATCTGACAGGGGGCGCCAGGGACATTTTGGGCGGTTCTTTCGCTAATTTGAAAATTCAAATTCAAATAATTCAAGATACGGATAGCGCCTGACCGTTAAACCTTGTCTCAGTAGTGCCAATCTAGTATGTTTGGTGCGAATGCTGCTGAGGCAGTGGAAGAGGCTTCTTTCAGGAAGAGCTCACGTCTGGGCCGGACTCCGCCTCGGGTTACGGCTCAATTTGCTCAACGCAAATGGTCGAGTGCTCGGATGCGACACCGGTAGCTCCACCGACATCGAATATCCCTGAGCTCGACGAATTGGGTAAGCTCCTTGGGGATTTAGTAGAGGTGTTCAATGTCAACACAAAACAAGCGATCACAAGGATGAAGGAGCTGCAGGAACTCCTGTGTCAAAAGGTGCTCGACGGCCAGCTGACCGTCTGTGATGAGAGAAAGGTCCGTAAGTAGACTCCGTGGAAAGCCCGCACTCGGCGATTCTCCTAAACGCCCAAGGGATGAAGTGGTGACTTAAAGCTTTGTGCCAGCAAAAAAGCAAAAAGGTGCACATTTTGGAGAGATCAGAACTGCAAAAGAGCCTGCTGCTGACGGTGAACCAAGAAGGCATCCAAAGCAGAGGCAGCGACCAAATTTTATTATTGTCGAAAAGAAAGGCAACATGTCATATAGTGACATTCTAAAACTGGTGACGCGTAGCGAAGATGCGAAGCTCAAAGCCGTCTACGAATGTGTCCAAAAAGTGAGAAGAACAGCAAATGGCGACCTTCTTCTAGAGATCAAAGGTAGTGCCGATAATTTGCAGCAGATTAAAGGAGATATCGATGTGGCGCTGAATGGCAAGGCCGAAGCCCATACCCTTACCCACCGTACCCGTCTTAAAATTCTAGACATGGATGATGAAACAACCGTAGACGAGATCATCAATGCGATTTCTGCTGAACTGAGCATAAATCTACCCCATAATGCTGTAAAGACTCAACGTCCGCTGCGATAGGGACTCAGAAAGCCATTTTGTGCATCCCAGCACACGTAGCGGAAATTTTGCTTAAAGTTAAAGTCGTTCTTAACGTATGCAGGATTAGCATCAATGAGATCCCAGCCAGGTGCAACAGGCGAGATGACAGAAGCAAGTGGTGCCTGAGATGTGGGCAGAACGACCACAAGATAAAAGAGTGTCACAATAAGGCTGAATGTTTTTTGTGCCAAAAAAGGGGTTTTGACCAGTTGGACCAAAGTCCCAAGACGGCGTCCCACCACAAAAAAGTTTCGATTTTTACAGATAAATCTAATATATATTCTTGATCAGGATCAACAGCCGAGTCGATCTAGCCATGTCCGTCTGTATGAACACGCAGATCTCGGAGGCTATAAGAGCTAGAGCCACCAAATTTGGTATGTAAGTTCATATTGTTCTTTACTTGTGCGTTGTCACTAAGTATAAGATAATTAATTTGGATCGACCGATTCTGTTTATTGTTCGTAAAAGACTAAAACTAAAAGTACAAAATGTTCTTATGCTAAGCTAGCCCTGACCCATAATCGATGTGTCAGCAATTATGCTGCATGGATCAAGTTCAGACGTCACGACATCCGAGCGTGGAGCGTTGTCAGCGGAGAAGCGATTGCATGGGAAGCAGAAATATAGTTGCAGGTTTGCTGCCCATGCAGAATTTAGGCCGATGACTTATGTCAGGATGGATGTGTTAACTTGTATACTCGTGTAGTATATAAATGTATAGGGTTAAGGAATCACACAAAACTATTTTTCTTAAAAAGTATAACAGCTAGAGACATCAAATTTGGTTTAAATAAGCGTTTAATTAGCGCGCAAAAATTAATTGTTCAAACTTTTTGCCATGCCCCCTTCCGCCCCCGGAATTTACATAAAACTGATTTTGTATGTAAACTAACTTAATAGACGCGCAGATATTGGCTGTTTAAAAATTTTGCCATGACCACTTCCGCCCCCGGAAATTAAACAAAACTGTTTTTATTAAAAATTAACAAAGCTAATAGATCCAAATTTAGTATGTACACTGGCTTAGTATGCGCGCAGAGTATATATATTTTCATATTTTGCCACGCCCACTTCCGCCTCCATAATTAAGAAAAAACCGATTTCCTCCTTCTTTTTTTTTGACTATCGCATTCAAATTCGGCAGACTAATTAATCTTGTCTATTTCTACTAAACTACTAATATTATTGAAATCGGACTAGAAACATGCAAAATATGCGTATGAACGTATTTTACTAAGCGGTCCACAAGGCCAGAATTGGCCGTTGGCTAGTAGCGGCGCTAGAGTGCTCGTGTGTTCGTAGAGTGAGCGAGATAGCACATACTATGAAACATGTAAAAACAATTTAATAGACACACATTTGGTTTTCGAAATATAAGAAAAATTGTTTTACCTGGTGTATGGTATACCCAAGTCGGCGAGTCGACTTACTTACTTCATTTACCTTTATAATTTTTATATTTTATTATACCATACACCCATAGGGTGAAATGGTATATTAAAGTCGCCAAAATGTATGTAACAGGCAGAAGGAAGCTTCTCCGACCCTATAAAGTATATATATTCTTGATCAGGATCAACAGCCGAGTCGATCTAGCCATGTCCGTCTGTCCGTCCGTCCGTCCGTCCGTCCGTCCATCCGTCCCTCCGTCCGTCTGTATGAACACGCAGATCTCGGAGACTGTAAGAGCTAGAGCCACCAAATTTGGTATGTATACTCGTGTAGTATGCACATGTTCAGAGTTAATTGGAATTTCGGCCACACCCCCTTACGCCCCCAGGAATCACATAAAACTGTTTTTCTTAAAAAGTATGACAGCTAGAGACATCAAATTTAGTTTGTATACCCGATTAGTTAGTGCGCAGAAACTAACTGTTCAAACTTTTTGCCACGCCCCCTTACGCCCCCAGGAATCACACAAAACTGTTTTTCTTAAAAAGTATAATAGCT
Organism: Drosophila tropicalis; assembly: GCF_018151085.1. Taxonomy (NCBI): domain Eukaryota; kingdom Metazoa; phylum Arthropoda; class Insecta; order Diptera; family Drosophilidae; genus Drosophila; species Drosophila tropicalis. Next base: position 167,150 of record NW_027172621.1, on the reverse strand, counting down.
AGAGACATCAAATTTGGTTTATATGCTCGGTTAGTTAGCGCGCAGAAACTAATTGTTTAAACTTTTTGCCACGCCCCCTTCCGCCCCCGGAATTTACATAAAAGTGATTTCCTTAAAAACTATGATAGCTACCGACATCAAATTTAGTATGTAGACTAGCTTAATAGAGGCGCAGATATTGGCTATTTAAACATTTTGCCACGCCCACTTCCGCCCCCGCAAATTAAACAAAACTGATTTTATCAAAAACTAACAAAGCTAAAGTCACCAAATTTAGTATGTATACTGGCATAGTATGCGCGGAGAATTTAGATGTTTTCACATTTTGCCACGCCCACTTCCGCCTCCATAATTTAGAAAAAAACGAATTCCTCCTTTAGTTTTTTGACTATCGCATTTAGTTTGGCAGACTAATTTATCTTATCTATTTCTACCAAACTACCAAATTTTATCGGACTAGAAACTTGTAAAATATGCGTATGAACGTATTATACTACGCGGTCCACAAGGCCAGAATTGGACGTTGGCTAGTAGCGGCGCTAGGGTGCTCGTGTGTTTGTAGAGTGAGCGAGATAGCACATAGTATAAGACATGTAAAAACAATTTAATAGACATACATTTGGTCTTCGAAGTTTGAAATATTTGTTTCACCAGGTGTATGGTATACCCAAGTCGACGAGTCGACGAGTCATTTTTTTTATACTTTTTTTAAAAATAAATTTAACTTTTCGATGAAATGGTTGTCTGCTCAAAAAATAATTGAATAGTTGCGACTAATGCGGTTGACTCCCATGATTATATTCTTTGTTGGTTGTGTGACAATGCGGTTCACGTTCAGTGTTCAGGTTACACAGGCACAATCAAGGAGTCTATTGCTAAAGGTGGTGGCTTAAAATATGGATGTGATGCTTGCCGGGAGGTCAAAAATGAGATGCGCTCATTTATGACGCGAACTAGAGATAATTTTGATGCTTTGAGGTCAGGTTCTAACAAACTCCAAGCGGAGTTTACTGCAGTGGAGACTGACCAGTCCTTGCTCTTGCTTTTACCATTACTTGGTTTAAATAAGTTACCTCTAACTAAGTGCTTTCGTAAGACTGACTTTGCCAGCCTTAATGAAAACATTACTACTACCAATTGGTCTTATCTGTACAATTGTAGAGATATGAACTCAGTTGTTCGTTTTTTTTATGATACTCTGAATTCACTTTTTGATATTTGTGTGCCTCGGCTTAACTAACCTCCCTGGTTCTCTCGAGAGTTATCCAATTTGAAAAACGTGAAGACACGATATTATAAGAAGTTTAAAAAAACACGTCGTTCATCAGATTACGCTCTGTATACAGTCGCTCGTTCAAAATTCATGGTGCTTAATACACAATGCTATAAGAATTAGCTTCAGTTTTCTTCTGACCATAAATAATTTTATAATTTTCTTGATTCTAAACGTAAGACCTCTGTGCACCCATCTTTTTAGTCTTTTCAAAATAAAAAAGCGAGCACTGATCAGGCAATTGCCGATATGTTTGCGAGTTTTTTCAAAACAACCTATTCCTCAACGGAATATCGAGCAAGTCCGTATCCTTATCATTTAGAAAAGGCTAATTGCATTTTCAATCCAGTGATTCATGAAAGTTCTCTTCTTAGCGAACTTAAACTAGTTAAACCTGTTTATTCTCCGGGGCCAGATGGTCTTCCTGGATGTGTACTCAGGTTCTGTGCAAACGCATTATGTAAACCCGTTTTAAAATTGTTTCTATTGTCTGTCGAATCTTCCTCTTCTCCATCTATTTGGAAAGAGTCGTATATCATTCCTCTGCATAAAAATGGCAAAAAGTCCGAAGCCTCTAACTACAGGGGTATCTCAAAATTGTCCGCGATTCCGAAAGCTTTTGAGAAAATTATAACTTCTCAATTGCAACATTTTTGGAGCTCTATTATTTAATCATCCCAACATGAGTTTGTGAAACGTAGGTCCACAACCACTAACCTTTTAGAATTTACCTCTATAATTATCAAGGGGTTCAAAAATGCTAAACAAACTGATGTCATATACACGGACTTCAGCAAAGCCTTTGATTCTGTTAATCATACTCTATTACTTTCTAAACTGAACGACATTGGATTTCCAACTCTTTTCCTTTCTTGGGTTCGAGAATATTTAACAAATATAAAACAGAAGGTACTTTTTAAGTCTTCTTTTTCCTATTCCATTCCTGCGACTTCTGGTGTACCTCAAGGTAGTCATCTTGGCCCTCTGCTTTTCACATTATTCATTAACGATCTTCCATCAGTCATTGTTCATTCGCGCGTGCTTATGTATGCTGACGATGTCAAGCTTATAACGATACAGATTCATTTATTCGGCTACAAGCTGATCTTAAAAACTTTCAATCCTGGTGACAGCTTAATCTACTAAATCTTAACACTACCAAATGTAAGTTAATGCCATTTTTTTGTAACTCTCCTCAACTGCTCCTTATATTCTAAACAATGGTCCTTTAGAACGTCTAAGTAATATGAATGATTTGGGCGTACTTATGGACCATAGATGGTGAAAAGAATTTGACGACCCCTATACAACTAAAGTTCTTTTTACTTCTCCGTCCTATTTTAGAGTATGGATCTTGCACTTGGTCACCTCGCACCAGACTAGACTAGAATCCGTTCAAAAGCAGTTTTTGCTATTTGCTCTTCGTGGCTTAAGCTGGGATCGCAATGTCAATTTGCCTTCGTTTTGTAGTAGACTTCTCTTGGTTAACCTTCCTTCCCTAACTTATGGACCGCGTAGTAAAATACGTTCATACGCATATTTTGCATGTTTCTAGTTCGATTTCAATAAAATTTGGTAGTTTGGTAGAAATAGATAGGATTAATTAGGCTGCCGAATTTGATTCCGATAGTCAAAAAACTACAGGAGGAAATCGGTTTTTTCTAAATTATGCAGGCAGAAGTGGGCGTGGCAAAATATAAAAAGATGTATACTCTGCGCGCATACTAAGCCAGTGTACATACTAAATTTGGTGACTTTAGCTTTGTTTGTTTTTGATAAAATCAGTTTTGTTTAATTTGCGGGGGCGGAAGTGGTCATGGCAAAAAGTTTAAACAATTAGTTTCTGCGCACTAACTAAATAAATATATAAACCAAATTTGATGTCTCTAGCTGTTATACTTTTTCAGAAAAACAAATTTATGTGATTCCTGGGAGCGTAAGGGGGCGTGGCCGAAATTCCAATTAACTTTTAACGCTTCAAGCGTACGGAACCGCTCGGTGAGGAAATCGTCCATCGTTTGCCATTCTGGAATTACAGTCTTATCTCCAAGAGATTGTTCCCACAGTGAAATTGTGATCTTCGGCAATTTGATGGAACAGAAAAATACGAACATGCCACCCCACGTGGTGACTGGCAGGCCACAGTGCTCAAAAGCGCGAATGGATGCCTGCAGAGCATTCTGATGATCTTGTAATGCTTTTCCGCACTCATAGGAAATATAAGGCAGGTCAAGAAATGCTCGGAATTGACTGTTTACGATAAGTCGCTTATTTTCGAAACGCTGTTTGAGTGCGTTCCATGCCGTTTCAAAACCATCAGTTGTAAGCGGGAATTTTGCTACAATGAGGTTGGGGTCACCCCTCGTTTTCGCTAGGAGATGGTACAGCTTTTCAACGAGGAAAATTCGCGAATCGATTTGTAAATGGCCGTAAACAAATCACGGAACGTGGGCCATTTTAGGTAATCTCCCGTAAAGACTTCTGTGTCAATGGGTGGCAGTCGACAGCCTCGTTCTGCTGGTGCAGAGGTATTGAGGACCCATGATTTTCACAAAAACACAAACTGGAACGCCTTGAAATTAATTAAAGAACCCACAAAACGGCTTGAAACACTTTAGAATTTAAATATAACCCCAAATTTTGCTCTCTGAACCGAAGCAGAATTGGAACAAAAATTCTCATATTCGGAAATAAAAAAGGGGCGCGGGACACAATTTTTTAATAATCATATATTATTCGCCCTTTTCCTCAAAGTCACCCTGCAGCATACATGTATGTACATTTGGTTTTCGAAATTTGAAATATTTGTTTTACCTGGTGTATGGTATACCCAAGTCGACGAGTCGACTTACTTGCTTGGCAGCAGAAGAGAAACCAGACCTATCTAATTTACGATTTATAATATAATCATTTAATCAAATCGATTTTTTTTAAAATATGTTAACAAAATTAAACTAACTGTATGTATCTGTTTAGTTTTTGAGAAATATTTATACAGTCGGTATCATAACTGCATACTATTCATTTGACAACAATATTAGTCAAGGGCGTAGCCCGGTTTGAGCACGGGTGGTGGGGGAGGGGTGCATTTAAATCAATTTACTTAAAGGTGAAGTTGATAAAACTTATTAAAAAAAGTTAAGTTAGGAAAAAAGGGTGTTGCGAATTTAAGTACTGGTTCCGCCCCTGATATTAGAAATACTTATATCCCATGAGCTTTAACTACTCAAGCCTTTTACCGCTATTCTACTGATATCGGTGGGTACTTATGCGAGCACCGTTAAGAAATTACCTCTACTGATCATGTAAGCATAGATTTAAATCATAATTTTGACTTCAAAGTTGCGCTTAGAAGTGTTCTGCATTGAGCTTAAATTAAAATTAAGCAAGTAAGTCGACTCGTCGACTTGGGTATACCATACACCAGGTGAAACAAATATTTCAAATTTCGAAAACCAAATGTACATATGTACATATGTCTATTAAATTGTTTTTACATGTTTCATAGTATGTGCTATCTCGCTCACTCTACGAACACACGAGCACTCTAGCGCCGCTACTAGCCAACGGCCAATTCTGGCCTTGTGGACCGCTTAGTAAAATACGTTCATACGCATATTTTGCATGTTTCTAGTCCGATTTCAATAAAATTTGGTAGTTTGGTAGAAATAGATAAGATTAATTAGTCTGCCGAATTTGAATGCGATAGTTAAAAAAATACAATAGGAAATCAGTTTTTCTTAATTATGGAGGCGGAAGTGGGCGTGGCAAAATATGAAAATATATATTCTCTACGCGCATACTAAGCCAGTATACATACTAAATTTGGTGACTTTAGCTTTGTTTGTTTTTGATAAAATCAGTTTTGTTTAATTTGCGGGGGCGAAAGTGGGCGTGGCAAAATTTTTAAACAGCCAGTTTCTGCGCGTCTATTAAACTAGTCTGCATACCAAATTTGATGTCTCTAGCTAATATACTTTTTAAGAAAAACAGTTTTATGTGATTCCTGGGGGCGTAAAGGGGCGTGGCAAAAAGTTTGAACAATAACTTTCTGCGCGCTAACTAAACGGGTATACAAACTAAATTTGATGTCTCTATCTATTGTACTTTTTAAGAAAAACAGTTTTATGTGATTCCTGGCGGCGTAAGGGGCGTGGCCAAAATTCCAATTAACTCTATATACGTATATGTATACTGTTTTTCTTAAAAAGTACATATACGTATATAGAGTTAATTGGAATTTTGGCCACGCCCCTTACGCCGCCAGGAATCACATAAAACTGTTTTTCTTAAAAAGTACAATAGATAGAGACATCAAATTTAGTTTGTATACCCGTTTAGGTAGCGCGCAGAAAGTTATTGTTCAAACTTTTTGCCACGCCCCTTTACGCCCCCAGGAATCACATAAAACTGTTTATGCTTAAAAAGTATATTAGCTAGAGACATCAAATTTGGTATGCAGACTAGTTTAATAGACGCGCAGAAACTGGCTGCTTAAAAATTTTGCCACGCCCACTTTCGCCCCCGCAAATTAAACAAAACTGATTTTATCAAAAACAATCAAAGCTAAAGTCACCAAATTTAGTATGTATACTGGCTTAGTATGCGCGCAGAGAATATATATTTTCATATTTTGCCACGCCCACTTCCGCCTCCATAATTAAGAAAAAACCGATTTCCTATTGTATTTTTTTAACTATCGCATTCAAATTCGGCAGACTAATTAATCTTATCTATTTCTACCAAACTACCAAATTTTATTGAAATCGGACTAGAAACATGCAAAATATGCGTATGAACGTATTTTACTAAGCGGTCCACAAGGCCAGAATTGGCCGTTGGCTAGTAGCGGCGCTAGAGTGCTCGTGTGTTCGTAGAGTGAGCGAGATAGCACATACTATGAAACATGTAAAAACAATTTAATAGACATATGTACATATGTACATTTGGTTTTCGAAATTTGAAATATTTGTTTCACCTGGTGTATGGTATACCCAAGTCGACGAGTCGACTTACTTGCTTAATTTTAATTTAAGCTCAATGCAGAACACTTCTAAGCGCAACTTTGAAGTCAAAATTATGATTTAAATCTATGCTTACATGATCAGTAGAGGTAATTTCTTAACGGTGCTCGCATAAGTACCCACCGATATCAGTAGAATAGCGGTAAAAGGCTTGAGTAGTTAAAGCTCATGGGATATAAGTATTTCTAATATCAGGGGCGGAACCAGTACTTAAATTCGCAACACCCTTTTTTCCTAACTTAACTTTTTTAATAAGTTTTATCAACTTCACCTTTAAGTAAATTGATTTAAATGCACCCCTCCCCCACCACCCGTGCTCAAACCGGGCTACGCCCTAGACTAATATTGTCAAATGAATAGTATGCAGTTATGATACCGACTGTATAAATATTTCTCAAAAACTAAACAGATACAGTTAGTTTAATTTTGTTAACATATTTTAAAAAAAATCGATTTGATTAAATGATTATATTATAAATCGTAAATTAGATAGGTCTGGTTTCTCTTCTGCTGCCATTGAGCATAATAAATTCTCATATTATGATCATGATTCGAATGGAAAATTTTCAATATTAGCAAAATGCAAGAAAAACACATAAAAAATATTTGGTCAAGATTCGATTTTTTTTACATTTTGTCCCAATGCTAGGGAACGGACGGATTTAGAGGATAGATGTCTTCCCAACATTTGTAGCTCTTTCAATTCCAAGAAACTTTGCTAAAGAAAGTTTGTAAAAAAAAATTAATATTTTAAAAGTTACAAGCAAATGAAAAAAACATCCTTTTCGAAAAAATGACAACTTTGATGAAAAACTTCCGCAAAAAATGTTGGATGAAACCATCGTGATTATTTAAAAAACTAATGATGCAGTTCGACTCGCAGGTCCCGAAATAGGGTAAAACCATTGAATTTTTCCATGTTGTTGATGACTACCTATTTCAGATTTTACGCTAGGTATATTTGGATCATTTTGAATGTTGTCGTTCGGTAATGTACCACGGAGCCCCCGTGATTGATTCTAAAATCTTCGACTGCGCCCTTTGTATAATGTCGACATTGCTGGTACTTGCATTTCCCCTTAGTACGGCACCGTAAGTACTGATGGGTTTCAATACGGAGTTGTATAGGAGGACTTTATACTCCAGACGTAGAATGGACCGAGCATTGATGATAAGCTGTGACTTTTTTGCTTCGATGTGCTTGCGACAAGTTAGTCTTCTGTCTAGGTGGATGCCAAGGTAAGTGACATGACGGCTTGAGGAATTGGTACGTTGTTTAGCATTAGAGCTGGACAGTTTCTTCTGTTAAGCGTAAATGTGACATGTTTGCATTTCTGCTCGTTGACCCGGATACGCCAGGTTGCTAGCAATTCCTCTACCATCTTGAGGTGTGCCTCTAATTTTGCAGAGGCTTGTATTGGGCATTTGGATCTGCTGAGGGTTGCCGTGTCATCGGCAAAAGTGGACGTTGTAAGTCCTAAACTCGTTGGTAAGTCTGCAGTGTACAGCAGGTAGAGCAATGGTCCGAGTAAACTGCCTTGCGGTACATCAGATTTGATTTCAAAGTCATCCGAGACGGAGCCTTTACATCTTACAGCAAATTTTTTATTGTAAAGGTAAGATTCCATGAGTTTGTGGGTGTACTGTGGGAGTTTTTGCCGGATTTTGAACGTCAGACCCTCCAGCCAAACTCTATCGAAAGCCTGAGCAACATCGAGAAATACAGCCGCACAGTATTTCTTTTTTTCTGCTGTTCGTATTTCGAATGTTATGCGATTGACTTGTTCAATTGTCCCATGTTTTTCGCGGAAGCCGAACTGGTGTGAAGGGATTGTGTTCTCCGATGCCAGAAATGAGTTTAGTCGGATCTGCAGGACCTTTTCAAAAAGCTTCGAAAGACATGACAGCAAACTAATTGGCCTATAGGATGATGGCTGGGTTTTGTCCTTTCCCACTTTAGGAATCATGATGATAGTGGACCTATTCCATGCTCTTGGGAATTTGCCAATTCTCATATTGAACATGATGATAGTGAGTTCTAGGATCATTTTCGGTGTGATTAGGTCATGGCCAGGGGCTTTGTTCGGCTTTATGTGGTTTTTTATAACTGCAGTGATCTCTTCCGATTGGAGTTCCGAGTACTCAGTATCCGTTAATGTGTTCGAAGGGGGAAGTACAAATGAGTTTGATGTTGGATTTGGCTGGAAAACCATTTGAAGATGTGTGGCAAATACGGATGCCCTCTCTTCGTCACTGCGGGCCCATCCACCGGTTGGACCCCTCATCGGTGAAACTGTCTCTGTAGGAGCGCATAAAGTTTGGTGGGCATTCCACAGAGGATGTTTAGTGCTGGTTGGACTGAGCCTTTCTATGTATTTCCTTTGAGCCCAGCTTTTCTCTTGTCTTAACTCCTTGGAGGATTGCGATTTCTATTGTCATCGGACCAAATAGCAGCCCGCCAAGTACTGAACAAAGACCTACCCGTGTTTTCCGGTAATCCAGAAGAGTGGTTGTTGTTCATTAGCCACTACGAACAATCCCCTGAAAGATGTGGAATTAGTAACGAAGAGAATCTTATTCGTCTCCAAAAGTGCTTAAAACAAGCCGCTTGGGTAGCCCTTCGAGGAAAGCTGATGTGTCCAGAGACGGTGCCGTATTCAATCGGTACGTTACGGATGTTATACGGAAGACCTGAGATTATTTACTCGAGCTCACAAAGGAAACTAAGAACCAGCGGCACGCTCAAATAATTTGGATTCTGTTAATTAAGCTAGCACTGGCGGTGCAAAACTATTGTGCGACACTGGTCGCAATTGGGCTTAAAGAATATCTGCACGATCCAGCTTTTCTAGGCGAGCTCATGGAGAAGTTGCCTGGAGATTTGAAACTTAATTGGGGAAGACACCGAATGAGTCGAATCTTATGTGTCGCTAACTTGACTAACTTTGACAATTGGTTGTTTGGCATTGCAATGTGTCCCTCAATGGTTACGCCGTATACAGTTCCAGCTAAGGATGGAGCAAAGAGAACCAAAGAGGAAATTTTTCTGCACAACGAATTGCAAAGTGGATCTAGTCAGGAATCGAAATCGAATCATAACCAAGTAGACTGTCGCCTTTTTCGAGAAATAAGCATAAAGCAGAGAAAGGAGTTCGTGCGGCAAAAGAGGCTCTACTATTGTTGTTTTGATCAGCCCGTGCGAAATTGCAAAAGTAAAAAAAGTTGTGGCGTCGATGGATGCAAGCAGAAGCACCGTTCGTTGATCCACGAGACATTGGACTACAAGGAAAGCAAATCGCAGTGGCAGACGAATGAGGATGATAAACCAGTTCATCCACCAATTTTATTCCGTTGAGATACAACAAGCAAGGCTTTATTCAGATATATGCCAATCATGTTATATGGAAGGAAGCGAAATTTAGCGACATATGCCTTACTGGACGAGGGAGCTGCTTGCTCTTTGATTGAAGGAACTCTGGGCTAGATGGACCGGCCAAAGAACTGCGCTTAAGGTGGACCAGTGAAGTCACTTAAACGGAAAGCGCGTAAAAGTACGTGAGTGTCAAAGTGTCGTCGATGTGGCAAGGTGCGACGCGATTTGAACTCAAATGTTTGTTTCGTTGTTGAGTCTGTTTGGACTTGTGTTGTATTTATTTTCACATTTACCTTTTTTCTTCTCCCAACGCTTTTTAAAACCTGTAACATCTATTGTTGGTGCCACTACAGGTATATTCATTTTTGATTTGGTGCATCCTGAGACGATCCAACCAAATTTAGTATTTTGACCTAGTAGGCCATTTATCTTTCTAACTCCCCCTTTTAAAATTTGGGTATATACGTCTACTTTATATTTTGATTTTTTGGCTTTTATTAAGGACACGCCACTTATCTCTGTATATTGTTTAATTTTACGTAATTTCAATATTTGAGCGGCTTCTTCAGATAATATAGTACTCTGAGAACCACTATCAACCAAAGCTCTTAATGTTTGAAACCCTCCATTTATTTTCTTAATTTGTATTAGGGCTGTGGCCAACAATTTTTGTTGTGCCGTTACACAGGTATTAACGCTCTCCTGATTTTCTTCATAATGGAGTAACGTATGGTGTCCTCTGCTGCAAAATGAGCAGACTATTTCATTATTGCATCTCTTGTTGCTTGAATGCTTCAAGCATCGTGTACACAATTGTACTTTTTTTGCTATTTCCAGCCTTTCTATAGGTGTTAACGCTTTAAACTTATAGCACTGAAGTGCGTTATGCCAGGGGCCTTTGCAGATCGGACAACTGTCTTTAAACGCCACAGCCGACGTTTTTTCTAATGGTTTTTTCTCTTCCTTTCTCACGGCACTTAGCGAGCAATATCTTTGCTCCAAGAATTCCATGACATCCGATAGCTATTGTATTTGACTGGTTTTTCTGATCTGACTCTCATATAATTGTAGAGACTCTCTGTCAAATTTCCTTAGTAGCATTTGTGCAAATATTATGTCCACTTCATCGGACAAATTTGTTTTTATTTTAATTAAGTGTACTGACTCATTAACTATGTCAATCACTCCTTTTATACTTTTTGCGGATTCATTGTTGATCATCGGTAAATCAACGATCCGATTTAACTGTTCGGAAAACACCCTCCGATTATTTTCATACCGCTTGGTTAACAGTTCCCAAGCGGCACTATAATTGTCAGCTGAACCTGACAATAGATGAGCTACCATGCTCCTTGCTTCGCCCTTTAACGCGGATTTCAAATAATTGAACTTAAGAGCAAGACTTAAATCTTCTCTTTTTTCAATTAACTCCGTAAATAATTCTACAAACAGGTCCCACTCTCTAGGTTCTCCAGAAAATGTGGGTACCTGAATCTTTGGCAACACCGGTAGTTCGCCTCTCACGGTAACATTCTCAACTTTCAAACTTTTCTGATCGTTTATTTTTTCTTCTAATGCTACCAAGGTATTCTGAAGGTCGAACTCTTATTCTTCTATGACCTCTTTAAACGTATCGTTAACTATAAACTCAACTGAATAAGCTTGACACATCTGTACCTTCCTGAACAAGAATTTTATTTTTTTAACATAAATTTCACCTGTTCTATTGTCTATCGTACGTAAGTCTTTGCTCACCATGTCCAAATATTCCTGCAGCTGACGAACCTTTTCTTGCAATTTCTCCCGGCTAACCTTAGCATTCTCATTACTGGAGGTCGCGTTTCCCCGCGACTCTCCGCTGCTGTCTTCAAAATTCTCTAACATCGTTGCATCTGCTTCAATGTTTTCCGAATCAACAGTGCCCTGCCTGATTGCTTCTCCTTTGGCTATTAATCTATTAATCATATTTAAGCCTTCCTCATATTTTCTATCTGTAAAATAGATATGTTCGGTTGCTCCCCTCTCTAGCATTTGGTTATTGTAACTAATGCATTGCTTCTGTATGTCTCTTACTTCATTAAGAATTTTGCTAGTGAACTTACTAGCGTCTATTTCTTCTATCTTCTTTACCCTTTTATGCAACTCGTGCTGCTTCGCTAACAATTTTTCGATTTTGGTAGGGAACATTTTATATGGTGTCTGTATATGTATGTGACAATATATTTATTTATTTTTGTTAATATGTATTTATTTAAGTATATGGAGAATTTTCACAATTTGTATCTTAGAATACATATATGGATGTATATTATTATTTTTTATTTCTAACCTGCAACTGCTTTTTTTTCGCATCAGCTGGTCGTCGCCGTTTGGCACGCTGAAGCTCCCTCGAAGGCGTAAAAGACGGTCTGCCTTTCACGCTCGTTGTCAGCTGCTGATGTCCAGGGCCCATGGGCTCAGGCGGTACCGTTGCCGGATATCGCACCAGATTTCCTTATACTGGCACTGCACGTTCTTCAGTTTCAGTTTATCTTGTTGCTCTGCTGCTGTTGGTAGTTGCCGACTACATACACTGCCAGCCACTTTTTTTTTTTTTCGATATTAGGGCTTCGAATACGCCACACACGAACTTTATATTGTTTTTTTTTTTTTTACCGCCGCCGAAATTATTGCATTAGCCAAACTGCCTTTATATATTCGGTCGCACGCACTTTCTTTTTTTTATACCCTTGCAAAAAGGGTATATTAATTTTGGTCAGAAGTGTGCAACGCATAGAACGAAGCATCTCCGACCATACAAAGTATATATATTCTTGATCAGCACGACGAAACGAGTTCAACTAGCCATGTCCGTCCGTCCGTCCGTCCATCCGTCCGTCCGTCCATCAATCAACGCAAACTCCTCCTAAACCGAAAGAGCTACAGAGCTTGCACATAGGCTTGTATATACTGCAGGCGTTGTATATCTCGGATTCAGCCGGATCGGACCACTATATCATATAGCTCCCATACAAACCCCAAAGTCGCGAACAGTGACTTTTCTTAATAACTTCGTTATTTTCTATGTTATTATCGTGAAACTTAATATTAGAGAGTTTATTACGCTTATAAACGACTGTGCCAAATTTGATCAAGATCAGATGACTATATCATATAGCTCCCATAGGAACGATCGGTTGAAAACAGTGACTTTTGTAAATAACTTCGTTACTTTTACCGCGATTTCTTTCAAATTAAACATTTGTTAGTTTAGTATATCTGTTAATGACTGTGCCAAGTTTGATCAAGATCGGGTGACTATATCATAAAGCTCCCATAGGAACGATCGGGCGAAAACAGTGACTTTTGTAAATAACACCGTTACTTTTAACGTGATTGTTTTCAAATTAAACATTTCTTAATTTAATATATCTGTTAATGACTGTGTCGAATTTGATAAAGATCGGGTGACTATATCATATAGCTCCCATAGGAACGATCGGTGGAAAACAGTGACTTTGATCAATATCTTCGTTATTTCCCATGATTGTAGGCCATTCTTTCGGAAACATAAGCCTTTTTAGATAAAATGTTCTTCCACATTGATGGCTAATAGGTAAGGAAAGAGTTACCAAAAAAGTTGCAAGGGTATACAAACTTTGACGCGGTCAAAGTTAGCCCCGGATTCTGGTTTAATATTGGGCTTTGATTACGCCACACACGAAAAAAACTCCGCCGCCGAAATTACTACAGTTGCTCCGCTAGCCAAACTGCCTTTAATTCGAACGCACGCACTTTTAATTTATTAAGCAATAATATTTTGCTTTTATTTTATACTCTGTCTCTTACCGCTGGTGGGGGAAAACAAGAGTTATTTATTTTGCTACCTTTAGCTGGTCTAAGCATTTACACTTGCATTAGATCTCGAACTCTTAAGGAGCTGATTTACTCTCTGAGTCTCTTACCACTGGTGGAGGAAAACTACAGAGTTCCTTTTTCTCGAAGGACCAAAATGAATAGGGATTCCGGAGGAGAAGCATAACCCAATCGTCATTCGTTGAATTCAAAATATGAACTGATTTTATTCACAAAAGTATGGAGTTTATATAGGGAATCTTAGGCTCTAGAAGATAACAATTGTTCTTAAAATATCTTATTCTAATGAGACTCAAATCCCACGTTATCGGGGGTTGAAAATTATTATTATCTTGGGCACGGCTTCGGCCACATGACCTCCTGCCGTTGTGATATTTTGGGTTAGTTTAGAACTACAAGTGTTTTTCTACAATGTGTGTGGCTGATTGTAATTCTAGTCATATGCTAGATTACTTGTTTGTGACAAAAGTACAGTTTTATTATAATTTCTTTAGTGCATCTGATTTGGTGAAGCCGCTTCAGATGAACACGATGTTTATTCTTAAACAGTATGGCAGGGTATTTTCTGGACGGATTCAAAGGACGTTTTATACTGGATTAAATGAGATGCCCGCAATTATCTTGGCGATGGGTACCCACCCAGCATAACAATGCAAACGATGGCACGAAGGGGACAAAGGTGCCAAATATGACCGGGGATTCACGGTGGTTAAGAACTTAAGTTTGGCTTGTATCACACCTGATTCGGAACGATTCGGAACTTTGGAAAAGCTACAAGCATAGATAGTAGATAGTGGAGTACTATCACAGAAAGAATTATCATTTGTCAACGAAATTATCTCGAACGAAGTACGACAACGGTATTGGATAACCGGGTTACGCGCTTTGGTGACAAAAGTCGCGAGTGCCTGTGTAGCGTGCCGTATCCGAGGGGCCCGACCAGTGCCACCAAAGATGGGCGACTTCCCAAAGGAGAGGCTGTCGCCACATACACAACCATTCACCTTCACTGGAGTGGATTGCTTCGGCCCATGTGAAGTCTCGGTTGGACGCAGGCACGAGAAAAGATGGGGCGTGTTATTCACATGCCTTACGATTCGAGCGGTACACTTAGAAATTGCTGCATCACTGTCAACGTTCTCATTTGTCTGCGTATTGAATTCGTTCGTAGCCAGAAGAGGGGTGCGGCGTAGCATGCTATCGGACAATGGCACGAATTTTCGAGAACCCAACCTCGTCTTGAAGGCGCACATAGAACGGATATCGACCTCAGCTGTGGAGCAGCAATATCCAACGTTGGAGTTCAAGTTTAACGCACCCAGTTCACCGCACATGGGCTGCACTTGGGGGCGACTGGTACGTTCAACCAAATCACTTTCAGAAATACTGCCGAAGGCCAGACTAAAGGAAGAGGTGCTAAAAGGAGCGTTTGCTGACGTAGAGCAAATTTTGAATTCAAGGCCTCTGACTGTGCCTTTAGAAAGCGCCGAATCGGAAGCATTAACTGGTCCGCAACTAGCGAAAGGGTATCGTGTTGCCAGCCAAATTGCCAATCGTTTCTGGAAGAGATGGCTGGGGAGTATCTACCAACAATCACAAGACGCACGCAATGGTTCCAACCATAATCGTAGACGATACAGCTAAACGTAATACTTGGCTTTGCTGAAGTCAGTGTATATGACATCAGTTTGTTTATCATTTTTAAACTCCTTGATAATTATAGAGTTAAATTCTAAAAGGTTAGTAGTTGTAGATCTGCGTTTCACAACCCCATGTTGGGATGGCGAAATAATAGAGCTGCAAAAATCTTTCAATTGCGAAGTTATTATTTTCTCAAAAGCTTTCGGGATTGCGGACAATTTTGAGATACCAATTACTATATTGGCTGTATAACTTTAGAGGCTTCAAACTTTTTGCCATTTTTATGCAGAGGAATGATACACGACCTCTTCCAAATAGATGGAAAAGAGGACGATTCGACAGACAATAAAAACAATTTTAAAATGTGTTTACATAATGCGTTTAAACAGAACCTGAGTACACATCCAGGTAGACCATAAACAGGTTTAACTAGTTTATGTTTAATAAGAAGAGAACTTTCATTAATCACTGGATTGAAAATGCAATTAGCCTTTTTTAAATGATAAGGATACGGACCTGCTCGATATTCCGTTGAAGAATAAGAATAAGCGTAAGACCTCTGTGCACCCATCTTTTTTGTCCTTTCAAAATAAAATATCAAAGAAGCTAACATCGGCTATGCCGAAGTTTATATACCCTTGCAGTCCTTGACAATAATAATTTTACATGTTCAAAATTTGTTTTCTGCAACTCAATTCGTCAATATACAAACAAAACTATTTTACTCTTTATACTGCAATTTGATCTTCTTCTTCCCTCATTCCCTAAGCAAAGCAACGCACGCATACACGTACAGTTTATGTAGCGTTGCGTCTGTGTGTGTATGCATGTGCTCTGTTGATTTGATGATGACGTAGTAGGCAGCAAGCAGCGCTGCCGGTAGTGATTAAACCGATTTATATTGACTGTAACTTGTGTTCTTTTTATCCGATCAGTTTCCAATTTTGGAATTTGAGTTTTTATATCCAATAATATCGTAGTAGCAAATTTCAAGGGGATACCCCAATTTTTATGAAATTTTTTTGAATATGTTTACTCTAGAGCTATATGATATAGTGGTCCGATCCTGACAATTTTCATATTTGATCTGCTCCAGATAATAACCAGAGGGCCGGGGCTAAAATCGACCGCTTCAAAGTTTGTATACCCTTGCAACTTTTTTGGAAACTCTTTCCTTACCTATTAGCCATCAATGGCTAATGTTTGCGACAGAATGGCCTACAATCATAGGAAATAACGAAGATATTGATCATAGTCACTGTTTTTCACCGATCGTTCCTATGGGAGCTATATGATAAAGTCACCCGATCTTTATCAAATTCGGCACAGTGATTAACAGATATATTAAATTAAGAAATGTTTAATTTGAAAGCAATCGCGTTAAATCGCGTGCAAAATTTCAGCTCTGTAGCTCTTACGGTCTAGGAGGAGTTTGCGTTGATCCAGACGGACGGACGGACGGACATGGCTATTTGAACTCGTCTCGTCGTGCTGATCAAGAATATTTCTATTTTGTATGGTCGGAGATGCTTCGTTCTATGCTTTGCACACTTCTGACCAAAATTAATATACCCTTTTTGCAAGGTTATAGAAAGCACACAAAAAATTTCAGCCTGATAGCTCTTAAGATGGCTGAGTAAAACGCATACGCACGGACGGACAGACGGACACACGAACATGGCTATATCGACTCAGCTTTTCCTGCTGATCAAGAATATATATACTTTATGGGGTCGGAAACGTCTCCTTCTGTGCGTTACAAACATCTGACCAATTTTATAATACCCTCTGCAAGGGTATAAAAAGCTAGCACTGATCAGGTAATTGCCGATATGTTAGCGAGTTTTTCCAAAACAACTTATTCTTCAAAGGAATATCGAGCAGATCCGTATCCTTATCATTTAAAAAAGGCTAATTGCATTTTCAATCCAGTGATTGATGAAAGTTCTCTTCTTATCAAACATAAACTAGTTAAACCTGTTTATGGTCTACCTGGATGTGTACTCAGGTTCTGTTTAAACGCATTATGTAAACCCGTTTTAAAATTGTTTTTATTGTCTGTCGAATCGTTCTTTTTTCCATCTATTTGGAAGGAGTCGTATATTTGCAGCTCTATTATTTCGCCATCTCAACATAGGTTTGTGAAACGCAGATCTACAACTACTAAACTTTTAGAATTTACACGTATAATTATCAAGGGGTTCAAAATTGCTAAACTAACTGATGTCATATACACTGACTTCAGCAAAGCCTTTGACTCTGTTTATCATACTCTATTACTTACTAAGCTGAACGACATTGGGTTTCCAACTCTTTTCCTTTCTTGGGTTCGAGAATATTCAACAAATAAAAAACAGAAGGTACTTTTTAAGCCTTCTTTTTCCAATTCCATTCCTGTGACATCTGGTGTACCTCAAGGTAGTCATGTTGGCCCTTTGCTTTTCACATTATTCATTAACGATCATCCATCAGTCATTGTTCATTCGCGTGTGCTTATGTATGCTGACGATGTCAAGCTTTGTTTTACTTATAATGATACAGATTCATTTAGT
The DNA here is from genome assembly GCF_018151085.1 of Drosophila tropicalis. Classification (NCBI taxonomy): domain Eukaryota; kingdom Metazoa; phylum Arthropoda; class Insecta; order Diptera; family Drosophilidae; genus Drosophila; species Drosophila tropicalis. The sequence continues at coordinate 149,432 of NW_027172621.1, read as the reverse complement.
CGGCTACAAGCTTTACTTTCAATCCTGGTGCTAGTTTAATCTATTAAATTTTAACACTACCAAATGTAAGTAAATGACTTTTTATCGTAACTCTCATCATCTGGTCACTTATTTTTTAAGCAATAGTCATTTGGAACGTAAAAATAATATGAATGCTTTCGGTGTACTGATGGACCATAAGTTAAATTTTAACGCCTATATTTCCACCACAGTCGCAAAGGCCATGAGTGTTCTGTGTTTCATTAAAAGATGGTCAAAAGAATTTGACGACCCCTGTACAACTAAAGTTCTTTTTACTTCGCTTGTCCGTCCTCTTTTAGAGTATGGATCTTGCATTTGGTCACCTCGCACCAGACTAGACTAGAAACCGTTCAAAAGCAGTTCTTGCCATTTCAATTTGCTTTCGTATTATAGTAGACTTATTTTGATTAACCTTTCTTCCTTAACTAACCGTAGAATTATGTTTGGTGTTATTTTTATGCACAAGCTCCTAAATAGTGGCATTGACTTGTGTGAGTAATTGTCTCAAATTAATCTCTCGGTACCATGTAGACGAAGTAGACATCCTATTATACCTTTACGCCTTAGTCATTGTTCGTTAGTTACTAGTAACTATACCTTGCATGAACATAACAGGGGCCTCTGCTCTGATTACAATCTTCTATTCCCTGTTATCTGCTTAGAGTCTTTTATTACTAAACTTAAAACATATATACATAAAACTATAGTATTATGATTTGTTTGTGTGTTGTTTCTATTGATCATTTGTCCACGCGATTTGTGCCGTACGTTATACGGCAGCACCACTCGGTGGGTCGCTGTGGTGGTGGGCAGCTATCTGCTTGGGCTCGCGCGTAACAGTCTTTGTCCTGGTGTCGTAGGGGCCACTTGAACGTACTGCGTATGTCGTCGTCTACGTCCGCTACTATACATAAGAACCAGTCCTGACACAAGGGTTAATGTGCAGATTACCCATCACAACAAAAGAGTAAAAAGTTCAAGAATATCACTGAGTCGGGGGTAGATGAAAAGACGAGAGCACATTCAAACAAAAATAGGAAAGAGCGAGAGAACGTGTAAAATTGAACACATGAAACATCAATTTGTTCGCAAGAACGCGACAATTCGTATCTACCGTAAAGTGTGCGTTAAAATTGTTCAAGATATTATTTAGCTTGCGCACAAATGGGTGAAATAAAAATAAAATTCGGATGAAAAATTTTAATTAAACCGATAGTGAGTTTATAAGTTATAGAAAAGTTTTGAATCTCGAGAAATATAGCAAATTTGATGAGCGTAAAAAAGACCCGTCCGCTCTCTGCAACGTGTGAAAGATTCCTTTGAGTCTGCGGTGGAAATTGTACAACTACAAACCGTTAGACTTCGTCGCCATTTTTGGGAATCGGGTATTCTTGAATATTTTTAAACTTGCTTTCATCTGGTAAGATTCTTTTATTTGTTCATTTGTGTCCTATGCATTTGTCCGGATGCAACATGTAAATGCAAGGGACATCATTCATTGCAACGAGTTTGGTGCATTTTTTAATTCTTATGGTAATCGCTTGAATCTAAATGAGCGCTTATCCGTGGAAAATGATGTTATATCCCGAGAGTTTTCTTCTAATTCTAATTCATTCTGGGTAGTGGGAATGTATCCGCTACTAGTTGTTTGTTAATTTTTCTATAATCAACTACCAATCTCCACCGTTTTTCATTGCAGCCAGTTAGCGACTTTTTAGGAACCAATAAAATCGGACTATTGAACTCAGACATCGAGGGTTCACAAATCAATTTGTCCACTTGTTTATTGATTGCATTTTTTTGTAGAATGGTTTGTGTCTTTGAGTCTTAGTTTTTGTTTATAGAAGTTGTTTGAGGAAAGTTGTTTTATTTATTCTATTGCGAATACATCATCAAATTCTGAGCATAATTTATGTCAAGGTACGTTTACAAATAGGAAAAATGGGACGCGAGTTTCTTAATTATGGTAGCTTTATGATTAGTATCATGTGTTTTGTTTATGTGAGTAACTTGGACGTCTGTGTTGTTGGTATTTAATATGCGGACGTACGGTTTAGTATAGGTAAGAATACCCCACCCCTACCATTTTTCTGTCCTAAATGGAATATGGAAAGCTAATACAAACCCCAAAGTCACTATGTAGTGGTCCGATCCGGCTGAATCCGAGATATACAACCCCTGCAGTATATACAAGAATACGTGCAAAATTCAGCTCTGTAGCTCTTACGGTATAGGAGGAGTTTGCGTTGATCCAGACGGACGGACGGACATGTCTATTTGAACTCGTCTCGTCGTGCTGATCAAGAATATTTCTATTTTGTATGGTCGGAGATGCTTCGTTCTATGCTTTGCACACTTCTGACCAAAATTAATATACCCTTTTTGCAAGGTTATAGAAAGCACACAAAAAATTTCAGCCTGATAGCTCTTAAGATGGCTGAGTAAAACGCATACGCACGGACGGACAGACGGACACACGAACATGGCTATATCGACTCAGCTTTTCCTGCTGATCAAAAATATATATACTTTATGGGGTCGGAAACGTCTCCTTCTGTGCGTTACAAACATCTGACCAATTTTATAATACCCTCTGCAAGGGTATAAAAAGCTAGCACTGATCAGGTAATTGCCGATATGTTAGCGAGTTTTTCCAAAACAACTTATTCTTCAACGGAATATCGAGCAGATCCGTATCCTTATCATTTAAAAAAGGCTAATTGCATTTTCAATCCAGTGATTGATGAAAGTTCTCTTCTTATCAAACATAAACTAGTTAAACCTGTTTATGGTCTACCTGGATGTGTACTCAGGTTCTGTTTAAACGCATTATGTAAACCCGTTTTAAAATTGTTTTTATTGTCTGTCGAATCGTTCTTTTTTCCATCTATTTGGAAGGAGTCGTATATTTGCAGCTCTATTATTTCGCCATCTCAACATGGGTTTGTGAAACGCAGATCTACAACTACTAAACTTTTAGAATTTACACGTATAATTATCAAGGGGTTCAAAATTGCTAAACTAACTGATGTCATATACACTGACTTCAGCAAAGCCTTTGACTCTGTTTATCATACTCTATTACTTACTAAGCTGAACGACATTGGGTTTCCAACTCTTTTCCTTTCTTGGGTTCGAGAATATTCAACAAATAAAAAACAAAAGGTACTTTTTAAGCCTTCTTTTTCCAATTCCATTCCTGTGACATCTGGTGTACCTCAAGGTAGTCATGTTGGCCCTTTGCTTTTCACATTATTCATTAACGATCATCCATCAGTCATTGTTCATTCGCGTGTGCTTATGTATGCTGACGATGTCAAGCTTTGTTTTACTTATAATGATACAGATTCATTTAGTCGGCTACAAGCTTTACTTTCAATCCTGGTGCTAGTTTAATCTATTAAATTTTAACAATACCAAATGTAAGTAAATGACTTTTTATCGTAACTCTCATCATCTGGTCACTTATTTTTTAAACAATAGTCATTTGGAACGTAAAAATAATATAAATGCTTTCGGTGTACTGATGGACCATAAGTTAAATTTTAACGCCTATATTTCCACCACAGTCGCAAAGGCCATGAGTGTTCTGTGTTTCATTAAAAGATGGTCAAAAGAATTTGACGACCCCTGTACAACTAAAGTTCTTTTTACTTCGCTTGTCCGTCCTCTTTTAGAGTATGGATCTTGCATTTGGTCACCTCGCACCAGAGTAGACTAGAATCCGTTCAAAAGCAGTTCTTGCCATTTCAATTTGCTTTCGTATTATAGTAGACTTATTTTGATTAACCTTTCTTCCTTAACTAACCGTAGAATCTCTCGGTACCATGTAGACGAAGTAGACATCCTATTATACCTTTACGCCTTAGTCATTGTTCGTTAGTTACTAGTAACTATACCTTGCATGTACCTAACAGGGGCCTCTGCTCTGATTACAATCTTCTATTCCCTGTTATCTGCTTAGAGTCTTCTATTACTAAACTTAAAACATATATACATAAAACTATAGTATTATGATTTGTTTGTGTGTTGTTTCTATTGATCATTTGTCCACGCGATTTGTGCCGTACGTTATACGGCAGCACCACTCGGTGGGTCGCTGTGGTGGTGGGCAGCTATCTGCTTGGGCTCGCGCGTAACAGTCTTTGTCCTGGTGTCGTAGGGGCCACTTGAACGTACTGCGTATGTCGTCGTCTACGTCCGCTACTATACATAAGAACCAGTCCTGACACAAGGGTTAATGTGCAGATTACCCATCACAACAAAAGAGTAAAAAGTTCAAGAATATCACTGAGTCGGGGGTAGATGAAAAGACGAGAGCACATTCAAACAAAAATAGGAAAGAGCGAGAGAACGTGTAAAATTGAACACATGAAACAACAATTTGTTCGCAAGAACGCGAGAATTCGTATCTACCGTAAAGTGTGCGTTAAAATTGTTCAAGATATTATTTAGCTTGCGCACAAATGGGTGAAATAAAAATAAAATTCGGATGAAAAATTTTAATTAAACCGATAGTGAGTTTATAAGTTATAGAAAAGTTTTGAATCGCGAGAAATATAGCAAATTTGATGAGCGTAAAAAAGACCCGTCCGTTCTCTGCAACGTGTGAAAGATTCCTTTGAGTCTGCGGTGGAAATTGTACAACTACAAACCGTTAGACTTCGTCGCCATTTTTGGGAATCGGGTATTCTTGAATAGTTTTAAACTTGCTTTCATCTGGTAAGATTCTTTTATTTGTTCATTTGTGTCCTATGCATTTGTCCGGATGCAACATGTAAATGCAAGGGACATCATTCATTGCAACGAGTTTGGTGCATTTTTTAATTCTTATGGTAATCGCTTGAATCTAAATGAGCGCTTATCCGTGGAAAATGATGTTATATCCCGAGAGTTTTCTTCTAATTCTACTTTATGAAATCCTGACATTTAGTCTAAACAAGAGAAGTATTTAGCGCGACCTAGTTGGTCGAGGACATCGTCCATTCTGGGTAGTGGGAATGTATCCGCTACTAGTTGTTTGTTAATTTTTCTATAATCAACTACCAATCTCCACCGTTTTTCATTGCAGCCAGTTAGCGACTTTTTAGGAACCAATAAAATCGGACTATTGAACTCAGACATCGAGGGTTCACAAATCAATTTGTCCACTTGTTTATTGATTGCATTTTTTTGTAGAATGGTTTGTGTCTTTGAGTCTTAGTTTTTGTTTATAGAAGTTGTTTGAGGAAAGTTGTTTTATTTATTCTATTGCGAATACATCATCAAATTCTGAGCATAATTTATGTCAAGGTACGTTTACAAATAGGAAAAATGGGACGCGAGTTTCTTAATTATGGTAGCTTTATGATTAGTATCATGTGTTTTGTTTATGTGAGTAACTTGGACGTCTGTGTTGTTGGTATTTAATATGCGGACGTACGGTTTAGTATAGGTAAGAATACCCCACCCCTACCATTTTTCTGTCCTAAATGGAATATGGAAAGCTAATACAAACCCCAAAGTCACTATGTAGTGGTCCGATCCGGCTGAATCCGAGATATACAACCCCTGCAGTATATACAAGAAGGTATAGGAGGAGTTTGCGTTGATCCAGACGGACGGACGGACATGTCTATTTGAACTCGTCTCGTCGTGCTGATCAAGAATATTTCTATTTTGTATGGTCGGAGATGCTTCGTTCTATGCTTTGCACACTTCTGACCAAAATTAATATACCCTTTTTGCAAGGTTATAGAAAGCACACAAAAAATTTCAGCCTGATAGCTCTTAAGATGGCTGAGTAAAACGCATACGCACGGACGGACAGACGGACACACGAACATGGCTATATCGACTCAGCTTTTCCTGCTGATCAAGAATATATATACTTTATGGGGACGGAAACGTCTCCTTCTGTGCGTTACAAACATCTGACCAATTTTATAATACCGTCTGCAAGGGTATAAAAGGCTAGCACTGATCAGGTAATTGCCGATATGTTAGCGAGTTTTTCCAAAACAACTTATTCTTCAAAGGAATATCGAGCAGATCCGTATCCTTATCATTTAAAAAAGGCTAATTGCATTTTCAATCCAGTGATTGATGAAAGTTCTCTTCTTATCAAACATAAACTAGTTAAACCTGTTTATGGTATACCTGGATGTGTACTCAGGTTCTGTTTAAACGCATTATGTAAACCCGTTTTAAAATTGTTTTTATTGTCTGTCGAATCGTTCTTTTTTCCATCTATTTGGAAGGAGTCGTATATTTGCAGCTCTATTATTTCGCCATCTCAACATGGGTTTGTGAAACGCAGATCTACAACTACTAAACTTTTAGAATTTACACGTATAATTATCAAGGGGTTCAAAATTGCTAAACTAACTGATGTCATATACACTGACTTCAGCAAAGCCTTTGACTCTGTTTATCATACTCTATTACTTACTAAGCTGAACGACATTGGGTTTCCAACTCTTTTCCTTTCTTGGGTTCGAGAATATTCAACAAATAAAAAACAAAAGGTACTTTTTAAGCCTTCTTTTTCCAATTCCATTCCTGTGACATCTGGTGTACCTCAAGGTAGTCATGTTGGCCCTTTGCTTTTCACATTATTCATTAACGATCATCCATCAGTCATTGTTCATTCGCGTGTGCTTATGTATGCTGACGATGTCAAGCTTTGTTTTACTTATAATGATACAGATTCATTTAGTCGGCTACAAGCTTTACTTTCAATCCTGGTGCTAGTTTAATCTATTAAATTTTAACACTACCAAATGTAAATAAATGACTTTTTATCGTAACTCTCATCATCTGGTCACTTATTTTTTAAGCAATAGTCATTTGGAACGTAAAAATAATATGAATGCTTTCGGTGTACTGTTGGACCATAAGTTAAATTTTAACGCCTATATTTCCACCACAGTCGCAAAGGCCATGAGTGTTCTGTGTTTCATTAAAAGATGGTCAAAAGAATTTGACGACCCCTGTACAACTAAAGTATTTTTTACTTCGCTTGTCCGTCCTCTTTTAGAGTATGGATCTTGCATTTGGTCACCTCGCACCAGACTAGACTAGAAACCGTTCAAAAGCAGTTCTTCATTTCAATTTGCTTTCGTATTATAGTAGACTTATTTTGATTAACCTTTCTTCCTTAACTAACCGTAGAATTATGTTTGGTGTTATTTTTATGCACAAGCTCCTAAATAGTGGCATTGACTTGTGTGAGTAATTGTCTCAAATTAATCTCTCGGTACCATGTAGACGAAGTAGACATCCTATTATACCTTTACGCCTTAGTCATTGTTCGTTAGTTACTAGTAACTATACCTTGCATGAACCTAACAGGGGCCTCTGCTCTGATTACAATCTTCTATTCCCTGTTATCTGCTGAGAGTCTTCTATTACTAAACTTAAAACATATATACATAAAACTATAGTATTTTGATTTGTTTGTGTGTTGTTTCTATTGATCATTTGTCCACGCGATTGGTGCCACAACTAAAGAGTAAAAAGTTCAAGAATATCACTGAGTCGGGGGTAGATGAAAAGACGAGAGCACATTCAAACAAAAATAGGAAAGAGCGAGAGAACGTGTAAAATTGAACACATGAAACAACAATTTGTTCGCAAGAACGCTAGAATTCGTTTCTACCCTAAAGTGTGCGTTAAAATTGTTCAAGATATTATTTAGCTTGCGCACAAATGGGTGAAATAAAAATAAAATTCGGATGAAAAATTTTAATTAAACCGATAGTGAGTTTATAAGTTATAGAAAAGTTTTGAATCGCGAGAAATATAGCAAATTTGATGAGCGTAAAAAAGACCCGTCCGCTCTCTGCAACGTGTGAAAGCAGTATATACAAGAATACGTGCAAAATTCAGCTCTGTAGCTCTTACGGTCTAGGAGGAGTTTGCGTTGATCCAGACGGACGGACGGACATGTCTATTTGAACTCGTCTCGTCGTGCTGATCAAGAATATTTCTATATTGTATGGTCGGAGATGCTTCGTTCTATGCTTTGAACACTTCTGACCAAAATTAATATACCCTTTTTGCAAGGGTATAAAAATGTAGAATTTAACTGGGATGCAAACTGTCAATCAGCTTTCGAATGCTTAAAAAACAAATTATTAAGTCCACAAATACTTCAATATCCGGACTTCAATAAAAAATTCTGTATTACAACTGATGCAAGCAAGATCGCATGTGGAGCCGTCCTCAGCCAAGAATATGATGGACATCTAAGGCATGTACAAAAGGCGAAAGCAATAAGTCAACAATAGAACAAGAATTAACAGCAATACATTGGGCAATTCAATATTTCAAACCATACATATCCGGAAAAAAAAATCCTAATTAGAACTGACCATCAGCCATTAACATATCTATTTTCTCTAAAAAACTCAACGTCAAAGCCTACTAGAATAAGGTTAGATTTAGAAGAGTTCGATAGAATACAACAGATGACAAGAAAATTTCGCAGCAGATGCTCTCTCCAGAATTGAATTTGAATATATAAAAACAATAGAAACTAATAAATTACTTAAAGTAGCAACAATTCATTAATTAAAAGAAAAAAGCAATGAGGTGTCACAGGACACCCGGGTAGAGCGAAGCTCTCTAGGAATTCGTCGAGTAAACGATGAACTACAGTCATATACAATAGCAGAAATGAATGAACATGAACAACAAATGAAAGCAATAGTATTTTTCTGATAAAATATAATATAATTCAGCTCATCGCAGTATTACAAAGCTTTATTTACAGTGGCTGTTTTGATAAACATATTTTATTAAACTTGCACATGACCAAAACATGAAAGCAATAATATTTATCTTCGTTTAAATTTTGACTCGTTGGAGTATTCAATTATTTTCTAACAGTGACAGTTTTTTACAAAGATATTTTCCTGAATATTTTCGTTGAACCTAATTGTTCCCATACTGATTGGTTTATGGTAACTGATATATGAAATGCATGTTTGTGATTGGATGTGTGTTAAAAAACGTGAAAAAACAGCATCTATGGTTGTGTTATATCTTGTTGTAGATTCTGCAGGATTACTGCTCATTGTTAAATTTAAAACAAAATTTTTCAATTATGCAATGTAGAAAAATTCAAAACTTTGCACTACCAATAAAAGTGGTCCTTGTCAACTTCCAATTAAAATTTGGAAGATTTGAATTTTTTCCCAATTTTTCTTTTGAAAATTTTAAAAATTCCAAATTTTATATGAGAATCAATACAATTGAATTAGTGAGTGTCAACTTACAGATTTTAAAAAATCAAAATTTTGAAAAATTCTAATTTTAAAATTCTAAAAAATGCCAATTTTAGTTGGATTTTGCAAATTTATAAAATCTGTCATTATAAGCTCTTTTATTTTTAAAAATCCAAATTTGTCAACATCATATTTGGAAATTCTAAAAATTTGAATTTTCCGCCAATTCATTCTGGAAATTCACAATAATTTTAAACTTTGCAATTGAATACGATGAAATCAGTCCTTATTCACTTTCAAATTAGAAAACACTGAAATTTTTAAAATCAGAAATTTTTTATTTTCGAAAATTTGAATTTACGAGAAGTGGAATTACCCTAACCTATGAAAAAACAAATAGGAAAATTTCTAATTTGGGAAATACATAATACAAAACTTATCGAATAACTTAAAAACGGGATCTTTCGTATTCGACTCAAGTTTTGTATAATTTATCGATAATCGATAAAGATATTGAACAATCGATTGACATCAGCTGAGAAAAGTGCAAGTAAATTATATATGTAAATAAGCTAAAGTTATGTTTAATTTTATGTTATTTTTATTTTTATGCTAAGCGGTCGTTTAATTCCTCGTTCAATTTTAAATTCAAATTCGATTATTAAAATTCGCTGACGGCTGCAAGGTAAATTTTTTGAATCCTTCAAAATAAATTTTTTGAATATGAAAAGTCCTCTCCGCCCTCCGACACCCAAAAATACAGTTCTCAGCTGTGCGCGTGCCAACTGAGCCAATATTTAGAATCTAAATAGGCGCCCATAGCCCGTGGGGGCACTTTTCTTCGGCATGTGATCGTTTTACCATCTGTGTGCATGCCGAAGTCAACACGATGTGCACTTGAGAGCGTAAAAACAGAATTAGTCTGCTGCAGCATTTCGACTCGAGCGCATCTATGTCGCGTTGTTGGATAAATGCACATGAAAAAATTAATTTGGGGGTTGTTTTCTCATTTATTTTATTGCAGCAGATCATCGATTGTGCTGGTTTGGGCGATTGAGCCATATTTTATTCATTTTTCATTTTTCGCAGTGTAAAGCACACACATACACTGATAGTTTGAGCTGGCTCTCTTTGTGCCTACCCCTGGACTAGACAGAGAGGCATAGGCGGACCAATCACAGGTGTTTCAATGTCGTCGGTGGTTGTCTCTCACGAGCAGTGAAGAGAAAGAAAAATTTGACGCGCTGCAGATCTGACGTCTGACGAATTTAAAAAAAAATTTCCTACCGCGACCGACCACCCCAACGCGCCTAAGAGAGCTTCCCTCTAAAAAGTAAAAGACACATTAAAAAATTTGGAAATAGCAGTTCTACCTCAAGTAAAAGTAATAACAAATAAAGAATAAATAAGAGATACGTTAAATAAATATCACAATGACCCAATAGATGGAGGTCACTGCGGGGTAACATGGAAACACATGTCTCGAGACGTAGCAACATACATCAAAAATTGCGAACAATGCAAACTAGCCAAAACAACCAGACACAACCACTCACCATTGGTCATAACACCAACTCCTGCAACCACTTTTGACACAATAATAACACAGGCCGACATTTTTGAGGTCATGAAAAAGTGTTTGAAGTTCAATAGGTCTCCTATAGTAATTGGGGGCTGCTAATCACGGCCCTGTACTTAGTTTTTCTCCATCACGTCAGGATTTCGAAAAAAATGCGTTCAAATTATTCAAAATGACCTAATTTGCAATATATTATTCCATGATATAGGCATAATATTGTACTAAAAACATTATTATTTTATCCTATTAATATATTAGGCTTGGTTTAACAGAAATTTACAAAATATCAAAGAGTTATTTCTTTGTTATAATGGATAATATCTTACACTCTGGATATAGTTCTATAATGAGTAAAATTTCAACCAAAAAGTATGCTATAGGGATTCCAAGTATTGTCTGCTTTTTAATTTTAAAGAATTATGGAATTCTGCTGCGTGTAACATATTGTTTATTAGTTTTATGTGCAAACAAGAACTAATTTTCTTATACAGAATATTTTAAAATCTGTTAAAAAAGTAGAAAATTTTTGTTTAAACTTTCTATAGTATACTTTTGGGTGCCTATTTTCCATTCCCAGATCTCCAGATTTCACAAAATCTGGACGTGATGGACAAAAACCAAGTATGCAGTCAGAATCAGCGTACCCGAATTAGTTAGGAACACCTCTCAAGTTAACGTCAGCAAAAATCATGTCGGCCTATTATAATAGACACAATTGGACCATTACCAAAATCAATGAATGGTAATGAATACGCATTTACTATTATTTGCGACCTGTCCAAATATCTCATATCAATACCAATACCAAACAAAAGTGCAAAAGCGGTTGCAAAGGCAATATTTGAAAAATTTATTTTAATTAACGGCTCAGTTATAACAATTCTAACAGATATGGGAACAGAATATATGAATTCAATACTAATAGAACTCTGCAAAAATTTTAACATAACTAAAATTAACTCCACGGCTCACCTTCATCAAACTCTTGGAACAGTAGAAAGGAGCCATAGAACTTTCAATGAGTTTATCAGGTCATAGATATCCATTAAAAAGGACGATTGGGATGAATATCTAGAATACTTCACATATTGCTTTAACACTACTCCATCCACCGTACATGGTTATTCACCTTTTGAACTAGTCTTTGCGAAACAACCCTGTAGAACCCATCTACAACATTGATGACTTCAATAAAATTTAAACTACAAATAGCACAAAATAGAGCAAACTGCTCATCGAAAAATTTAAAGCATTACAAAAAGAAATATATGATAAAAACACAAAAAAAGTATTACTAACTGAACGACAAAATATACTTTTAAAAATGAGACAGGACATAAATTAGAAAACAAATACACAGGCAAATATAAAGTACGGTTAACGACACCAGCCATAAGACCAATGTAAATGCTCCCCTATAAACACCGGGCTCGCGGCCCCAATAAATCACTTCAAGTCAAAACTTGCCTTCGCCTATTACAGTAGATAGTTGCTCTAATTCCCTAACAGCCAGGAATGGTGCACATAAGATGCCATAAGTGATGGTGCATAGTTGATAGTGTTTGATTGGATCCGATGGCCTTTCTCTCCAGACAATTCCTCGAAAGTCGCGGTGTTTCTTGTTCACCCAAATCTGCTGAAACATCTTGACTATTTCGGCTGAGAATACAAAACTGTACAACCGAAAGCGCAAGCAGACAGCAAATAAATCGCGTTGAATGCTAGGCTCTGTAAAGTGATAATCTTTAAGTGATTTGTCTTTGGTGTCGCAAAATGATCCGTCGAAAACTACTCCTAGTTTCCGACCCAAAACCGGGTGATTCTGTTATATAAAACCGTTGTCCATTATTGACTTCATCTGGTGGGAACTCGCGCATATGCCCTAATATAAGTACAGAAAGTGTTTCTGTACTTGTTCATCATCAAGTTCCAATTTGGATGTGGAACTAATGTCCTCTAGCTCCCAAAACCTCTGGAGCGAAGCATTAATGTTGATGTATGATGTCAAAGATATGTCGTTGTTATCTCGAGGCATGGTGATAGAGGTGATGACCCATCCAAAAAACGATGAAATCGCAATGAGTTTGCCCGTATTGTCGTAAAACTTTTTATCTGTTATTGTACACCAAACATGTTCACCATCCAAAAGAACGTCCATTGGAGCGTTTGTGGTGAATTCTGAGTCAGCCAGTTGAAGATCCTTAAAGACCTCAAATGCCGATGCGTCAGAACATCTGCCTTTCCAGTGTTGATGTGATTTTGCCAAGATCATGAGCCTGTACCGTTAAGTGATTGTTTGAGTATCGTGACTTGATCTGAAGCGTGCCTCTTCCCAATGTGGTGTCAGCCTGAACCGAAGAGATTCCTGTGACCAAAATTGATGATGCTGACTGTGACAATTCAAGTGGTTGTATGCATCGTTCTGATACACATGAAAGTTCCGACCAGAGAACTGCAAGTGTGTTAATTTTTGCCACCGTACTCACACAAAATTATGTGAAATTAAAAATTTAATAATTTGTAATTTATTTCTATTATTAATTTCACTGAAGAAAAACATTTTTTTTTTTTGTTTGCTCTGAAGCGACATAATGTTTATATTTCCATTATGTTAAGCTTAAATATTTTTAGTTTGTTAATTATATTAAATAAATGCACTGAAGCAATCTAATGCTAATATAATATATTAAATGAATAAAATAAGTTATTATAAGACACCGCAAAATCGGCGACACACTGCACATTCAATGACTCAGTTGTTGTAGGTCTTTTCATTCTACCTTTTTGCGAGGCTCAAGCGCCGCCACATGCTGTACACACATATGCGAAAAGAATACCTACTCACTTTTGCAGCTTGTGTGCACAAAAACTCAAGTATTTTCGTACACATTTGTGCTGTGTTTAAAAACACCCTGGTGTCAAAATCACCCAACATTTACACGGTCCGCCTTGAGTACCGGTGGCTTGTTGCAGTTGTCTGGTGTGTATTGAGAAATACGATTATCGATCTGTGTGGTGGGATCTGGTCCAAGAGAAGTTGTTGTTGTTGAGATTGATATAAAAAATAATAATGTAAAGAAAAAAAGAGAAAAAAACGAAATGAAGACGAAAAGATAAATAATTTAAAGATTATTTGATGAATAATGTCAATGAATTATAAAAGTATTATTAATATAAAAGAAAGAGAATAAAATTAATGGGTTGATTTATAATGATTTAAAATACTGTGTACTGGATAGAGAGCTCAGTTAATAAACCCCCCTGGGAACTAGCCAAACAGTTACAAAGAAAAAGTGTTACAGTGAAAGTAAAAAGTCTAAAGTGGAAACTATAAAAAAAAATATGAGTGAAGTGAACAACAGTCTTGGCACATATGTATAATATTAAGCAATATTAATAAGTAAAAAAAAAAAAAGGAAAAGTATGTCATAAAAACAAATTAAAAGTAATAAATACTATTGAGGTTTAGATGGATCAATACATAGAGATATTAAAAGAAAGGTTTCAAACAAATGTACAAAAGTATAAATATGACAATTAAAATACACTCTAAGACGATTAATAAGCACATTGAAACTATCTTCCAGAGTTGCATTAAAATCGAGAGCAGCAGTTTAGACACAATTAACGAATCAAAAAATAAACCTTTCACTGAGCTAATATACACTTTAAGTAGGCAACTTATTAGTGTATCAACTAAGCATAATATAAAATTAACAATACCAGCCAAACTTAATCTAAAAGCAACTATTGAAACCCTACTAACAAAAAACACCGAAGAGCCACATGCAGAAGACATACGGATAATAGATACGGATAGTGTTGGGAAATAAGTCAAAGCCTACTAGATAGTTCCAATGAATTGACAGGTGTGTCAGTTGTAGCCCTCTCTATACAGCGGCTACAGAATGACACTTGGAATGTTGAATTTACAAGGTGACAAGTATCTAAAGCTGTGTATCAACACTCAAATTTGTATGACAAACAAATCAGTTCCGTCAAACACGTCGAAGATAAAAACTGTTCTATTTTCGTCAAACGCGCACTTCAAACACGAAAATTACTGCAAACAACACTATCCACGTTCAAAATTTGCTTCAAACACAACACGTTTGTCATACAAATTTGAGTGTGGATACACAGATTAAGCAACCTAAGCAACAAATATTGTGAGCTGTCTTCAGGTCAGGTCCTATATAAAGAGAATAATAAACCCCAGAATAATAAACCCCTGGGAACTAACCATAAAGTTTTAAATAAAAAGTGATTAAGTTAAAAGTCAAAAGTAAAAAGTATTAAAAGCACGAGCGAATTCAGTAAAAGTGTTAACGCCCCGACATATATGTATAAAAGAAAGCTAATTAGACTACTAGTAACAAATGAAAGTACAATAACAGGTACAATCCAAACATTAAAAAATCAAATTACGGACGTAACAGTACAAGTAGCAAAAGCACAATGAATAAATTTAAAACTAAACGGCAAGAACGTAAGTTTATTTATGTCGGATATACAAAAACTAAGTAAATCTCTCAAACAGAAACGGCAAAAAACTATGCAAACCGAAGAGCATTAAGCATATGAAACTAGAATCAAAAATCGTTATAATAACTATGATATTACTCAAAACTACAACAAACATTAAAATAAATATAATCAAAGATTTTGTAACAATAACAATACAAGAACTAATTATTATACTAGAACAAAACAAAATAATATTGTTTGACTTACAAATGTTGGAAAAAATTCGAAGAACTCCAAAAATCCTCCCATGTAAAAAATAGGGCAAATCATATATATAGCTTGAAGCGCAACCTTAATAGCTACATAACTCTAAAGTTTGCCGATGTAGGGACAATAAAATTACTATTAGACACAGGAGCTGATGTATCACAAATAAAACAGAAAAAAAAACAGACAATACACTCGATATACACAAACATACAAGTCCCACACTTTTCGGCTTTCAATGCTTTCCCCCTAAACAAAAAAAAAAAAAAAAAAAGATTAAACTTTGTGGAACAGGTAAGGACGTTCTATTTACAATAGGCGAAACCAGACTCAAGGTCAGCAATCTTTCAATGATATACATCTTCCATGTTATAAAAACTAATTTTCCCATCACGATATAAAATTATAATAAAAACCAGAGGGCCGGGGCTAACTTCGACGGCGTCAATGTTTGTATACCCTTGCAACTTTTTTGGTAACTCTTTCCTTACCTATTAGCCATTAATGTGTTAGAACGCTTTTTCTAAAATGGCTTATGTTTGCCAAAGAATGGCCTACAATCATATAAGGATAACGAAGATATTGATCAAAGTCACTGTTTTCCACCGATCGTTCCTATGAAAGCTATGTGATATAGTCACCCGATCTTTATCAAATTCGGCACAGTCATTAACAGATATATTAAATTAAGAAATGTTTAATTTGAAAGCAATCGCGCTAAAAGTAACGAAGTTATTTACAAAAGTCACTGTTTTCGACCGATCGTTCCAATGGGAATATATGATATAGTCACCCGATCTTGATCAAATTTGGCACAGTAGTTTATATGCGTAGTATATGCAAGCCTACGTGCCAAATTTCAGCTCTGTAGCTCTTACGGTCTAGCAGGAGTTTGCGTTGATCCAGACGGACGGGCGGACGGACATGGCTATTTGAACTCGTCTATATATACTTTGTATGGTCGGAAATGCTTTGTTCTATGCGTTGCACACTACTGACCAAAATCAATATACCCTTTTTGCAAGGGTATAATAACAGTCAAAATACACATGTGCTCCATATTCCATCTAGGACAAAAAAAAACTAACATAATTAAAAAAACTCGCGCGCCCTTTTTCCCTATTTGTGAACGAACCTCTTCATAAATTATGCTCAAAATTTGATGATGTATTTGCAATAGAACCTGAACAAATTACCTCAAACAACCTCTATAAACAAAAATTAAGACTCAAACACACAACACCAGTCTATATAAAAAATTGCCGAATAGCGCATAGCCAAAAAATTCAAGACTTACTGTATATGAACGGATTGCATTTAGTTATAAGAATCGATTAACACCCATACATAAGTATCAAACACATACATAAGCATTGTACACAGACATATTTGCGCGCTGCTGGGTCGGCGCTTTTTCTCTTTTTGTTCAGTAATAAATTGGCACTCAATTAATTCAGTAGCAAAGAATCATAAGGGAATTTTTACCACTTTAATTACAAGGTACTGCTAGACCAAAACATACTTTGGTCATTCGAGCCGAATAAGGGAATCGGTTTTCGTTCGAATAAGGTGCTTTTGGATCGAATTTCTTTGGGTCTATTGGAAAATTTTTGCCAAAAATTCAATTTAACGGTTAGCTGGAACACAAAGCTTTCCAGCTTTTCAAGATATCTACGAGAGCACGATACAAAACAAAATGGAGTTAACCAACACTCGAATACATACATATATACATACATACATCATCAGTGGATAACATTGCACGTCGATGATGCTGCTAACTTGGTGCGGCATCTGGCAATGATTGAAACAGCTTACAATACTGCTTGGAAACAATAGGCCACGCCATATTGTAAACTCATTTTTGGAACAATTTATGGGTTTAGCAACGACAAACAAAATTGATGTGTCCATCTTACGCAAGATATCAGATGTCACAAACGAGATTGTTCGAGGTCTGGATGCGATTAATCAAACAGGACGGGGCTGCTGGATACAATATCTGGTATTGGAAAAGCTTGACGCTGAGCAAACGGGAGATTTCGGCCAGCACCAATCACAAACACAAAAAGGGTCACACACTCGATTGGTGCAGTTCAATCTGGCAGCTGCACCAAATGTCAGACGACAGATCATAACCTGTATGGATGTCAACAATTCTTGGATTTAACAATTGCAGAAAGTCGTACGTTCATCAGGGAAAAGGCTTTCTGTTATAATTGCCTAAAATCAGGGCATAAGGTTGATGGATGATGGTCTGTCCCTCATCATTCGCCAGCAAGTATTGTAAAGGTAAGCACCAAACTCTGGTTCACAATCCAGGTAACTCAATGGCATCAAGGAACTTGCAACAAGGTAAAAGGGAGAATCAGCGGAGTCCAAACGCTTCTCATCATGATTTGTCTACATCAAGTCTAGTGGCTTATAATGGGAGTGCAACCGTTTGTTAGCAAGGCTCTGCGAAAATGATAACAGGAAAAGGTTTAAATCGAAGCATATTATGTTCAAAAGGTAAATGGAGACTATATCATAAGTCGTGTCTTATTAAATACTGGGTTGGAACTTTCATATGTATTAGAACGATGCATACAACCACTTGGATTGCCACGGTCAGCATCATCAAATCCTGAGCTTGTGAATACTCTACAAGGAGCTCTTACAACAAGATGAAATCTAAAAGCAAATATGTAACTTTATGAGGGAATAATTTTTTTATTTTTTTTAAATTCATTTATTAACATAAATAAAAAAGAGATCAACAAAATACAACCAGACTGACAACAGAAATCGATTTACATGGATACATAAAAAATGCCCGCCCGGCGGTACGTCCCATTGGGAATTTCTTCGCCAGGGTTGTGGCAACTACTATGCTGAACCGACTCTTTCTCGATCCAGTCTCCTAAGCTCGCGCATGATGACTCCGAAGTAGGTGCTCACCGACGCCCAGTTATCCTTGCTCTCCAGCATGCTGGGTACCGAGCTGGCCACCGATAGGGACTGGCCGATCGCCCGCTCGGCCCGCTGTCTATCCGCACCGAAGCGGCCACAACTAAATACCACGTGGTCTCCTCGATTGCTCCTTCAGGACACGCAGGACACGTTGATAAGTGGTCGTGGCCGAACCTGTTTAAGTATTGGCGGAAGCAGACGTGTCCGCTCAGCACCTGCGTGAGGTAGAAGCTCAGCTGCCCGTGCTTTCTACCGACCCAAGCCTCAATATTGGGGATGAGGCGATGCGTCATTTCCTGCAGCGTCCCATCGGTCCTGCCATTTCCTCAAACTGAGCCTTCTAGCGTCTGCTTTAGCGACACTCTTCAGAATGCCCCTGCTGGTGGCCTCTGCAGTGGCCCGAACTTCGGCTGCCAGAATGTCGATGGGCACCATGCCAGCGACTACTAATTCTGCATCCTCCGAAACAGACCTAAAGGCACTACAGACTCTGAGAGCGCAGATTCGATAAGTCGGACTGATGAGGCGACAGTAGCTTTCGACCTCCATGGCCGGTGCCCAGATCTGGGCTGCGTACAATATTTGCGATTTGACCACGCTCATCAGCAACATTCTCCGCTCCTGTTTGGGCCCTCTTGTGTTGAGCATGATTCTGGCTCTAGGATGCCATCGTACATGATGTTCCACAGAAGAGGACCCAGAACAGAGCCCTGAGGCACTCCTGCAGACACCTGCCGTTGAACGGATCTAGTCGACGCAGCGTACACCAGCTTTCTCCCCGAAAAGAAGCTCCATATCACCTCGTACAGGTACGATGGAATCCCGAAGCTTCTGGCAGCATCAAGAAATCAGCCCCAATCCGCCGTGTTGAAGGCATTCTTCACGTCCAGGGTGATCACTAGGCAGTATTCCTACGCACCTCCTTTCCATCGAGAACCCTTAATAGCATCAGCCGCTGTACTCTGCTGACCGCGTCTATTGTGGACCTTGCCTTGCGAAATCCGTACTGATTGGCGGACAGGCCGCGAGGCAGATTGGACGATATGACGACGCTTCCTCTGCTGGTTTCCCAGGCTTGGGGAGCAGCACCAGCTTTTGCAACTTCCACTGAGATGGGAATACTCCCTCCTTCAGCCACTGGTCGAAGGTTGCCGCGAATATTTCTGGGCGAGTTGCCATTGCCAGCCGAAGTGGGGATGGAGTCCGGGCCCGGGGCCTTGTTTTGTTTCAGCGACCTGGCGGCCGCAAGCACTTCATCGTTGGTGACTGGTACGTGGTAGCGGGAAGCAACATGATCAACGCGCCTGCAGTTTAGGGAGCCCGCTCGCTGGGGGAAAAGATCGCAGACAATACGTTCCAACTCGCTGGCTTCAGTAGGAGAAGAGAATCTGTTGGCGTAGAATCGCTTGACTACGATTTTGTATGCCCTGCCCCAAGGGTCCTGGTCGGCCGTGTCGCTTCCTTGCTTTCTGGTAACGGCGCCTCGAGGCTAGGCACGTTCTACGTATGTCTCCAATTGAGCTTTTCCACCAGAAAGCCGGTTGCTGACGTCCCTTAAAAGGTCTCCTTACCGCCATGCTCGCGTTGCACGATGCAGCCAGCAAGCTGTATAGCTGGTCTGCCATCCGCTGGGCTGTGCTCTGTGTCCACTCGTGTGTTGCCAATGCCTCGGCGAAGGCTCTTACGTCCAGAGTGTCGCTCTTGTATACCCTGCTTTGGGGCAGCGCCGCCTGACGGGGTTTGGTGACGCCTATGGTGAATAATATCGCCTCGTGGTCGCTGGCCGTGTAGATTTCACCAACGCTCCATAATGACGACCTAAATAGCCCGCCTGGGCTGCGAGAACGCGCGTCGTTGACTATCTCGTCAAGCGCTCTACAAAAATTATCATGGCTCACGCTGGGGGGCACGCTGGCCGAACGTCAGACACCTATAACATCTGACCGCCGATGTGTTTTTACGGATGCGGCACACAGTAAATCCTATCTTGAGGTTGCCAACCTTCAAGATGATCTCGGCCACTGCTGACGGGACGCATAAGATTGCCCTTTGACAGCCGTGGTGGGCTGGGCGCAGACTTTTTATATGCGAGTCTTCAATTTGCACGCTCAGTTGCTCTGATAACGCGCGTACTATCTCTTCCCTCGTGGTTTCGCCGTCCATATCCAGCACATCTATCCTGGTGAGGTGTGACGCGCGCCTCAACCTGCCCGGCGCCTCAACCTGCCCCCTATGTCCTGTCTCAGCTGGCCGACTATTTCGGCGCTAGATGGATTTAGTTGCCCTTTCCCTGGACCAAAAAAGCAGGTGGACGCTTCTTGGGTATCGCCTTTTTCGCTGGTCGCGCAGCCACTGTCTGCCAAGCAAGCTCTGCTTGCTTGCCTGCATTTGACAAACAATTTTGTTGTTTGCGGCTTGGAATCGTTTTTTTTGCCCTGCAGCAAAAAAGGTTTCCGAAGTGTGAGTGAGGGAATACTTATATTAGGGCATATGCGCGAATTGCCACCAGAAAGATCAACAAATACCGCGACTTCCGGAGAATTGTCTGGAGTTCTCTCCATCGGCCAATCAAACACTATCAACTATGCACCGTCACTTATAGCACCTTATGTGCACCATTCCTGGCTGTTAGGGTATTAGAGCAACTAGCTACACTGGGTCAAACAGTGAGGAGGAACTGATACAAAATCGAAAGAAACTCATTCAACTTGTGTCCTGTGCTAATTTGGAGCTTGGGAAATGGGTATCGAACACACCTCGCATACCAGCAGAAGGAACTGATTCTACGCAATCATCTCCATTGAAGGTTCTTGGACTTTACTGGCAACCTGGTCTTGACACATTGTCTTATAATGTAGGTCTAACAGAAAATGTCGATTGTACAAAACGACAAATTGTATCGGATGTCTCACGGATCTTTGTTCAACTTGGGCTTTTGGCACCAATTGTGGTCCAATTCAAAATACTCCTTCAACAATTATGCCTTCTTGATTTGGGATGGGATGACAAACTCCCTAAGCAACTAGCGGACAATTGGATCAAATGGCGAGCAGATTTGGATATTCTACAACACATTCAAATACCCCGGTTAGTTGAATTGCATGGATTCTCCGATGCATCTGCGAAGGCATACGCTCCTGTTGTGTAGTGGTGAACATGTTTGTTCTACAATTACAGATATAAAGTTTCACGACAATACGGGCAAACTCACTGCAATTTCAACGTTTTTTGGATGGGTCATCACCTCTATCACCATGCCTCGAGATAACAACGACATCGCTTTGACATCCTACATCGACATTAATGCTTCGCTCCAGAGGTTTTGGGAGCTAGAGGACAATAGTTCCACATCCAAATGGGAACCTGATGAAGAACAATTACAGAAACACTTTCTAGCTACACACACTCGAGATGAAGGGAAGTACATCGTTGAACCTCCATTTAAGGTCACTAATCCTGAGCTTATGGATACTCCACAAGAAGCTCTTACAACAAGATGAAATCTAAAAGCAAATGTAAACTTTAGAAGGGAATACTTATATAAGGGCATATGCGCGAATTGCCACCAGATGAAGTCAATAATGGACAACGGTTTTATCTAACAGATGACCCGGTTTGGGTCGGAAACTGAGAGTAGTTTTCACTTAACGATTATCTCTTTACAGGTCCTACAGTTTTGTATTCTCAGCCGACATAGTCAAGATGTTGTCTGGAGAGAAAAGCCATCGGATCCAGTCAAACACTATCAACTATGCACCGTCACTTATGTCACCTTATGTGCACCATTCCTGACTGTTAGGGTATTAGAGCAACTGGCTACACTGGGTCAAAGTAACTGATACAAAATCGAAAGAAACTCATTCAACTTATGTCCTGCGCTAATTTGGAGCTTGGGAAATCGGTACTATAATTTTTTCCCTTTTCTCTTTCAATATATTTTAAAATGATCAAGTTTTAAAGCTTAGAAAATAAAAAATAAATAAATAAATAAATAGATTTGATCACCCCTTCATACACTCTCCTGGATAAAAGTCCCCAAATGTTTTCGATAATATTTATGTCTGGGGAGTATGGCGGCCACTCGAGCAAGTTGACATTCTAGTCGTTAATCCACTGTTTTGTGACCCGGGCTATGTATGGATGCGGGTGTTGTCTTGTTGGTATGTCCATTGAATAGGTCCAAAAATTTCGGAAAACTGGGGAAAAGCCTTTTGGAGCACAGTTTTGTAGACGTTCGCATTCATCTTTGATGAAACAAACTGCAGCTCACAAGTTCCATAAAACGATATGGCTCCCCAATCCATTACGCCTCCTGTACAGGATTGATGGCGACTCAAAAAGCATTCCTCTTTTCGTATATCGTGAAAATAATAGTTATAGCCATCCGGTCCGTCGAGATTGAACATTTTTTCGTCCTAGAAGACAACAGCCTTACACTCCTTGTTCCAAGTCATGTGATCCCGCGCAAATCGAAGTCGTGCTTCCTTTCGTGCATCATTAAGAGGAGGTTTTTTTTTTTTTTATTTTTAATCTTTTTAAATGTTTAGCACTCCGAATAACTCTTTTTACCGTTGCCAATCAAGCATCTACACCGCATTCATCCCTGATATTACTGGCAGAGAGGTGGGAATTAGAAGCAGTTCGAAGGATTAGTCGCCTCTCTGATGCCGTTGTAGCATATTTTTTCCTCCTTTCATTTTTTCCCCGTAATCTGCTTCATTACGAAGAAAATTACTTACTACGTTTTGGCTTCGACCAATTTTCTTTGCTATTTCATTACGTTTTAGGCCAGATTCAATATAGCCTCTAATTTGACCTTTTTCAAAATCGGTTAAAGATTTTCCGCGACCCATATTTTAAAAAAATGGTAGCAATTACGTTAAATTTAAGTAGACCAAAGAAATTATGTGTTTTCAATCACGCAGTCAATCAAAAAGTGAAGTCAAAGTTGTCAAACTCAATCAGATGAGCCAAAAATAGACCACACATTTAGCAAGTTTCACGATGAAAGCAAAATTCTGAATTACCGTTGCATAGAACCCGTTACATTTTTTTGTCATATTATGAGTAACCAAAGGAGAGTTCAAAACAAAAAAGAAAGAAGGAAAAAATGCCATAGGAACAAAGAGAGAAGAAAAATAGAAGAAATATTTTTCAAACCTATTCAGTTGAGCGGCACTGTTGTTTCAAAGTAGCACTAAAACCACATTACATAGTTTTAAAACCATTCACAAATAAAACCTGTGTTATTTTTACACTTGTGAATACACTTGTCTCATTTATTCATAAATTACAAATAAAAAACTCAGGCGAAATTATTAACAAGAAAACGCAATGTATTTATTCAGATCAATATTTTAAAATATACTATTCTACGGAGCTCCGGTCTGGTCTAATATCGCAAATTGTCTTGTTACAAAACTGCGAGTCACTAAAAACAAATTACTTAAAATGATTCAAATTTCGACCTGGTAGAGGTGAGAATCGTCGCCACAATGATTTTGATAATAGATGTTTGTTTTTAATGTATCCTTACATAAATATTTTAGCACAATTCATAGTTCTAGTCCAGGGGTAGGCATGCATACAATCAAAAATTAGGTTTTGCATTTTTGTGTGTGACAACAAACACGAAGTACGAAAATTGTTCTTGCTTTACACTAAAAAAAACAGTATAGCAAAAAGAAATGTTTCTTGCTGAACAGCAACTGATTTGTGTGTTGCAACAAACACAAAGTCCGAAACTTTTTTTTTTTATTTATTGTATTATAACCAACTTTAAAGAAACTTGAAAGCAAATAACGCATTGCACATCGAATTCAAATTGTCAATCAAGAGAAAACTATTTTTTCCATTTGTCAACAAACATTTTTTTAAGTGTAGTTTTGACATGTGGACCAATTTTTCTTTGAAAATCATTTTTTTTTTGTGACAAGCACGAGTCGAACTGTTTCCGAAGTGCCATTGCCGAACTTTTTTCAAAATATATAAAGGGGAATCTAGTACCACAACTATCTTCATTCCTTTAATTCAAAAGATGAACTGATTTTATTGTTGTGTATATAAATGAACTTTAAAAGTTTTGATCATTTCAGGTCAAATCGTCCTGACCAGTTCCACAATGGGAATCACCAAAGACGAGATGACGAGAGCTCTGCGCGCACGTAGAGTTGAGGTGCCGCCGTCAGCCACAGTCGTGCAAATTCGCCGACTGCACGCTTCCGAGACAGCGAAGAATCAGCGCTGTCGTCGCCTGCCGCCAAACCTGGTGGAACACTATCAGCTGGGACGCAGGCCACACGTTCTGCGTCTAAGACGGCCACTTCCACGCCCGCCGCTGCCGTTGACACCGTTGCTGTGTCTGCTGCTGCCGTGCCCACTGTTGTGCCCGCCGCTCCCTTACCCGCCGCTGCTGTACCCGCCACTGCTGTACCCGCCACTGCTGTGCCCGCCGCTGCAGGATCCGCTGCTGCAGTACCCGCTGCTGCCGTGCTCACTGCTGTGCCCGCCGCTGCAGTACCCGCCGCTGCCGTCGACGTCATTGCTGTGTCTGCTGCTGCCGTGCCCACTGTCGTACCCGTTGCTGTCTCGACTGCCGCTACCCTGGCCGCTGTACAGTCGGCCGCGATTCGCGCCACAACCACAACCAAAAAGAACTCGTTTATAATTTTCCAAATTTAAAAATATACTTGTCGTTTTAAATTAATCTTGATATAATTCTATCAAAAAATAGTTATAAATTAAAAATACTTCCAAAACTACTCTAAAAAAGGGCTTAATTGTAAGTTTTTCTAGAAATGTAGCTGAAAAAAGTAATTTTGGGCTATATAACATTCTTAAAATGAATTTATTTAACCATTAACAACATTTCTACAATAAATGAGGATGATTTAAGTCGCATGCATGAAGAAGAATTCGATATATAAGTCATAATTAGCTCATATGAACTTTCAGAAAAAAAGGTCCGGTGCGGTTTGATTTCAATAACCTTCAATTTGTTGCATAGTGTAATCATAAGTGGCAAAAGCATTTCGATAGAAGACGTTCGAAATGAGAACAGGGCAAATTCATTACCTACATGTTTTAATCACCGCTTACAATTAGAGATCTCATTTTATTTCCTAAAAAAAAAATTGGAGGTGTATGTTGACTTTTTTTGCTGACTGTATGTATTTCAATCAGAACAATTCAAATTTGTTAACCAGGGGGATGAAAAGGGCATAAAAATTACGTACATTCATACATACATATAGTGAACTTGAATAATCGATGCGTTGCAAAAACATCATCGATATTAACAAAATCTTTAAGACATTAATACCGCAAAAAAAATTATACATACATACATACATATGTACATACATATGTACATATGTAGTCATGAGAAAAATAACTTTTTACATCTGTATAGAAATACATATGTATGTATGTACGTTACGTTACAGAAACACGGATCCATATGTATGTACATATGTATGTATGTACATATGTCGAACTACAAACAATATGTACATACATACATACATACCTACATACATATAAATTGACACAAGTGGTTTAGAGAATGGGTCTGCAGAATTCAGACAAAATTTAACTGCTAAGATTGGATTTTAACCCTTTAACTTGTAGACTAAATTTCAGAATACTAAACTCCACATCTTAATTACAAAGAAAATAGTTGGGTGTAAGCAACAGAAAAAGAACTCTCTTCTTCAGAATTAACTTCTTGAATAAGGAAAGTGCCTGTATGTATGTATGTACATACATACATATGTTAACATTACGTATACTATATACACACCAAAGGAATAAGGAAAAAACTATATTTTATTATATTTTTGTGTATTATTATATTATTAGCTTTTCAGTGTACATGTTCGTAGCACATACTTTAACCACTGACTCAGCTCACCTTTGTGCGTAGTTTTTCCTAACTATGCATTAAACTTTTTACGTATATTTTTTATAAACATCAAGTTTTTATGTGTGTATGAATAAAGTACATTAAGTATGTATTTTTAAAAAATTACACTATAATTTGTAAAAAACAAAAAGTTTAGGTATGGTTTTTTGTTGTAAAAAACTTTGTTTTTATAGGATTTGTTCAAGGTGTTTTTAATTAAGTGTAAATTTAGTCCAAATGCTGCACTTTTTGTCCCGGGAAATTATACCAAGAACTGAAATACAAATATCCTTTGAAGTTACTCAAGTGTGTCAAATAGCCAGCCAAAGCTTTAAATGTACACACTGGTTTTTGTACGAATAGACTTAAAAAAGCTCTTTTTAAAACAGCTTTTTGTTAGGAGGGAACTCTTAAATTCAACCCGCATTTGAATAAATAAAAATATAAGACATCCTAGTAAATTATTTTAAAGAGTTATTTATATCTAAAAGTATCAGTAACCAAACACATAACTAACGCCATGAGCTGCACTTTCGAACGTAAGTATGATGTTCTGTAGGGCTTTAAGTTTCTCAACATATAACTTATGCGTTTTAGTGTTCACACTCTTATATTTAACACAATCGATCATTTTTTTATTTATATAAGAAAGCCACAGTACATTAGTTTTAGGCGCAAATGCTGTCCAATTGTTTCTACAATAAAATTACATTAGTTTAATACGAAAATATAGATGATTCTTTCTACTCACTTGAGTTCCTGGCGCATCTTGCGATATATGTCATATTGGTAGTCTCCAGTTGCCTCGAATAGTTCCTCATCACTAGAGAGATCATTATAGTAACAAAATTTGTTAAATTTTATTCTTGACAGAGTATAATCAATTATGGTAGTTCTAATTCCCTTCGATGGTATTGACAGGATCCTGCCATTTAGTTTGAATGGTATTTTTTTTACGCTTGCCGCCTTTATAAGTATGTTACCCCAATGTAAATCTCGATGCTCAAATTGATGTTCTAGTTCACCAACAGCCAACGTAGTCATTATCTTAAAAGGGCGTATTAAAAATATTTAAATAACACTTTGTGAAAAGCCGATGTAAAAATGTACCTGCAAAAAGGCATAGTACGCTTGTTCTGCGTTCGTAAATCGAAATGTAGACAGATCTTGACCTGCAAACTTGAGTTCCAAAACAACAAATAGTTGATGTTCTTTAAAGATTTTAGGGTGATCATTTTCCGACCCTTTTTCCTTATCGAAGTTATCCCAGAGATTTATTAAGTATTGTGGATAAACACCTTTTACTAGCGATACCTACGAATCAAATTGCCATTTGTTAGTTTTGTTAAATGTGTTAGATGCATTACAAGTGAGTTAAAGTAGATAGAGTTAAAAAATAAAATTAAAGAAATTATTTACGTTTTGAATGTTCACAAAGCCCGAAGTTGAATTACGTTCACAAAATTGAAGATTACACATCTCTTTTGTAATTACAATTTCTGGCAAGATTTGTTCAAAAGTCTTTTGGGTTTCCCCGTTGACTACGGTTTTTCCTTCAATTGGTATTATTTTTAATACTACTTCGTTTTTCGGATTTGTTCTTCCGGTGAATTTAAACACTTCGCCGAAAACTCCTTCTCCAATTTTACTGGCGCCTTTTATGTTTGGAAAATCATATTCGGTATCAAAGCCTATTGCCTTACTCTGTTGACAATACATCAGTACTTGTTTCTCATAATCTACTGATGATACACTATTATTATTAGAAATGGTTTTACGTCCACATAGAAATTTGTGATCAAGTTTATTGTTTTCGTGCACTCTTGGTTCTTTCACAGACCGCTCCAAGTCGCATAGAGCTTCATTAGTGTGTATACGACGCCAAAAAACCAATGACTTACGCCATTTTCCTGGCTGTAAAATGAGTAAACTACTTTTTCCTTGACGTGCTTCATCCGATTTGGTTTCCAAGCATTCTGGCCTATTTAATAATGGTTCCGAATTGCTATTTTTTATTTCAGAGTCCTCTTCTGAAAAAATCAATATTAAAAGACCTTGTTTCAACAATACTGATAAACTTTTTATGTTACACACCATACATATTAATCCCAACATTAAAAATGTCTTTAAATAAGCTCAATTGCGACCCTGTTATTGGTGATAGTGCACAGCGGAATAGGTGTGTGCTGCAATCTTTAGTATGGGGAGTTGAAATAACTTTGATTGGTTTGTTGGGATTATCCACTATATCACAGAATCGTGCATTTATTTTTAAAGGTTCAACAATATTAGTAAAGGATATGTTAGGGTTAGTATTTTCCAAACTAGAATCAATATTGAAAGATGCGCGAACATTTTGTTTTATTATGTTTAGCTCACGAAGCAATCTGAAAAGAAATTAATGAATAACAACATTGAAGTGTGAGCACAATAATATTAATACATACGGTTGACGAACCAACAATTTATCAAAAGAATCTTTCCATATGCCACTTGACAAGGTACTGTCCATAGCGGGTAGTTTAAATATATTATACAAAAACCCGTTTGTCACACTTTTGCCACTAGAGATGTGCATTTGAAAAATATATAATATCGATACAATTAATCTATGACTAACACCTCATTCCCACTATACATGGTCCACAATTTATTTAGTAAGATAAATAATAACGGACTCCTACTGGCGACTATTCACAGTGCCTTAATTCTAGAACAGATTTCCACTGATGACCATCGACCATCATGGCATAGGTTTGACAGCTGCCGCAGGCAGGTTTGTTATGACTTAACGCGAACAATAAATTTTAATAGTTTAGTAAGTAAGTAGTTTAAAAATTACTATAAAACGTAAAAAGAATAAAAACCCATATTACTTATACAGATTCATGCCAACAATCCAACGTAATGCGCCGCAAAGCTTACAGCCATCTGTGTAGCTGCAGCATAGATTGTAGGTGGACAGCGACAGTTGTCGCTCCAGTCGCCAATACAAATGTCCAAATGTCGTGCCGAACGCCGGGACAAACCAGCATTGTGTCGCCTCTTTGTCGCTCTAGTCCCAGCGACTAGCCGCTAGCGACAATTGTCCCTCTGGTCGCCGAGGCTGTCTATTAATCGCTCTGGTCGCTGTACTTTATAAATTCGGGATTGTTAAACACTTTGGCTTGCAGATTAAATACATGTATGTATTCATGCGTATATATATATTGCTATGCAATTGATCTTACAAGTTGAATTTCGAAGGATGAAAAAAAAACGCATTGGAACGACACAGGACGGGTTGAAGTATACCGTGTAACTTTTTGGACAGATCAGTTATGTCATATGTACATATGTATATAAGTAAATGGATAAGTCGGTATGAAAAAGCGGGAATCTTGGCACTTTTAAATGTGTATGTAAGAGAGTATATGTAGTAAGACTTGAAAGTATCAAAAGTATTTTGCAGTCTGTGTATAAGAGGGGATTTCAGCCGGACGTCCCATGGCGAGTTGCTTAGCAAAAACCGACAACTCATTAGGTAACACACTCATGTGTATGTATGCACACATGTAGGTACCAATACAATTTAATTTCACCCGCACAAAATTAATTGCAACCTCTCCGATTGGATCTCCGCAATTTTAATAATTTTAAACCCATAATTCAACCATTCAATCGTGATATTCTTTAACCAATTTAAAAATAATTAAACTCGCAGAACATAAACAACGGTCGAACAGTTCACTCCGCATCAGCGCTGACACCCAAGTCCCATTAGAGCTGCCACTTGAGCCATTTTTATACCATACACCCATAGGGTGAAAGCTTCTCCGACCTATAAAGTATATATATTCTTGATCAGGATGAACAGCCGAGTCGATCTAGCCTTGTCCGTCTGTCTGTCCGTCCGTCCGTCCGTATGAACACGCAGATCTCGGAGACTATAAGAACTAGAGCCACCAAATTTGGTATGTATACTCGTGTATTATGTACATATATAGAGTTAATTGGAATTTCGGCCACGCCCCCTTACGACCCCAGGAATCACATAAAACTATTTTTCTTAAAAAGTATAACAGCTAGAGACTTCAAATTTAGTTTGTATACCCGTTTAGTTAGCGCGCAGAAATTAATTGTTACGCCCCCAGGAATCACATAAAACTGTTTTTCTTAAAAAGTATAATAGGTAGAGACATCAAATTTGGTATGCAGACTAGTTTAATAGACCCGCAGAAACTGGCTATTTACAAATTTTGCTACGCCCACTTCCACCCCCGCAAATTAAACAAAACTGATTTTATCAAAAACAAACAAAGCTTAGTATGCGCGATTAATCTTATCTATTTCTACAAAACTACCATTTATATTGTGTCCATAAAAAAATGAAGCAAGTAAGTCGACTCATCGACTTGGGTATACCATACACCAGGTGAAGCAAATATTTCAAATTTCGAAAAGCAAATGTACCTACATATGTCTATTAAATTGTTTTTACATGTTTCATAGTATGTGCTATCTCGCTCACTCTACAAACACACGAGCACGAGCACGCCGCTACGACATTCGCTTCCTTAATCGCAACAGGAATATAAAAAGATCTCCAATTTCCAACCCTACCTGAATAGGGATTCCAGAGAGAAGGAAAATAACACAATCTTTATTCGCTGAATTCAAAATATGATCTGATTTTATTTACAAAAGTATGGAGTCTTTATAGGGAATCGTAGGCTCTAGGAGGTAACAATTGTTCTTAGAAGATCTTAATCTAGTAAAATATTGAAAAATTATTACTATTTTGGGAACGGCGTCGGCCTCTTGACATCCTGCCCTTGTGAACTTTTGGGTTAGTTTAGAATTACAAGTGTTTTTCCACAACGTGTGTGGCTGATTGTAATTCTAGTCATATGCTATCAGCAAAAGCAGATCGAAAACCAACAAATGCAGCTGAATGCCATAAGTACTCTGGTAAAAGAGTAATCCCAAGATTACAGTCCTGGTAGATACCACTTCAAAATTTTATAAAATATAATGTGTTTTAGAATATGTATTTGGTACGCAAATGGCCTTCGTAACAAGGCCCCAGAATTTACTGTTTCTCTTAAACTACGAGATGTACATAATATGAAGGTACTACATATAATTCTAATATCAGAGACTTTTGAATTCCCTCAGCTATAAATATTTGGCTACGAGCATTACAATGCTCACGGAGCGATAGCTAATTACCATGTTGGCGCTTCCAAACTGGTTAGATCGACATCCGACTAAGGGTGTATGTCTTCTTGTCGTGAAGTGCAGCTTGCAAGCAATGCTGTAAACTCCAATATAGGCTCAATTTAAATTGGCACCATCTATCTTCCCCTAAACACAAATATTTCCTAACATGATCTTGAGGGCAAACTTAATGACAAATCAGTTAGTGTTTCTTGAAGTTATTAAATGTTTATTTATTTATATATATATCTAGGCACTAGCACATAAACCAGTGACTAAAGGTTGTCACAACCAAAACATAAATTGGGTGGACCTCGGAGTGAGATTATAAAGGTAGAGATGGGGGCCAAAGACACAGCGATGCACACCCGATGTAGCTACAATTGGTATCTGGTCTTACTAAGAATAATGCATTTCTTTTATAGTACAAAATAGCGAGCTCATCAGTGCATAGTTCGACATAGTGTTAGGTCAGCAAAATACGTTTTTATTGATTAACTAGGTCTTTATTGTTTACTGCTGACCATATCAGACCTACTTATGACTGATGAGCCATCGATATCTATAATCGGGTTACATACTTAATTGACATACATTTCTATTTGTTCTATATTATAATTGTCTTAATGTTAGCTTATTTTATATAATCAAAACACCAACATACGCCCGGCCGTTGAACACCTGTTCAACGTTATCCAACGTTGACCGCAAAATTGCTGGGGGCTGGGCTTACTGCAGCAGGAGTCGGTATGGGATTGACGATCCTCACGGTTGTCTGCTCTGGACCATTGTGTCTTGGGGGTCGTGAGCATCTTTTTATTCCATATACCATCACAAGAACCAATGGTATTGTTAGCGCTACGTAGGAGACTATAATTTGATGAGCCGGCTGGCTGGGGTCTTCTGGCAATTTCCAGTTTTGCTTAGTTTCCAGTTTTCCTTGAACGTTGCTTAGTTCATCGTAGCTTAGCTGCATCTTTGTGAATTGTGTTGTTGTTGGCGCTACTTTTGTTGGGCCAATGCTGAAGTTGCCAAATCGGACATATGACAATTTCATTGTGTCTGTCGTAGTTATACGGTGACCTGTTATTCGTATACCAGAACTCCTAGCTGTACACGTCGGGTCTAGAGTTAACAATTCAGTCTTCTTAATAGTGACACCTTGTATATTATCGTCACAGGTCACTGCGAGTTCAATTGGTCTAGTGGTGGCAAAAATCCACTGATTTTTGTGATACATGTCGTACCACACGAATGATCTGTTTGTGTGTTGTATTTGGCAAGTTGATGATTTTGTGTTTTTGAATAGCTGGAACTCACAGTTGCTATTAGCCGAAAACGTCGTTTGTTTATCAAAACAAATATATTGCTCGTTGTTGAGCTGATGGCATTGTTCCAAATCGGCTCTTGAGAGCCCAATGTATTGATTCTGTTCCTTGTTGACAGCAATGATGGGAATTTTAATGTTCATGATTACAATCCCATGAGTTCCAATTGCTGGAATGGGTACCAGGTTATACAGTTGCACTGCCTGCTTTGCCACTAATGGAAATGTGACCTTAAATATCACATGATTGTTTGCGATTGTTCTTTGTGCCTTCATTAAGCCATATAGTTGCAAGACGTCGTTATCTGGAACTGGCAAATCCAAACCAAACGGAAGATGTCTCTTCAGTTGGTTCAGATGTTCCCGAAGCTGGCCTGGTGATAGTAGTAACGGGCTTATTTTGCTATGATGGGCATCTGTAAATAATCGGGAAATTTCTGTCATCTGAGTAGTTAGCGTGATATACCATTGCAACGCCTTTACCGCATTGTCCTGGACCTTGGTCATGTCGCTCATTTGTTGTTCCATTAGTTTCATCTGATTTTCAATTGCTTCATCTCGCTTAATGATATTTATCGTTGAATCAATTACAGATGTCTTATTTTGCAGCAAGTTCAATAAGTAATTCTCATTTGATTTAACCTTTCTTATGGTGCCTGACATCTCTGTTGCATACTTTGAGTCCAGCACACCAAATAAGCCGTACGCAATGTTCCCAATTATATCTAAAGGCGATCGTCGTTGGCGTTCTATGTGAAGGAGATCATTTCCTGTCCGTAGCTCTGAGTTAACATGCTCGAAGTGCCTCTGCATTGCGGTGCACGCCTCTGGAACCTTCATTAACACGCATATTTCTCCAACCTTTACTACTCCGTCTGAAAATGTCTTCAGGTCGGCCCAATATGGTTCGAGATCGTAGAATGCCACAATAGTCCATTCAGACGTTGCCATCCTTCCTGTGCCAATACTCATAGTATATGCCTGGTTTGGGGTTGAATCGAGTTATATTAGTTCTTTGAGCAAATGCTATAGGCAATAACAACAGCATTAGGCAGATCGTCATTGCCAACGGTGGCAGACCGATCGAAAAGCGTCTTTTTGTTTTTGGTTCTGCGTTGTCCTCGATACCAGGGTCTTTTTGGGAATTCGATTCTGTGTCATCTGCCTCGATTTTACGTTTTGTCGCCGTCTCTCTAAGCAAGGGGGCCAATTTATGGATAGCCGCTTGTAGGTGCCTCTGGCTGTTTTAACGTCTACCACGCGGACGTATCCATCCAGGCCTGGATATAATTTAACAATTCGTCCAATTGGCCACTGCAAAATTGGCACATTATCCTCCTTTAGAATTACCATCATGCCTTCTTTGACATTGTTATATGGTTTTTTCCACTTGGATGTACCCTGCAATTCTTGTAGGTACTCTTGAGATCATTGTGTCCAGAATGAATGCTTAAGCCGTTGCACTAATTCCCATTGCTCTGGAATCGATCGCTGTGTTATTGGCTCTGCATCTGGTTGGGCTACTAATGGTTCTCCGATCAATAGGTGGCCTGGGGTTAGAGCTGTTAAGTCGTTGGGATCGTCTGAGTTTAGCGTTAACGGACGAGAGTTCAGCACTGCTTCAACATTGACAATAATGGTAGACAGTTGTTCGAACGTTAAGTTTGCTGTCGATACGTTTTTCAACAGTAAATGCTTAGCGGACTTTACCGCAGCTTCCCATGATCCTCCGAAACGTGGAGACCGTGGTGGTATGAACTTAAATTGCACTCCTTTTTGATTGCAAAATTCCTTGATACTACCTGCTGCCGTTTCTGAGTGTATTGTATCGGTCAGTTCCTTAAGTTGGTTGTTTGCTCCAACAAAGTTAGTTGCATTATCGCAGTATAATGTCTGGCATCTTCCTCTGCGCCCAATAAAGCGCTGAAGCGCGCCCACAAATGAGGAGGTGGACAGGTCTCCGACCAACTCCAAGTGTACTGCCTTGGTTGCAAAGCATACAAATACTGCAATGTAGGCTTTGTCGGAACGTTTTTCTCGAACCTTATGGTGGATCCAGAATGGTCCACAATAGTCTACTCCGGCATTGAGAAAGGGTCTATTCTGAGATACCCGATGCTCAGGTAAGTCGCCCATGACTTGTTTAAAGAACTGAGGCCGGTACTTGGTGCATACTACGCAGCCCTGGATCACATTCCGGACCATCGGTTTCACCTTAATGATGTGGTACTGTTGCCGAGCTATTCCGCGTAGTGCCTCATGTCCACAATGAAGATTATCTTCAAGAAGTTTCCGTATCATCATTTTTACCACCGGATCATTATACGGCAAGAGATATGGATTCCTTGTTTCCGTTGATACTGGTGCTTGTTGTAGCCTAGTTGCTACTCGTATCATTGAATCTTCATCCAGTATTAGTGGCAATGTTGCCACCGTGCTTTTGCGATCTAGCGGTTGATCAGGTCGTTTCTTTAAGTGCCGTAATTCATATGCAAGTCCTGTTTCTTGAATTTGCTTAATGATCAATCTCCGTGCTTGGTCTAACTCTTCCAACTCTAACTGAGCCGTTGGTTTCCTGTTCTGCTTGTGACAAAACCGTAGCACATACGCCACTATTCGCTGTAGCCGGTAAAACGAATTTCTGTGATTTACCGTATATATCCATTCACTCTTGTTGTTTGCCGTGGCAGTCACCATGCTGAATACGTTGGTTTTCTTCTCAGCGATATCCATCGTGTGCTCTGTAGGCTTAAATGGTGCTGGCCAGCCACGTTGTGGTCCATGCAGAAATAGTGGTCCATACAACCATAATGTATGTGTGCTAAGCTGAACTGCTGATATCCCTCGAGACAGAACATCAGCTGCGTTGAGCGCTGATGACACATGCCGCCATTGCCTTGGATGTGATACTGCGTGTATTTTTGTCAACCGATTAGCCACAAACGTGTGGAAATGTGATGCCCGTGAATTAATCCACGAGAGTACTACTGTTGAGTCTGACCAGAGGAACTCTATCCGTGAGTTCAGCTCCAAGTACAGCTGCACATAGTTCCAGCCGGGGCAGTGTCTGTTTTTCCAGGGGAGCCACTCTCGACTTGGCGCACAACAATCTGACCGAAATTTGTCCATTTTTATAGGTTGATCGGACATAAACTGCCGCACCATACGCCTTTTCTGATGCATCAACAAATGTATGCAATTCCTTTGTAGTGGGGACCTTGCCATCAAAAATATGCCTTGGAATTTTCATGTGGTTTAGTGCCTGTACATCCTCTCGGTAAGCTTCCCATTGCTTCTCCAAATACGGCGGTAGGTCACCATCCATCTCAATTCGTTCGGTAGCAACATGTTGAAGAAACATTTTCGCTCTTACCACTACCGGTGCGAACAGTCCTAGAGGATCAAAGATTTGACCGACTTCGGATAGCACCACTCGTCTGGTTATTCCTTTTGTATGTCTTTAAGCCTTTCCACATAATTGGTCTTCTTTGGGTGACCATATGATTCCCAATGTTTTGACACTTGTTTGTTCCAGTGTGTCACCGAGATTGATGTCAGCAATCGTATCTTCCTTTGGAATTTCCTTTAGAAGTTGACTGCTATTTGAACACCATTTTCGTAAGTTGAAACCCTTAGGTTTCAAGATTTCTAGAAGCTCTTGTCTTATTTGCAGGGCTTCTGGTAAACTGTCTGCTCCTGTGAGACAATCATCAACATAAAAGTCATTTTTTAATGCTGATGCTCCAGACGACAATTTTTCAATGTTTTTCAGTGCCAAATATTCCAGACACTTCGTCGCTAAATATGGGGCTGACGTGGTTCCATAAGTTACCGTTTTTAAACGATAAAACTTTAGTTCTTGACTTGGATCCTCTCTCCACACAATCATCTGATTGAATTGATCGGCAGGGTTTATCCAAACTTGACGATACATTTTTTCAATATCTGCCGTGAACACATATTTGTGTGTCCTGAACCGCAGAAGAATTGAGAAGAGTTGACTCTGTACAACTGGTCCAGGATATAAAATGTCGTTCAGTGATTTTCCTGATGACGTTTTGCATGATGCATCAAATACAACCCTTAGCTTGGTGGTGGTACTTTCTGGTTTTAGTACACAATGATGCGGTATAAAGTAATGGTTCTTGGGAATTTGTTCTACCATTACTTGCTTCCTATGTCCAAGCTGTTCATATTCTGACATAAATTTTACATACTCCTTTTTTATGTCAGGGCTCATTCGCCTCTCTAACGACATGAATCTTCTTATGGCTACTTCCCGAGATTCTCCAAGAGATGACGCCTTTTCAGCAAATGGAAGCTTTACAATTAGTCGATTGTCCGCCGCCGTGTGTTATCGAGGAAGAATTTTTCACAATACTCTTCCTCCGGACTCCTGTACCTTTTTATTGGCTCTAGTGTGTCTAGCTGCCAGAATCGTTCCAGTGATTCCTCTGGATTCGTCATGCCTACCATGCATGTGATTGAAGCTGACGTTGACATATTAATTCTGCCAGCAACAATCCATCCAAACTCTGAGTTTTGTAATGTTGGACGGTTTCGATTGCCCCGTCTCCTTTGTGGATGCAGTATAGCATAGTGATCATCAGCTCCCAACAGCATATCAATTTTTCCGGGTTTATCAAATGTTGGGTCCGCTAATTGAATGTTGTCTGGTAATGTGACTTACTGCGTTATTTGTTCTGTGGGTTGGTCACCTATTATGTGTGGCAATACAAATGCCTCAACTAGCATTGCGAACTTGTTGTATCTTGACCTTACAACCAAGCTTACTCGCGCCTTGCTTATCTGTGGTTGACCACCCACTCCATTTATATGCACATGAGTCTCGTTAATTTTTAACGATAACTTCTTTACCAGTCTCTCTGAGACGAGATTTACTTGAGAGCCGCTATCCAGAAGTGCTCGAAATTCTCCTTTCCTTTCATTGATCCCCTTTACCACTACCTTGGCCGTTGCCAACAGGGTGTATTTTCTGCCAATTCCATACGCAGAAGCTGCAGAAGCAGATGTAGCAATTTGGTTGCCTGTTTCTAAATGCAACATTGTGTTATGTTTTTTATCGCATTTAAAGCATCCCCTCCAAGAGCAATGTTTTGCCATATGGTCCGGCTTGAAGCAATTGACACACAATTTGTGTCTCTGCACCCAATTAAGCCGCTCTGCTGCGGATTTGACTCGAACTTTTCACATTGGAAGAGTTTGTGCTTTGCTCTTTCGCAGAAAGCACACAGGGTACTGTTTGACCCAGATGCTGTTGCGCATGTCTTCCTTGGACTTGGTTTCTCAATGCTGCGATTTTCGTTTCTCGGTTTCCCAATCGCCTCTAATGTTAGGAAGCGCTGTTCCAAGAAGGATAAGAAGTCCTGTACTTCCTGCAGATCCTTGTGTTGGAAAGAGATGCTCATATAGTGCGTGGTTGAATCTATCCAATTTTCTTGTCATGTGAAACATTATGACAGCATCTGACGATTCCATATTGACGCCTACATTTTTTAAGGCTTGCAATGATTCAAAAATGTTATCATGCAAATTTTTTATCGAAGCTGCGTCATTTCCCACATTTGGGTGAACAAACAGCTTTGCCAGTATGGCTGTTACTAGAACTCGTTTGTTATTAAAACGTTCCTGCAACACTGACCAAGTTAATTCCAGGTGCCGTATCAACCTCTCTGCTTCTCCAGACAGGTTTGATTTTAAGTACCACATTTTCTTTATCGTGGATACATTTGACTCATGAACCACCTATTTATAGATATCATGAAATTGTTGCCATTTCAGATAATCCCCATCAAATTTTGGAATGGGAATTTTGGGTAGTTGCAATGATTGTATCGATTGCAATACAGGTGGTGATTGTATCACTACATTTTCTGCAGGTGCCACACAGAATTTCAGCATTGTATTTTCTGCGGCCACAAACGTAGCTATATTATATCCGGCTTCGGCTGGATTTTCAGCTAGCCGATGAATCTCATAATGGATTTCTTCAATTTGCATCCATAATTTGTCGACTACCGATTTGTAAGTCATTTTTTCTTCAGGCACAATTTGTCTTAATGTCCTGGACAATGACTCCAGCAGAGCACTTTGCTTACGAACCAGTGGTTTGATCATGACTCGCTCTTCCTCTCGTTGGCGAGCTTGTCTCTCTAGCTTTATTTTTGCCAAATGGTCCTTCCAATCTTCCACTATATTAGATACAACCGTCTTCATTTTGCTGAAATAGTCCGTTACAAAGTAGTCATCTTCAGTTGGCACGTTATTTAATTTGTCCATCAACTCCTGATGACTTTTCTCGAAGTTCTCCCACATGTATTCCAGGAGCTCAAGTTTCTCCTCGAAATAAGATGGCTTCGTTTTCCTGGCGAAAGAATCTTTTTTGCTATTCCGAATAAAGGCCTGGATTGCCTCTCCTCGTTCTGTCTGCTGTTTATAAAAATCCTCCATGTTCTTTTATATTCTTATGTAATTGCTTATCTGTACTAGTACTTGACCCGATGGGAGTTTATTTATTTTGTCAAAGACAGGGAACGCTCCGACTCGTTCCTAAAATTGTGCTACACTTACAAATAAGAATAAGAAATAAATCGAAGTTGCCTTTTGATTAGTGTTTTAACAATAGTTTTATTTTTATTTCCAATATACCTATTCTTTTACACTGATAACTGCCACGACAGTGAAACCAATTTTTTGAGTTTCTTTTCTTTGTTTAAAAAATTGCTATTCAATGCCAAAATCTATACTCGTGCGTACTACCTGGGTTACTGACCGAGTTAACTAGGTCAGTTATTGCTGACGCCAGGGAATGCAACAGAGTTGAGTTGATCAAACTTTATTTTATACAAAAATAACTTTTTATGATTTGGTCGCCTCGTTGACACAAATCGTTGTTAAATGTTTTTTATAAGGTGATCGCCTAGTTGATCAACTTTTATTCAATGGGTATGCACTGCTACCCCGTTGCGGAAACCAACTCCTAGTTTTCCAGTAAATCTTTTTTATTCGCCAAGGTGGCTACGCAATGATTGCCAAGTTAATCAATTGCGATGTTTTTAGTCGGGACCCCAGATTGATGTGAGATGTTCATCAATTTGTGCCCTCGCTTAGGATTGTCGTGTCCAAAGCGTGCAAAGAAAGTAGTCGCCTAGTTGACCAGTTTCCTTTTTGTTGAGAGATTGGTCGCCTGAGTTGACCAAATGTTCTCGCTTGATGACGGTTTCACCAAGTCTGTTATTCTTTTAACTTGGAGCCGCCAATGTCGGGATCACCAAAATGTTCAATGAAAGACGTTAGTGTTTCTTGAAGTTATTAAATGTTTATTTATTTATATATATATCTAGGCACTAGCACATAAACCAGTGACTAAAGGTTGTCGCAACCAACACATAAATTGGGTGGACCTCGGAGTGAGATTACAAAGGTAGAGATGGGGGCCAAAGACACAGCGATGCACACCCGATGTAGCTACAATTGGTATCTGATCTTACTAAGAATAATGCATTTCTTTTATAGTACAAAATAGCGAGCTCATCAGTGCATAGTTCGACATAGTGTTAGGTCAGCAAAATACGTTTTTATTGATTAACTAGGTCTTTATTGTTTACTGCTGACCATATCAGACCTACTTATGACTGATGAGCCATCGATATCTATAATCGGGTTACATACTTAATTGACATACATTTCTATTTGTTCTATATTATAATTGTCTTAATGTAAGCTTATTTTATATAATCAAAACACCAACATACGCCCGGCCGTTGAACACCTGTTCAACGTTATCCAACGTTGACCGCAAAATTGCTGGGGGCTGGGCTTACTGCAGCAGGAGTCGGTATGGGATTGACGATCCTCACGGTTGTCTGCTCTGGACCATTGTGTCTTGGGGGTCGTGAGCATCTTTTTATTCCATATACCATCACAAGAACCAATGGTATTGTTAGCGCTACGTAGGAGACTATAACATGATGAGCCGGCTGGCTGGGGTCTTCTGGCAATTTCCAGTTTTGCTTAGTTTCCAGTTTTCCTTGAATGTTGCTTAGTTCATCGTAGCTTAGCTGCATCTTTGTGAATTGTGTTGTTGTTGGCGCTACTTTTGTTGGGCCAATGCTGAAGTTGCCAAATCGGACATATGACAATTTCATTGTGTCTGTCGTAGTTATACGGTGACCTGTTATTCGTATACCAGAACTCCTAGCTGTACACTTCGGGTCTAGAGTTAACAATCCAGTCTTCTTAATAGTGACACCTTGTATATTATCGTCACAGGTCACTGCGAGTTCAATTGGTCTAGTGGTGGCAAAAATCCACTGATTTTTGTGATACATGTCGTACCACACGAATGATCTGTTTGTGTGTTGTATTTGGCAAGTTGATGATTTTGTGTTTTTGAATAGCTGGAACTCACAGTTGCTATTAGCCGAAAACGTCGTTTGTTTATCAAAACAAATATATTGCTCGTTGTTGAGCTGATGGCATTGTTCCAAATCGGCTCTTGAGAGCCCAATGTATTGATTCTGTTCCTTGTTGACAGCAATGATGGGAATTTTAATGTTCATGATTACAATCCCATGAGTTCCAATTGCTGGAATGGGTACCAGGTTATACAGTTGCACTGCCTGCGTTGCCACTAATGGAAATGTGACCTTAAATATCACATGATTGTTTGCGATTGTTCTTTGTGCCTTCATTAAGCCATATAGTTGCAAGACGTCGTTATCTGGAACTGGCAAATCCAAACCAAACGGAAGATGTCTCTTCAGTTGGTTCAGATGTTCCCGAAGCTGGCCTGGTGATAGTAGTAACGGGCTTATTTTGCTATGATGGGCATCTGTAAATACTCGGGAAATTTCGGTTTGAATTCGTTGCAAATTCCCTGCAATAACTGTCATCTGAGTAGTTAGCGTGATATACCATTGCAACGCCTTTACCGCATTGTCCTGGACCTTGGTCATGTCTTTCATTTGTTGTTCCATTAGTTTCATCTGATTTTCAATCGTGGCTTTGTCTCGCTTAATGATATTTATCGTTAAATCAATTACAGATGTCTGATTTTGCAGCAAGTTCAATAAGTAATCTTCATTTGATTTAACTTTTCGTATGGTGCCTGACATCTCTGTTGCATACTTTGAGTCTAGCACACCAAATAAGCCGTTCGCAATATTCCCAATTATATCTAAAGGCGATCGTCGTTGGCGTTCTATGTGAAGGAGATCATTTCCTGTCCGTAGCTCTGAGTTGACATGCTCGAAGTGCCTCTGCATTGCGGTGCATGCCTCTGGAACATTCATTAACACGCATATTTCTCCAACCTTTACTACTCCGTCTGAAAATGTCTTCAGGTCGGCCCAATATGGTTCGAGATCGTAGAATGCCACAATAGTCCAGTCAGACGTTGCCATCCTTCCTGTGCCAATACTTTCATAGTATATGCCTGGTTTGGGGTTGAATCGAGTTATATTAGTTCTTTGAGCAAATGCTATAGGCAATAACAACAGCATTAGGCAGATCGTCATTGCCAACGGTGGCAGACCGATCGAAAAGCGTCTTTTTGTTTTTGGTTCTGCGTTGTCCTCGATACCAGGGTCTTTTTGGGAATTCGATTCTGTGTCATCTGCCTCGATTTTACGTTTTGTCGCCGTCTCTCTAAGCAAGGGGGCCAATTTATGGATAGCCCGCTTGTAGGTGCCTCTGGCTGTTTTAACGTCTACCACGCGGACGTATCCATCCAGGCCTAGATATAATTTAACAATTCGTCCAATTGGCCACTGCAAAATTGGCACATTATCCTCCTTTAGAATTACCATCATGCCTTCTTTGACATTGTTATATG
The DNA here is from genome assembly GCF_018151085.1 of Drosophila tropicalis. NCBI lineage: Eukaryota > Metazoa > Arthropoda > Insecta > Diptera > Drosophilidae > Drosophila > Drosophila tropicalis. Next base: position 106,652 of record NW_027172621.1, on the reverse strand, counting down.
GTTTTTTCCACTTGGATGTACCCTGCAATTCTTGTAGGTACTCTTGAGATCATTGCGTCCAGAATGAATGCTTAAGCCGTTGCACTAATTCCCATTGCTCTGGAATCGATCGCTGTGTTATTGGCTCTGCATCTGGTTGGGCTACTAATGGTTCTCCGATCAATAGGTGGCCTGGGGTTAGAGCTGTTAAGTCGTTGGGATCGTCTGAGTTTAGCGTTAACGGACCAGAGTTCAGCACTGCTTCAACATTGACAATAATGGTAGACAGTTGTTCGAACGTTAAGTTTGCTGTCGATACGTTTTTCAACAGTAAATGCTTAGCGGACTTTACCGCAGCTTCCCATAATCCTCCGAAACGTGGAGACCGTGGTGGTATGAACTTAAATTGCACTCCTTTTTGATTGCAAAATTCCTTGATACTACCTGCTGCCGTTTCTGAGTGTATTGTATCGGTCAGTTCCTTAAGTTGGTTGTTTGCTCCAACAAAGTTAGTTGCATTATCGCAGTATAATGTCTGGCATCTTCCTCTGCGCCCAATAAAGCGCTGAAGCGCGCCCACAAATGAGGAGGTGGACAGGTCTGCGACCAACTCCAAGTGTACTGCCTTGGTTGCAAAGCATACAAATACTGCAATGTAGGCTTTGTCGGGACGCTTTCCTCGAACCTTATGGTGGATCCAGAATGGTCCACAATAGTCTACTCCGGCATTGAGAAAGGGTCTATTCTGAGATACCCGATGCTCAGAACTGAACTGAAGCCGGTACTTGGTGCATACTACGCAGCCCTGGATCCCATTCCGGACCATCGGTTTCACCTTAATGATGTGGTACTGTTGCCGAGCTATTCCGCGTAGTGCCTCATGTCCACAATGAAGATTATCTTCAAGAAGTTTCCGTATCATCATTTTTACCACCGGATCATTATACGGCAAGAGATATGGATTCCTTGTTTCCGTTGATACTGGTGCTTGTTGTAGCCTAGTTGCTACTCGTATCATTGAATCTTCATCCAGTATTAGTGGCAATGTTGCCACCGTGCTTTTGCGATCTAGCGGTTGATCAGGTCGTTTCTTTAAGTGCCGTAATTCATGTGCAAATCCTGTTTCTTGAATTTGCTTAATGATCACTCTCCGTGCTTGGTCCAACTCTTCCAACTCTAACTGAGCCGTTGGTTTCCTGTTCTGCTTGTGACAAAACCGTAGCACATACGCCACTATTCGCTGTAGCCGGTAAAACGAATTTCTGTGATTTACCGTATATATCCATTCACACTTGTTGTTTGCCGTGGCAGTCACCATGCTGAATACCTTGGTTTTCTTCTCAGCGGTGTCCATCGGGTGCTCTGTAGGCTTAAATGGTGCTGGCCAGCCACGTTGTGGTCCATTCAAAAATAGTGGTCCATACAACCATAATGTATGTGTGCTAAGCTGACCTGCTGATATGCCTCGAGACAGAACATCAGCTGCGTTAAGCGATGATGACACATGACGCCATTGCCTTGGATGTGATACTGCTTGTATTTTTGTCAATCGATTAGCCACAAACGTGTGGAAATGTGATGCCCGTGAATTACTCCACGAGAGTACTACTGTGGAGTCTGACCAGAGAAATGATTCCACACTTTCTGATCCTAATTGGAGATCATGTCGAACTCTATCCGTGAGTTCAGCTCCAAGTAAGGCTGCACATAGTTCTAGCCGGGGCAGTGTCTGTTTTTCCAGGGGAGCCACTCTCGACTTGGCGCACAACAATCTGACCGAAATTTGTCCATTTTTATAGGTTGATCGGACATAAACTGCCGCACCATACGCCTTTTCTGATGCATCAACAAATGTATGCAATTCCTTTGTAGTGGGGACCTTGCCATCAAAAATATGCCTTGGAATTTTCATGTGGTTTAGTGCCTGTACATCCTCTCGGTAAGCTTCCCATTGCTTCTCCAAATACGGCGGTAGGTCACCATCCATCTCAATTCGTTCGGTAGCAACATGTTGAAGAAACATTTTCGCTCTTACCACTACCGGTGCGAACAGTCCTAGAGGATCAAAGATTTGACCGACTTCGGATAGCACCACTCGTCTGGTTATTCCTTTTGTATGTCTTTAAGCCTTTCCACATAATTGGTCTTCTTTGGGTTACCATATGATTCCCAATGTTTTGACACTTGTTTGTTCCAGTGTGTCACCGAGATTGATGTCAGCAATCGTATCTTCCTTTGGAATTTCCTTTAGAAGTTGACTGCTATTTGAACACCATTTTCGTAAGTTGAAACCCTTAGGTTTCAAGATTTCTAGAAGCTCTTGTCTTATTTGCAGGGCTTCTGGTAAACTGTCTGCTCCTGTGAGACAATCATCAACATAAAAGTCATTTTTTAATGCTGATGCTCCAGACGACAATTTTTCAATGTTTTTCAGTGCCAAATATTCCAGACACTTCGTCGCTAAATATGGGGCTGACGTGGTTCCATAAGTTACCGTTTTTAAACGATAAAACTTTAGTTCTTGACTTGGATCCTCTCTCCACACAATCATCTGATTGAATTGATCGGCAGGGTTTATCCAAACTTGACGATACATTTTTTCAATATCTGCCGTGAACACATATTTGTGTGTCCTGAACCGCAGAAGAATTGAGAAGAGTTGACTCTGTACAACTGGTCCAGGATATAAAATGTCGTTCAGTGATTTTCCTGATGACGTTTTGCATGATGCATCAAATACAACCCTTAGCTTGGTGGCGGTACTTTCTGGTTTTAGTACACAATGATGCGGTATAAAGTAATGGTTCTTGGGAATTTGTTCTACCATTACTTGCTTCCTATGTCCAAGCTGTTCATATTCTGACATAAATTTTACATACTCCTTTTTTATGTCAGGGCTCATTCGCCTCTCTAACGACATGAATCTTCTTATGGCTACTTCCCGAGATTCTTCAAGAGATGACGCCTTTTCAGCAAATGGAAGCTTTGCAATTAGTCGATTGTCCGCCGCCGTGTGTTATCGAGGAAGAATTTTTCACAATACTCTTCCTCCGGACTCCTGTACCTTTTTATTGGCTCTAGTGTGTCTAGCTGCCAGAATCGTTCCAGTGATTCCTCTGGATTCGTCATGCCTACCATGCATGTGATTGAAGCTGACGTTGACATATTAATTCTGCCAGCAACAATCCATCCAAACTCTGAGTTTTGTAATGTTGGACGGTTTCGATTGCCCCGTCTCCTTTGTGGATGCAGTATAGCATAGTGATCATCAGCTCCCAACAGCATATCAATTTTTCCGGGTTTATCAAATGTTGGGTCCGCTAATTGAATGTTGTCTGGTAATGTGACTTTCTGCGTTATTTGTTCTGTGGGTTGGTCACCTATTATGTGTGGCAATACAAATGCCTCAACTAGCATTGCGAACTTGTTGTATCTTGACCTTACAACCAAGCTTACTCGCGCCTTGCTTATCTGTGGTTGACCACCCACTCCATTTATATGCACATGAGTCTCGTTAATTTTTAACGATAACTTCTTTACCAGTCTCTCTGAGACGAGATTTACTTGAGAGCCGCTATCCAGGAGTGCTCGAAATTCTCCTTTCCTTTCATTGATCCCCTTTACCACTACCTTGGCCGTTGCCAACAGGGTGTATTTTCTGCCAATTCCATACGCAGAAGCTGCAGAAGCAGATGTAGCAATTTGGTTGCCTGTTTCTAAATGCAACATTGTGTTATGTTTTTTATCGCATTTAAAGCATCCCCTCCAAGAGCAATGTTTTGCCATATGGTCCGGCTTGAAGCAATTGACACACAATTTGTGTCTCTGCACCCAATTAAGCCGCTCTGCTGCGGATTTGACTCGAACTTTTCACATTGGAAGAGTTTGTGCTTTGCTCTTTCGCAGAAAGCACACAGGGTACTGTTTGTCCCAGATGCTGTTGCGCATGTCTTCCTTGGACTTGGTTTCTCAATGCTGCGATTTTCGTTTCTCGGTTTCCCAATCGCCTCTAATGTTAGGAAGCGCTGTTCCAAGAAGGATAAGAAGTCCTTTACTTCCTGCAGATCCCTTGTGTTGGAAAGAGATTGCTCATATAGTGCGTGGTTGAATCTATCCAATTTTCTTGTCATATGAAACATTATGACAGCATCTGACGATTCCATATTGACGCCGACATTTTTTAAGGCTTGCAATGATTCAAAAATGTTATCATGCAAATTCTTTATAGAAGCTGCGTCATTTCCCACATTTGGGTGATCAAACAGCTTTGCCAGTACGGCTGTTACTAGAACTCGTTTGTTATTAAAACGTTCCTGCAACACTGACCAAGCAGTGTTGTAATTGGCTTCTGTTAATTCCAGGTGCCGTATTAATCTCTCTGCTTCTCCAGAAAGGTTTGATTTTAGGTACCACATTTTCTCTATCGTGGATACATTTGACTCATGAACCACCTTTTTATAGACGTCATGAAATTGTTGCCATTTCAGATAATCCCCATCAAATTTTGGAATGGGAATTTTGGGTAGTTGCAATGATTGTATCGATTGCAATACAGGTGGTGATTGTATTACTACATTTTCTGCTGGTGCCACACAGAATTTCAGCATTGTATTTTCTGCGGCCACAAACGTAGCTATATTATATCCGGCTTCGGCTGGATTTTCAGTTAGCCGATGAATCTCATAATGGATTTCTTCAATTTGCATCCATAATTTGTCGACTACCGATTTGTAAGTAATTTTTTCTTCAGGCACAATTTGTCTTAATGTCCTGGACAATGACTCCAGCAGAGCACTTTTCTTACGAACCAGTGGTTTGACCATGACTCGCTCTTCCTCTCGTTGGCGAGCTTGTCTCTCTAGCTTTATTTTTGCCAAATGGTCCTTCCAATCTTCCACTATATTAGATACAACCGTCTTCATTTTGCTGAAATAGTCCGTTACAAAGTAGTCATCTTCAGTTGGCACGTTATTTAATTTGTCCATCAACTCCTGATGACTTTTCTCGAAGTTCTCCCACATGTATTCCAGGAGCTCAAGTTTCTCCTCGAAATAAGATGGCTTCGTTTTCCTGGCGAAAGAATCTTTTTTGCTATTCCGAATAAAGGCCTGGATTGCCTCTCCTCGTTCTGTCTGCTGTTTATAAAAATCCTCCATGTTCTTTTATATTCTTATGTAATTGCTTATCTGTACTAGTACTTGACCCGATGGGAGTTTATTTATTTTGTCAAAGACAGGGAACGCTCCGACTCGTTCCTAAAATTGGTCAAGTGTAGCACAAATAAGAATAAGAAATAAATCGAAGTTGCCTTTTGATTAGTGTTTTAACAATAGTTTTATTTTTATTTCCAATATACCTATTCTTTTACACTGATAACTGCCACGACAGTGAAACCAATTTTTTGAGTTTCTTTTCTTTGTTTAAAAAATTGCTATTCAATGCCAAAATCTATACTCGTGCGTACTACCTGGGTTACTGACCGAGTTAACTAGGTCAGTTATTGCTGACGCCAGGGAATGCAACAGAGTTGAGTTGATCAAACTTTATTTTATACAAAAATAACTTTTTATGATTTGGTCGCCTCGTTGACACAAATCGTTGTTAAATGTTTTTTATAAGGTGATCGCCTAGTTGATCAACTTTTATTCAATGGGTATGCACTGCTACCCCGTTGCGGAAACCAACTCCTAGTTTTCCAGTAAATCTTTTTTATTCGCCAAGGTGGCTACGCAATGATTGCCAAGTTAATCAATTGCGATGTTTTTAGTCGGGACCCCAGATTGATGTGAGATGTTCATCAATTTGTGCCCTCGCTTAGGATTGTTCTGTGTCCAAAGCGTGCAAAGAAAGTAGTCGCCCAGTTGACCAGTTTCCTTTTTGTTGAGAGATTGGTCGCCTGAGTTGACCAAATGTTCTCGCTTGATGACGGTTTCACCAAGTCTGTTATTCTTTTAACTTGGAGCCGCCAATGTCGGGGTCACCAAAATGTTCAATGAAAGACGTTAGTGTTTCTTGAAGTTATTAAATGTTTATTTATTTATATATATATCTAGGCACTAGCACATAAACCAGTGACTAAAGGTTGTCGCAACCAACACATAAATTGGGTGGACCTCGGAGTGAGATTACAAAGTTAGAGATGGGTGCCAAAGACACAGCGATGCACACCCGATGTTGCTACAATTGGTATCTGATCTTACTAAGAATAATGCATTTCTTTTATAGTACAAAATAGCGAGCTCATCAGTGCATAGTTCGACATAGTGTTAGGGTCAGCAAAATACGTTTTTATTGATTAACTAGGTCTTTATTGTTTACTGCTGACCATATCAGACCTACTTATGACTGATGAGCCATCGATATCTATAATCGGGTTACATACTTAATTGACATACATTTCTATTTGTTCTATATTATAATTGTCTTAATGTTAGCTTATTTTATATAATCAAAACACCAACACACCTAAAACCTTAATTGGAGGTGATTGAAATGCCAGACACCCTTTTTGGTGTGAACTCTTAACGACTAACTGCATTCAGAAATCGAGCTAAGCAGCAGCTGATGTTGACTTTGCCGCTGAACTGCTTCAAAAACGTATTGAGGATGCAGCTGCTGCTCCTTCACCCGCTACCTATACCGTACACAACATTAATAGCGACGATACAAAAAGCAAATGAAACGTTTAGTCACAAAAATTGTGTAGAATCAGTCATTGATTTTCATCAAGATGTCGCTAGAAAACGATCAAATTCAAGAATTTCTTTCTCAGCAACAGCAATTCACAACGAACATTATAGAACAACAACGTCAATAGATGAGAGAGATCTGTGAAAATCATTTTAGTAATTCAAGCCACGCGGATGAATTACCCATGTGTCCTCCAATAGCCTCACAAGTTTGGCAAAGACAATCAAAACTGGGAGTTATGTCGAGAAGAGTTATCGCAACATTTTAATGCATATTCGATTGGTGTAGACGAAAAACAATAAGCATATTTTCTTTCTTGGTGTTAAAAATCTCTTCGGAAGTAAAAACTTAAATACCCACACATATAAAGAGCTCACAGGCAAACTTTCTGTACATTTCATAACCAAGCGGCATATTGTAGCAGCGCGCTACGAATTTTTTAAGAGAGAAATGGTTCACGCTCAAACACACAAAGAGTCAGTAGCCGACTTACGCGGGGATCGCTCGTGAATGTCAATTTTTGTGTTCTGCACAAGGTTATTTGACCAACTATGTAGATGAGATGATCCGGAATCAGATCATCGGACGTATCTCGTTTGATGCAGTATGTGCAGTTTCTATTCAAAGCACCAGCCGACATTTAAAAAGTATAAAAAAAAAAAAACCGAACAAAGAGAAACAGTGCAAAAACTCGTGAATCGTGTTTTGGGTGTGGAGCTTCTCACACTATAGAGAGATGCAAGTTTCGAGACGCCATATATATCACAAATGTAATATATCTGTCGGGCGTATGACACAGCAAGACAAAAGTAATTCGCAGATGCAAAATGGTGAGCACCATAACAGGTCAAGTCAAAAACGAGAATCGTAAGATGTTAATTGATGTTGAAATATTGAATCAAGTTATTACTTTTCAAATGGACTCAGGGTTAACAGCTTTAGTGATAAATTTTGAAACATATTTCAAAAACAACAAAAATGCAAGAATGTTTCAGAGAATTTTTCGTCTATACACACATTCCAACACCAATACTAGGCGAATTGCACAAGGTGTAGAAAAAAAGTCAAATATATTGTAATCATTGTTAAAAGTAAAAGAGACGAATTATTTGAATTAACGATCTTTGCTGCAAATATAAATCATAAATCATAAAAACACTTCAAAACCAGCATATTTTTTAAATCTACATCAACATTAAAATTTTGCAAAAGGAAACAGTTAAAGGCCAAAGCAAATCGTCTAATGGAATCCAATATCTGGAATCCGATCAAACTTAGCAACTGGGCATCCCCCATTGTGTTAGCACCTTAGCCCTTTCACTTGCTCAACACGATGGTCAAGAGAGACCCATAGTTTTTGGTTCTAAAATACGAAAATACAATCAAATAGAAAAAGAGGGATTATCAATAATTTTTGGGGTTAAACGATTTCGCCAATATCTGTATGGGAGAAAGTTCAAACTGTTAACCGATCACAAGCCGCTCGTATCTATCTTCAAACATCTTCCATTAATGACATCAAATAGACTATAACGTTGGGGTATCATCCTAATAGTATATAATTTTGATTTTCCAGGGGTCCACATTTTTCCGCGCTACTCTCGCCAAGGGCTGGAACTTTTGGAACTTTCTCCTTTGCCTGGTCGATCTCGTTTCTTTTCTGAACTTTCTTATATCCACTACCGCCGATAATAACAGCTGACAACTACAGCTGTGCACCAGTGTTGGCAAGCAGCGCCTCAGCTTGGTCTCCAGAGGGCGCACAATTTCTGCTGGTCAGCTCACGGAAAACATTGCATACTTTCGGGGACAGCATTTGTCCGCCAAAATTAAATATTGGAAATAGCCGACTGAACTACTAATTTTTTCTTTTCTTCTATTTTCGGGAAGACCCTAAATCCGCAAAGCGTCTGTCCTCATATTGATCGGCGTGTGGTCTGCGTCGCATCGGCCGGCAGCATATTAACGAACTTTCGTACCTGCCGATAAATCAGAAGCGGCACCAAAAAGACCAAGAAGCGTCCAGACAGGTATAAAACAACGGATCACTAAGCTCTTGTAGACCAAATGGTCTCTATTTCTGCACCAAGCCAGCATCCAAATATAAATTGTGGCATGAAGGATGCATTAGCATGAATGAAGAAGGTTTTGGATGGTGTAAAAAGCCAACTACAAAGCAGACCGCCGGCAAATAAGCAAGGAGATGCGGCCACTTACGTTTGCGGCTATTGTGGCCAAAAGGGCTACACCAAATGTAGCACGTACAAGGCAGAGGGAAAAGGATCGGAAAGCCGCCACACGACCCAGCGCGGCGTTAAGTCAGCCAACTACCCAAACTACGACTACTGCTGAATCGGTTGGCAGTCCAGACTGACTCTGCCATGCTCTCACACAAGGAAGGAGTTTCCGGAGAGACAAAACGGTTCGCATTGGTCTTACAGAATGCAGAATTGAAATTGAGCCAAGGAGGTGTTACAAATATCTTGAATTTGGATTTACCTCAGGTGCATGAAGGAGCACGAGGCCGAGCATCATGGGCGCAGCAATATGGAGTTGTGGGTGTTTTAAATCATATTTGCATAGATTAAAGCACGAATCAGACCTTTACTGCACATACTGATTGAGGACGCAGAGCTCGTCTTTTTTGTCTGTCCGCGATTCACTGCTGAACGGGAAGAGCTAAGCCAAGGCATTGGGAGGCCATTCATAGTCCATGACTTGATGGATATCTTACTTAGCTTGCAAAAGAATTGGCTCGCAGTTAGCCACCTAGCTGCAGTAATCATACAATCCCTGGGTCCCGCTGAACGTCAGCGCAACCAGAATTCCAACTCTAGATGAGTATCTAGATGAGGTTTTCATGCCATCTCCCCCTCGTGAATTAATAACTTCAGCGTCGGTTCTGCGAGAGGGATACGGAAGTAGGGTATGTTTTAGTGTGGTGAAGTGACCCCTAACCAAGGTTGATACCAAGTCCCACACTTTTGGGCTTTCGTAATAGTTCCTGATAATGTAAGAGAAGAAACATCTCCTTCTGTGCGTTACAAACGTCTGACCAATTTTAAAATCCCCTTTGCAAGCGTATTATAATGTTTTCGCATTTATTTTTGAACATGAAAAATTATAATTATTGGTGTTTTCACATTTATTTTCTTTCAGCAAATCATCGGTTATTTCGAATTAAGCGATTGATTGTTCACTTTTGATTTTTCGTACATTCACAGTTTGCGCTGAACCTCTTTGTGCCTACCCCTGTCTATTTTTTGAAAACGAACCAAGCATGTCTGTAACATGTTCATATATTGAACGCTCACTGTACTCAGTGAAATACATAAATATTGTTACAAACATATTGTAGCACTTAATCAGAATATTTATATAGAGTAATCCAAGTACAATGAATTTTCGGTAACATGACTTTATGATACTGGACAGAGCTTAACCGGCATACAATCAAGAACTATAGCCAAAATAAAAAGTCGTTACTACTGGAAGAATATGACACAAGACATATCTCAATATATAAAAAAATGCAATAAGTGTCAAATATCCAAAATAACTAAACATACAAAAACTCCATTGAGTATAACTGAAACACCACAACTGGCTTTCGACAGGGTAATTGTGGATACGATCGGTCCACTTCCAAAGTCAGAATAAGGAAATGAATACGCAGTAACTTTAATCTGCGATCTAACAAAATACCTTGTAGCAATACCAAAAAAGACAAAAGTGCAAAAACAGAAGCAAAAGCTAAATTTGACGATTTTATTTTGCAGTACGGTCCAATAAAAACGTTCATCACGAACATGGACACAGAGGTAAACAATTCAATAATTGAAGATTTATGCAAAAATCTGCATACTAATAACATAACTTCTAGTTCATATCATCACCAGACTGTAGCACTGTGGTGCGAAGCCACCGAACACTTAATGAGTTCTAGAACGTAAGTAGTTAGGCCCGTATACAATAGAAAATAGGGATAACATTTTAATTAAGGACACAAAGAATAAAAAACAAGTGGTATATAAAGATAGATTACAATTTTTTTCCTAATCAGTTGACACATAAATAAAAATAAAATAAAAAAATTTTTATGAAAAAAAAATATATATAAAAACCAAATTTCCATATTTTATGACACTATACATAAAAAATAAATGACCATATATACCATATACATATACCATATATATCGAACGAAAAATAAAGATTAATATTAAATAAATTTTTTTTACAATAAATTTAGAAAATAGCTATACAACATTTAAGTGCCATGCCTCTTAAGTAACATGACCACCCATGTGTGCATGGTGCTGAACATTGCTGAGTTGGCAAATCTAGCACGCGCGACCACTCTGTCCTATATGCAATATGATGTATCCTCACACTTCCGCTGCGGCGGCATATGTACATATCTACATACTTTCATGTAAACATTTATACCTTTATGCATTCATACATTTATACATAAGCAAACCGTCCCTCTGCCGGGGTCTTAGCTGTACTTGACCATTGTTAGAGAATTAAGAATCATTAAATAAAGACACCTCAAGAAAAAAAGACTTGTTTTGGTCATCTACAAAAATCCAAATCTAGGTACTAAATCCTCATCTTTCGACAATCTTCTTTCGAGCGACAAAAACCGCCGTTTAGCAACTTCGAATGAAAGCCCAAGTGCATTGGGGCTCGACTTAAACGGCAGTTTCACCTGAAAACCACCCGCCGGTAAAATTTTCAAATTATCAGCGAAATGTTTTTCGCACAGCTGATGCGCTGGAGATAGAATTTAGATGGGGAAAGGCAAATTTTTAATTGTCCAAAATTTCTGAAATTTTTAATTGTCCAAAATTTCTGAAAGGTCTTGTCAATTGACCATAAGCCTTCGTTTTGATAGCTAAAATTGACTGTCTCCTTCTGAATTAATCCCACGTCAGAAGGTAGCGCCTGAATACAACCCATCCGAAGATAGTCTTTTGAAGTGTTGGAAGTCCTGGACCTTGTTTAAAAGGTCGTAAAAGGAATCTGCTCCAATGATCATGTATATTTTTTGCGGCTTATAAAACTGTGAATCAGCTAATTGCAGATTATTAGGTATTTTCCACTTCGTGATATTAACAGTTTGAGGTGGCTGATACGACGAAATTGCGATTTACTCGCGACTTCACCACCGATTATTATCATATATTCTCCATCTTCGTTTAAACGTACGGTTTTGAGAGCTAAAAATAGTACGCCCGATGAGTGTTCTTGCTTAGCATAGACCAAAAAACAACAATAAAACGTCTCAGATTCTCGTCTGGCGGTGCTATGGCACCAGTCAAAATGTCTCGCAGTTATTTGAAAAATTATTCAACAAACAATTACACAAATTACTTTTGTCCACTACAGACTAGAGAAGACGAAAATTTTTCCAGCCCCTTGAAAATTTGACGATACCCCCCAGACGCCGTCTCTCTTACCAGTCACTTTAAGAGATGAAGGCAAGGTATAAACAATCCAAGTAATGTCTATAAGTCATATAATCATGCCCCTCACTCTACGGCAAGAGCAAATGTTTTACCAATCACGAATAATAGTGTAGGCAAACTACTATCCCAGATACAGCCAGGTTATTACTAACGGATTCAATCAACCTACACCTTATCTGCAAGCTTCAAGGTTGCAAAACCAAAATGGACCAATTTAATATTATCACACAGCTAGCGTTAAAATATGTGTACAAATAGTTCGCTTAAATTCTTTAATATTATGGCATGGAATGCGCGTGCCGTTAACATTAAACGTTTAGAATTAATTAACTTCTTATATCAAAATCATATCCAAATATGCCTTGTCAGTGAAACATGGCTGACGCAAAATAGAAGATTCTTCATTCCAAGAAATGATAGAAATGATCGACCCGAAAGTAGAGGGGGAGGTGTCGCAATAATAGTGAAAAAATTGATCAATGGATCGAAAAACAGATCCAAAACATCGATACACACCTAGTTGAAAATGTTGGAATCAAAGTAGTATAGGCGCGCGAACATCCTTCAAAATATATGCAGTCTATTTTTCTGGCCCTTCGGCTAAATGCCTTAAAACTCAATGTAATACACAGAATGTGCTTCAACACACGAAAGATATATTTAAAGCTGATCTACTTAAAATTTCTCGTGTAAATGGACATTATATTGAAGGTGGTGACCTAAATTGCAGAAATAAAATTTGGAATTGCTCTAGAGCAAACTCATTCGGCAATACCCTTTATGACCTCTCAACATAGGAAACCATCAAGCTATAAAGGAAAACCATCTACCCTTGATCTTGTTCTGACGAACCAACCCAGGAAACTCTCTCATCAAATAGTATATAATGACCTGTCTTCTAAAATTGCCTTCTGATCATATGCCGATTATCTGCAAATAAGATACAGCCGCAAACGCTGAGTTTGCCGAAACATATCTACAATATTCTAGGTCAAACTCATCAAGATCATTCCAATTCAAAGCCAGGTAAACCACCAAATTCTCCCATGTGCTATCGTGCGATAGCATGGTGTTGCCTTTTTAACATTTTTGAACGTCTCATCTAAATCAGACTTAACGCTCACCTCGTTGCACAAAATATACAATATGGATGTTATCCGAAAAGCAATCCGTTGGTTTGGTAACCTTGGACGTTGAAGCTGCTTTTGATACAGTTCGGCACGATGGACTGATCCACAACTTAAGCACCTGTAACACTCCTAAAAGGTGGCGCAAAAGAACTCATCCGATGTTGTTTGGCTCTTATTTTTTTCTAAATGAAAAACGATTCTGTTTTATATATATATATATTCTTTAAAAATAATATAATATAAAAACAGAATCGAAGTTTTTCATTTAGGAAAAAAATAAGAGCCAAACAACATCGGACGATTTCTTTTGCGCCACCTTGTACTTACCTAATATCATAGCTCGCAAATAACTGTTAACCGTTTCACACTGTCGCGAAATAAGTGTTCTTCACTGAGACTTTGAGCAAAAGGTCTGAGAGCAACCGATTGGATTGTTCGTAAATAAATTTTGCTCGCGCTCAGTCGAAGAGCACTTTTTTCTGTTCTCTTTTGCTCTGCTCATTCCGAGACCGTTTGCTTCTGAACGACGATTCAAAAAGTCTTTTGCGCATGTATGTGTGTATGTCAAGTTTCGTGGGTTTTATGCGTCAATTTGCTTTGTGAGTTTCGATTGAGCACAGTGATTTTAACAAAATGGGACGTGAAACTAATAAAAAAGTGCATCAATTTTTTCAATTTGATGCAGTAAGCAAAAAATCTGTGTGTAAAATATGCGACGTGAAATTAGCTGGCATTCATACTACAAATTTGAAACGCCACTTGACAACTAAACATTATGAAATATTTAGAGAGTGCGACAGTGAAGAAGACACCAAAATAAAACTTTATTTTAAGCGAGCGACGTAGTTCACTAAGTTCCCAAAACATTAATTCATTATTAGTTGTTAAGCTTAATTCAAAATAAAATACTTAAAAAAATAAAACTATTCCTGTTCTAAACAAAAAATTAGTCTGAAATACATACAATTTTTTCAAGAAGATCTAAAGTGAAATTTAATGTTGCAATTTTACACAACGTACCACTGTGCATCGAAAAGAAGACAAATAGTTGAAAAGACCGTTTGCGTTGAGTTTTTTCAGTCAATCGGTCTTTTGGTGAGCCTCACTGTGTGAGCGTGAATCGTTTCACTCTTTACGCGCTGTTCACTCAAAGACCGATAAGCAAATTGCTCAACTGTTAGCGCTCAACCGAAAACCGAATCGAAAACAACCAAAGGGTCTTGCTCAGAGCGAGAGCGAGAAAGTATGATTTTTTTCGGTTGTTCTCGCGAACAGAGCGTAAGGAAAAAAACGGTTAACAGTTATTTGCAAGCTATGCCTAATATACATCGTAAAAAGTTTTCTGACTGACAGGCATTTTTACGTATATCTATTATTATTATTTGTAAAGTTAACTTAAGCTTACTAAGTTTAAGCCAACAGTTTGTAGCCATGGCTACTATACTACAAAGATATAGTATATAGATACCATACAATATTAATAATTTAGGGAAAAGTCTTATTAATAAATTTTGTATCTCAACAATGTGATAAGAATTGTTGCTAACATTTTTTATGTCATTGAGGGAGGAGAGAGAGTCTCAACAAATAAAGAATTTTCCTTTTCCTGCTTTTAAGAGCTTCGTGTGTGGCTATTAATTCCAAAGAAAACAGTTGAATATGGCCATTTTTAAAAAAATACTAGATAAGCAAAATTTCCCACACATCCTCCATCTCTTTCTTTGCACGTATGTATGGGAAATTTTGCTTAATTGGTTATTTTTTAAGTATGGGCGATGAAATCTATCTAATTTTTTTCGGATTTTTATGAAACATGTATTATTTGACGGGAAATTCAATTCACTTTCATACTTAGATTTAGAAAATATTACTTTAGTTTAAATTGCTATCGTAAAACGTCGTCAAACAAAGAGACCTCAAGAATTACATACAAAGGCCCGAAATTTCGATGGGCCCCAAAGAAAATACTGGGGCTAAAATGAAAATTTTTGGTATCTTAGTTTATCTTAGATTACCTAGATCTACAACTTTTTCAAAGAATACACATGTCTAACTATAATATTAAAGATTTTGGAATGACCGGGCTAAACTATTGTCAAAAATTTTGGGGGAGCTTTTTTTTCAAACGCACCTGTAAAAAAACCTCGAAAGCTGGCAGGACAATAATTACGTGTCATCATCTTAATACAATAACCAACAAATAACTGAAAAAATGTCTTCATTAAATTTCTTGGGAGCCGAGAAAATCAAATTTAAAATAAAAAAAAAAGGTCTAAACCGCTGACCACCACTGTATATACATAAATGTTTTTGTATTGAAGCAACTGCTGTCTATATACTTCTGGAGACTTTGCGCTTTTGTTAAAGCTGCTACATTTTGTTTCCGTTTTATTTTTTGGAGGTCTTGTGCTGATTTCAATGGACTTTTATGATAAAAGGACTCTATCCATAACCGAATGTTTTTTTCCCACTTTCCGTGGCTTGTATTTTTTTATTATATTATTCATTGTGGCTCAGAGCTGTTTAATATGAGGTTAAAGAGATTAGTGGTAAATAATTCTCTTCTGACTTCAAGGGGTGCGACGTTTGCTTCAAACAGTAAGTTTGCATTCTACATTCGGAATTTGAAAATTGCCGATAGATACATTACATGAGCAATTGCTAAACAAAGAGTCGAGGTTTATTGTTTTTTTTTTTTTTGTTTTATCTAATTTAACCATAAGATTGAAATCGTCGGCATTTGCACTTATGCTTATTTCTTTAATTTCAATAATTTCTGTAGGTTTTTGATATGCAATGACGAAGGGGATCACTGAGAGTAGCGAGCCTTGAGGGATACCAATTTCGCGTGGAAGTGAATTTGAATAGAACTTTCCTACTTTAACTGTTATTTTTCTGCTTGTCATGAATCTCTTGACGTAATTAAGTACAATTGGGGCAACTTTTCACTTTATAAACTGAGCTATTACGACATGCATTTCTACATATTTCATCAAATGCCTTGGCAAAGTCAAGAGATTTTATTGAGATATGGTTTTTTGTGTCCAAAGCTTTAGTCACCAGGTGGTCTATAAACAGAAGACAGTCCATAACAGATTTTCTTTTTAAAGCCGACTTGACTATTGTGTAGAAGTTTATTTGTAGTTACAAACCACCATGGTCTTTTTGCTATAATTTTGTCGATGAGTTTAGCCAGAGTAGCCCCTTCGAGGGGCTCAGACCGCAAAGTCTGCGAATGTTGTTCCAAATTTGTGGAATGGGTGTAAGAGGGTGGATTTCTTTGCTAAAGATTCTTTCTTAGCTTTTTTAAAGGTCTAAAAAGTGCATTTTTTCTGTAATCTATTTGTGTTTTTACTTTAGCTTTAAGTTGTGACTTAAGTCTATTTGAAATATTTCTAGGAAGGATTTAAACAGTTTTTTTTTATGCTGTGAGGTGTAGTGTCGGATTATTTTGGTGATACTTTTAGTAAATTTTTTTAGGAGTGGGTAGCTCTTTACTCTGAGTCAGGCCATCGTAGGGTACACTCTTACGTGTTGTTGCTGTCTGATGTGAAACCGCGGGGATGTTTCCATTTTTGGGATTGTTTAACGAAGTGCATGATGTCGAAGATTGTGCACTGTTAGTGCAATTAATGCAACATTTTTTGATGCGGCAGTGTTTGGTGATATGTCCAAACCGGAAGCATTTGTTGCAGCGGAGTGGGTATATAAGTGAGTACTTTGACCAGTTCATGTCCTATTTTTATATTTTCGGGTGTTGTGTGTGAGGCAAATGTAAGTGTTACTCGCTCGACTAGTTAATCTAGCTCCGCCAGTGCCTTTGAAATAAAATTTAATCCATTTAATCCTCAAGTAAGGTCAGCGTAAGCATTTTAATTTTGCTTTTGCGATCTAGCGGTTGATCAGGTCGTTTCTTTAAGTGCCGTAATTCATGTGCAAATCCTGTTTCTTGAATTTGCTTAATGATCACTCTCCGTGCTTGGTCCAACTCTTCCAACTCTAACTGCGCCGTTGGTTTCCTGTTCTGCTTATGACAAAACCGCAGCACATACGCCACTATTCGCTGTAGCCGGTAAAACGAATTTATGTGATTTACCGTATATATCCATTCACACTTGTTGTTTGCCGTGGCAGTCACCATGCTGAATACCTTGGTTTTCTTCTCAGCGGTGTCCATCGGGTGCTCTGTAGGCTTAAATGGTGCTGGCCAGCCACGTTGTGGTCCATGCAAAAATAGTGGTCCATACAACCATAATGTATGTGTGCTAAGCTGACCTGCTGATATGCCTCGAGACAGAACATCATCTGCGTTAAGCGATGATGACACATGCCGCCATTGCCTTGGATGTGATACTGCGTGTATTTTTGTCAATCGATTAGCCACAAACGTGTGGAAATGTGATGCCCGTGAATTACTCCACGAGAGTACTACTGTGGAGTCTGACCAAAGAAATGATTCCACACTTTCTGATCCTAATTGGAGATCATGTCGAACTCTATCCGTGAGTTCAGCTCCAAGTAAAGCTGCACATAGTTCTAGCCGGGGCAGTGTCTGTTTTTCCAGGGGAGCCACTCTCGACTTGGCGCACAACAATCTGACCGAAATTTGGCCATTTTTATAGGTTGATCGGACATAAACTGCCGCACCATACGCCTTTCCTGATGCATCAACAAATGTATGGAGTTCCTTTGTAATGGGGACCTTGCCATCAAAAATATGTCTTGGGATTTTCATGTGATTTAGTGCCTCTCGGTAGGCTTCCCATTGCTTCTCCAAATACGGCGGTAGGTCACCATCCATCTCAATTCGCTCGGTAGCAACATGTTGAAGCAACATTTTCGCTCTTACCACTACCGGTGCGAACAGTCCTAGAGGATCGAAGATTTGGCCGACTTCAGATAGTACCACTCGTCTGGTTATTCCTTTTGTATGTCTTTGAGCCTTTCCACATAATTGTTCTTCTTTGGGTGCCCATATGATTCCCAATGTTTTGACACTTGTTTGTTCCAGTGTGTCACCGAGATTGATGTCAGCAATCGTATCTTCCTTTGGAATTTCCTTTAGCAGTTGACTGCTATTTGAACACCATTTTCGTAAGTTGAAACCCTTAGGTCTCAAGATTTCTAGAAGCTCTTGTCTTATTTGCAGGGCTTCTGGTAAACTGTCTGCTCCTGTGAGACAATCATCAACATAAAAGTCATTTTTTAATGCTGATGCTCCAGACGACAATTTTTCAATGTTTTTCAGTGCCAAATATTCCAGACACTTCGTCGCTAAATATGGGTCTGACGTGGTTCCATAAGTTACCGTTTTTAAACGATAAAACTTTAGTTCTTGACTTGGATCCTCTCTCCACACAATCATCTGATTGAATTGATCGGCAGGGTTTATCCAAACTTGACGATACATTTTTTCAATATCTTCCCGAGATTCTCCAAGAGATGACGCCTCTTCAGCAAATGGAAGCTTTACAATTAGTCGCTTGTCCGCCGCCGTGTGTAGGTTATCAAGGAAGAATTTTTTTTTTTTTAATGCTGATGCTCCAGACGACAACAATAAATTCATCACAATTCAATAAAAAGTTAAAACTAATGTAAATATATACAGTCGACGATCTACAAATAGAACCACTCTGATTTTAAGTCAGTTTCTTCACTAAAATCTTCCGAATTTTTAAGTATTTGATAAAAACTTGCAATTGTTATCAATTTGTCCGCCGCCGTGTGTAGGTTATCAAGGAAGAATTTTTCACAATACTCTTTCTCCGGACTCCTGTACCTTTTTATTGGCTCTAGTGTGTCTAGCTGCCAGAATCGTTCTAGTGATTCCTCTGGATTCGTCATGCCTACCATACATATGATAGAGGCTGACGTTGACATATTAATTCTGCCAGCAATAATCCATCCATCCTTTGTGTGTCCTGAACCGCAGAAGAATTGAGAAGAGTTGACTCTGTACAACTGGTCCAGGATATAAAATGTCGATTTTCCTGATGACGTTTTGCATGATGCATCAAATACAACCCTTAGCTTGGTGGTGGTACTTTCTGGTTTTAGTACACAATGATGCGGTATAAAGTAATGGTTCTTGGGAATTTGTTCTATCATTACCTGCTTCATATGTCCAAGCTGTTCATATTCTGACATAAATTTTACATACCCTTTTTTTATGTCTGGGTTCATTCGCCTCTCTAACGACATGAATCTTCCTATTGCTACTTCCCGAGATTCTCCAAGAGATGACGCCTCTTCAGCAAATGGAAGCTTTACAATTAGTCGCTTGTCCGCCGCCGTGTGTAGGTTATCAAGGAAGAATTTTTCACAATACTCTTTCTCCGGACTCCTGTACCTTTTTATTGGCTCTAGTGTGTCTAGCTGCCAGAATCGTTCTAGTGATTCCTCTGGATTCGTCATGCCTACCATACATATGATAGAGGCTGACGTTGACATATTAATTCTGCCAGCAATAATCCATCCAAACTCTGAGTTTTGTAACGTTGGGCGGTTTCGATTGCCCCGTCTCTTTTCTGGTAACAGTACAGCATAGTGATCATCATGGTAATGTCACTTTCTGCGTTATTTGTTCTGTGGGTTGGTCACCTATTATGTGTGGCAATACAAATGCCTTAATTAGCATTCCGAACTTGTTGTATCTTGACCTTACAACCAAGCTTACTCGCGCCTTGCTTATCTGTGGTTGACCACCCACTCCATTTATGTGCACATGAGTCTCGTTAATTTTTAACGATAACTTTTTTACCAGTCTCTCTGAAACGAGATTTACTTGTGAGCCGCTATACAGGAGTGCTCGAAATTCTTTTCTCCTTTCATTGATCCCTTTTACCACTACCTTGGCCGTTGCCAACAGGGGGTATTATCTGCCAATTCCATACACAGAAGCTGCAGAAGCGGAGGAAGCAACTTGGTTGCGTGTTTTTAATTGCAACATTGTGTTATGTTTTTTATCGCACTTAAAGCATCCCCTCCAGGAGCAATTTTTTGCCATATGATCCGCCTTGAAGCAATTGACACACAATTTGTGTCTCTGCACCCAATTAAGCCGCTCTGCTGCGGATTTGACTTTGAACTTTTCACATTGGAAGAGTTTGTGCTTTGCAATTTCGCAGAAAGCACACAAGGTACTGTTTGTCCCAGATGCTGTTGCGCATGTCTTCCTTGGATTTGGTTTTTCAATGCTGCGATTTTCGTTTCTTGGTTTCCCAATCGCCTCTAATGTTAGGAAGCGCTGTTCCAAGAAGGATAGTAAGTCCTTTACTTCCTGCAGATCCTTGTGTTGGAAAGAGATTGCTCATATAGTGCGTGGTTGAATCTATCCAATTTTCTTGTCATGTGAAACATTATGACAGCATCTGACGATTCCATATTGACGCCTACCTTTTTTAAGGCTTGCAATGATTCAAAAATGTTATCATGCAAATTTTTTATCGAAGCTGCGTCATTTCCCACATTTGGGTGATCAAACAGCTTTGCCAGTATGGCTGTTACTAGAACTCGTTTGTTATTAAAACGTTCCTGCAACACTGACCAAGTTAATTCCAGGTGCCGTATCAACCTCTCTGCTTCTCCAGACAGGTTTGATTTTAAGTACCACATTTTCTTTATCGTGGATACATTTGACTCATGAACCACCTTTTTATAGATATCATGAAATTGTTGCCATTTCAGATAATCCCCATCAAATTTTGGAATGGGAATTTTGGGTAGTTGCAATGATTGTTTCGATTGCAATACAGGTGGTGATTGTATCACTACATTTTCTGCAGGTGCCACACAGAATTTCAGCATTGTATTTTCTGCGGCCACAAACGTAGCTATATTATATCCGGCTTCGGTCGGATTTTCAGCTAGCCGATGAATCTCATAATGGATTTCTTCAATTTGCATCCATAATTTGTCGACTACCGATTTGTAAGTCATTTTTTCTTCCGGCACAATTTGGCTTAATGTCCTGGACAATGAATCCAGCAGAGCACTTTGCTTGCGAACTAGTGGTTTGATCACGGCTCGCTCTTCCTTTCGTTGGCGAGCTTGTCTCTCTAGTTTTATTTTTGCCAAATGGTCCTTCCAATCTTCCACTATATTAAAAACAACCGCCTTCATTTTGCTGAAATAGTCCGTTACAAAGTAGTCATCTTCAGTTGGCACGTTATTTAATTTGTCCATCAACTCCTGATGACTTTTCTCGAAGTTCTCCCACATGTATTCCAGGAGCTCAAGTTTCTCCTCGAAATAAGATGGCTTCGTTTTCCTGGCGAAAGAATCTTTTTTGGTATTCCAAATGAAGGCCTGGATTGCCTCTCCTCGTTCTGTCTGCTGTTTATAAAACTCCTCCATGTTGTTTTTTTTTTTTATATTTTTATGTAATTGCTTATTTGTACTAGTACTTGACCCGATGGGAGTTTATTTATTTTGTCAAAGACAGGGAACGCTCCGACTCGTTCCTAAAATTGGTCAAGTGTAGCACAAATAAGAATAAGAAATAAATCGAAGTCGCCTTTTGATTAGTGTTTTAACAATAGTTTATTTTTATTTTCAATATACCTATTCTTTTACGCTGATAAATGCCACGACAGTGACCAATTTTTGAGTTTCTTTTCTTTGTTTCAAAAATTGCTGGCCAATGCTAACTATGTACTATGTACTATGTTTCTTGAATTTGCTTAATGATCACTCTCCGTGCTTGGTCCAACTCTTCCAACTCTAACTGCGCCGTTGGTTTCCTGTTCTGCTTGTGACAAAACCGCAGCACATACGCCACTATTCGCTGTAGCCGGTAAAACGAATTTCTGTGATTTACCGTAAATATCCATTCACACTTGTTGTTTGCCGTGGCAGTCACCATGCTGAATACCTTGGTTTTCTTCTCAGCGGTGTCCATCGGGTGCTCTGTAGGCTTAAATGGTGCTGGCCAGCCACGTTGTGGTCCATGCAAAAATAGTGGTCCATACAACCATAATGTATGTGTGCTAAGCTGACCTGCTGATATGCCTCGAGACAGAACATCAGCTGCGTTGAACGATGATGAAACATGACGCCATTGCCTTGGATGTGATACTGCGTGTATTTTTGTCAATCGATTAGCCACAAACGTGTGGAAATGTGATGCCCGTGAATTACTCCACGAGAGTACTACTGTGGAGTCTGACCAGAAAAATGATTCCACACTTTCTGATCCTAATTGGAGATCATGTCGAACTCTATCCGTGAGTTCAGCTCCAAGTAAAGCTGCACATAGTTCTAGCCGGGGCAGTGTCTGTTTTTCCAGGGGAGCCACTCTCGACTTGGCCCACAACAATCTGACCGAAATTTGGCCATTTTTATAGGTTGATCGGACATAAACTGCCGCACCATACGCCTTTTATGATGCATCAACAAATGTATGGAGTTCCTTTGTAATGGGGACCTTGCCATCAAAAATATGTCTTGGGATTTTCATGTGGTTTAGTGCCTCTCGGTAGGCTTCCCATTGCTTCTCCAAATACGGCGGTAGGTCACCATCCATCTCAATTCGTTCGGTAGCAACATGTTGAAGAAACATTTTCGCTCTTACTACTACCGGTGCGAACAGTCCTAGAGGATCGAAGATTTGGCCGACTTCAGATAGCACCACTCGTCTGGTTATTCCTTTTGTATGTCTTTGAGCCTTTCCACATAATTGTTCTTCTTTGGGTGCCCATATGATTCCCAATGTTTTGACACTTGTTTGTTCCAGTGTGTCACCGAGATTGATGTCAGCAATCGTATCTTCCTTTGGAATTTCCTTTAGCAGTTGACTGCTATTTGAACACCATTTTCGTAAGTTGAAACCCTTAGGTCTCAAGATTTCTAGAAGCTCTTGTCTTATTTGCAGGGCTTCTGGTAAACTGTCTGCTCCTGTGAGACAATCATCAACATAAAAGTCATTTTTTAATGCTGATGCTCCAGACGACAATTTTTCAATGTTTTTCAGTGCCAAATATTCCAGACACTTCGTCGCTAAATATGGGGCTGACGTGGTTCCATAAGTTACCGTTTTTAAACGATAAAACTTTAGTTCTTGACTTGGATCCTCTCTCCACACAATCATCTGATTGACTTGATCGGCAGGGTTTATCCAAACTTGACGATACATTTTTTCAATATCTGCCGTGAACACATATTTGTGTGTCCTGAACCGCAGAAGAATTGAGAAGAGTTGACTCTGTACAACTGGTCCAGGATATAAAATGTCGATTTTCCTGATGACGTTTTGCATGATGCATCAAATACAACCCTTAGCTTGGTGGTGGTACTTTCTGGTTTTAGTACACAATGATGCGGTATAAAGTAATGGTTCTTGGGAATTTGTTCTACCATTACCTGCTTCATATGTCCAAGCTGTTCATATTCTGACATAAATTTTACATACCCTTTTTTTATGTCTGGGTTCATTCGCCTCTCTAACGACATGAATCTTCTTATTGCTACTTCCCGAGATTCTCCAAGAGATGACGCCTCTTCAGCAAATGGAAGCTTTACAATTAGTCGATTGTCCGCCGCCGTGTGTAGGTTATCAAGGAAGAATTTTTCACAATACTCTTTCTCCGGACTCCTGTACCTTTTTATTGGCTCTAGTGTGTCTAGCTGCCAGAATCGTTCTAGTGATTCCTCTGGATTCGTCATGCCTACCATACATATGATAGAGGCTGACGTTGACATATTAATTCTGCCAGCAATAATCCATCCAAACTCTGAGTTTTGTAACGTTGGGCGGTTTCGATTGCCCCGTCTCCTTTGTGGATGCAGTATAGCATAGTGATCATCAGCTCCCAACAGCATATCAATTTTTCCGGGTTTATCAAATGTTGGGTCCGCTAATTGAATGTTCTATGGTAATGTGACTTTCTGCGTTATTTGTTCTGTGGGTTGGTCACCTATTATGTGTGGCAATACAAATGCCTTAATTAGCATTCCGAACTTATTGTATCTTGACCTTACAACCAAGCTTACTCGCGCCTTGCTTATCTGTGGTTGACCACCCACTCCATTTATGTGCACATGAGTCTCGTTAATTTTTAACGATAACTTTTTTACCAGTCTCTCTGAAACGAGATTTACTTGTGAGCCGCTATACAGGAGTGCTCGAAATTCTCTTCTCCTTTCATTGATCCCTTTTACCACTACCTTGGCCGTTGCCAACAGGGGGTATTATCTGCCAATTCCATACACAGAAGCTGCAGAAGCGGAGGAAGCAACTTGGTTGCGTGTTTTTAATTGCAACATTGTGTTATGTTTTTTATCGCACTTAAAGCATCCCCTCCAGGAGCAATTTTTTGCCATATGATCCGCCTTGAAGCAATTGACACACAATTTGTGTCTCTGCACCCAATTAAGCCGCTCTGCTGCGGATTTGACTTTGAACTTTTCACATTGGAAGAGTTTGTGCTTTGCAATTTCGCAGAAAGCACACAAGGTACTGTTTGTCCCAGATGCTGTTGCGCATGTCTTCCTTGGATTTGGTTTTTCAATGCTGCGATTTTCGTTTCTTGGTTTCCCAATCGCCTCTAATGTTAGGAAGCGCTGTTCCAAGAAGGATAGTAAGTCCTTTACTTCCTGCAGATCCTTGTGTTGGAAAGAGATTGCTCATATAGTGCGTGGTTGAATCTATCCAATTTTCTTGTCATGTGAAACATTATGACAGCATCTGACGATTCCATATTGACGCCTACATTTTTTAAGGCTTGCAATGATTCAAAAATGTTATCATGCAAATTCTTTATAGAAGCTGCGTCATTTCCCACATTTGGGTGATCAAACAGCTTTGCCAGTACGGCTGTTACTAGAACTCGTTTGTTATTAAAACGTTCCTGCAACACTGACCAAGCAGTGTTGTAATTGGCTTCTGTTAATTCCAGGTGCCGTATCAACCTCTCTGCTTCTCCAGACAGGTTTGATTTTAAGTACCACATTTTCTTTATCGTGGATACATTTGACTCATGAACCACCTTTTTATAGATGTCATGAAATTGTTGCCATTTCAGATAATCCCCATCAAATTTTGGAATGGGAATTTTGGGTAGTTGCAATGATTGTTTCGATTGCAATACAGGTGGTGATTGTATCACTACATTTTCTGCAGGTGCCACACAGAATTTCAGCATTGTATTTTCTGCGGCCACAAACGTAGCTATATTATATCCGGCTTCGGCTGGATTTTCAGCTAGCCGATGAATCTCATAATGGATTTCTTCAATTTGCATCCATAATTTGTCGACTACCGATTTGTAAGTCATTTTTTCTTCGGGCACAATTTGGCTTAATGTCCTGGACAATGAATCCAGCAGAGCACTTTGCTTGCGAACTAGTGGTTTGATCACGGCTCGCTCTTCCTCTCGTTGGCGAGCTTGTCTCTCTAGTTTTATTTTTGCCAAATGGTCCTTCCAATCTTCCACTATATTAAAAACAACCGCCTTCATTTTGCTGAAATAGTCCGTTACAAAGTAGTCATCTTCAGTTGGCACGTTATTTAATTTGTCCATCAACTCCTGATGACTTTTCTCGAAGTTCTCCCACATGTATTCCAGGAGCTCAAGTTTCTCCTCGAAATAAGATGGCTTCGTTTTTCTGGCGAAAGAATCTTTTTTGGTATTCCAAATGAAGGCCTGGTTTGCCTCTCCTCGTTCTGTCTGCTGTTTATAAAACTCCTCCATGTTGTTTTTTTTTTTTTATTCTTATGTAATTGCTTATCTGTACTAGTACTTGACCCGATGGGAGTTTATTTATTTTGTCAAAGACAGGGAACGCTCCGACTCGTTCCTAAAATTGGTCAAGTGTAGCACAAATAAGAATAAGAAATAAATCGAAGTCGCCTTTTGATTAGTGTTTTAACAATAGTTTATTTTTATTTTCAATATACCTATTCTTTTACGCTGATAAATGCCACGACAGTGACCAATTTTTGAGTTTCTTTTCTTTGTTTCAAAAATTGCTGGCCAATGCTAACTATGTACTTGTGCGTATTACCTGGGTTACTGACCGAGTTAACTAGGTCAGTTATTGCTGACGCCAGGGAATGCAACAGAGTTGAGTTGATCAAACTTTATTTTATACAAAAATAACTTTTTATGATTTGGTCGCCTCGTTGACACAAATCGTTGTTAAATGTTTTTTATAAGGGGATCGCCTAGTTGATCAACTTTTATTCAATGGGTATGCACTGCCAACCCGTTGCGGAAACCAACTCCTAGTTTTCCAGTAAATCTTTTTTATTCGCCAAGGTGGCTACGCAATGATTGCCAAGTTAATCAATTGCGATGTTTTTAGTCGGGACCCCAGATTGATGTGAGATGTTCATCAATTTGTGCCCTCGCTTAGGATTGTTCTGTGTTCAAAGCGTGCAAAGAAAGTAGTCGCCTAGTTGACCAGTTTCCTTGTTGCTGAGAGATTGGTCGCCTGGGTTGACCAAATATTCTCGCTTGATGACGGTTTCACCAAGTCTGTTATTCTTTTAACTTGGAGCCGCCAATGTCGGGGTCACCAAAATGTTCAATGAAAGACGTTAGTATTTCTTGAAGTTATTAAATGTTTATTTATTTATATATATATAGGCACTATCATATAAACCAGTGACTAAAGGTTGTCGCAACCAACACATAAATTGTGTGGACCTCGGAGTGAGATTACAAAGGTAGAGATGGGGGCCAAAGACACAGCGATGCACACCCGATGTAGCTACAATTGGTATCTGATCTTACTAAAAATAATGCATTTCTTTTATAGTACAAAATAGCGAGCTCACCAGTGCATAGTTTGACATAGTGTTAGGTCAGCAAAATACGTCTTTATTAATTATAGCTAACCATAGCAGCTTAATTAACTAGGTCTTTATTGTTTACTGATCTACTTATGACTGATGAGCCATCGATATCTATAATCGGGTTACATACTTAATTGACATACATTTCCATTTGATCTATATTATAATTGTCTTAATGTTAGCTTATTTTATATAATCTAAACACCAACAGCTCTATTAGGCGCGTCGCAGTAGGAAATTATTTTTTAAAATCGTCAGACGTCAGATCTGCAGCGCGTCAGATTTTCGTTTCTCTTCACTGTTTGTGAGAGACAAGGACCGACGACATTGAAACACCCGTGATTGGTCCGCCTATATCTCTCTGTCTAGTCAGAGAGAATAGTCTATCTAAATCGGTGCCCGGCACAAAGAGAGCGCTAAAAAAGTTTAGTTGTATGTGTTTTTTTTTTTTATATTCATTTATTTATTTATTAATTAAGCAACAAAATAGAACAGAGATGAAAGGGCCAACAACAGAAAGATAGGGTAAAGAAATAAATACATATGAGGAAAAAAAAGGTGGGTAACAGAGAAAGGAAGAAAAATGGGGGAGACACTGCTTTGGCAACAGTGGCGGCCGGGATCCTGCGGTCTTCCTTGCGCGTCTTCCACTATTTTGACGGGGCAGATTGGACAGCATTGAGAGCTATCGTGCCCAAAACGATGAAGGTACTGTCGGAAACAACCATGGCCGCTCAGGAACTGGGTCAGGTAGAAATTTACCGTACCATGAGTCCTCTCTGTCCACTTCTTTATTTTCGGGATTAATCTGTGGGTCGACCTGCCTTTATCCGACGCATCCCATCTAGCCTGCCATAGGTCGATGCTTGCGTCTTTAGGGTCCGATCGCGCGGGGCGCCTGGCCAGAGTTCCACGCTCTGTAGCTGATATAAAAACCGCCTTCTTTGCCTGTAGGTCGATAGGCACCACTCCGGCGATCACAAGTGCCGCTTCGTCTGATATAGCTGTCTACGCTCATGCATTTGGGCCTCGTATAAAATGATCGACCTGCAGACTGTCATTAGAAGCTTCCTGGACTCCTGCTTGGGGCCCCTCGTGTTCGGCATGATCCTTGAGAGGGCACGGACGCTCGCGACTGCCTTTTCGCTTACATACGCCAAGTGCTCCCTAAAGCAGAGGCGGGTGTCGATCTATACTCCGAGGTAGCGAATCGCACGCTTTGATTGCACCGTGTTTCCGTCGATTAGGATTGTGGCGGTCTCTACGATTCGGTTTTTTGGGCTGCCAGGCTCAGGCCCACGGAGCTCATCCAACGCAGAGTTCGCCCCATCTTCAGTCTGTCAGGTCTTACTCACCACTATGAGGGCCACATCGTCTGCGTATCCTATAAGTTGGCAACCAGCAGGCACAGCCAGCCTCAAGACGCCGTCGTACATGGCATTCCATAATGTTGGGCCTAGGACAGAGCCTTGTGGTACTCCAGCCGAAACATTGTACGATTCGCAGCCCACTTCTGACCTATACACAAGTCGCCTGCCGTGGAAGTAGCTCCACACGATGGCGCGCAGGTAGGCAGGAACGCTGAACGACTGAAGGGCATCCAGAATACGCCCCCAGTCCTTCGTGTTGAAAGCATTTTTTACGTCTAGCGTGACGACGAGGCAGTATTTCTTCTAGCCGCCTTCCGGAAACCGAATTGGTTCGTAGAGAGTCCTCCACCATCCTGAATCGCCTGCTGCAGCCTTGAGCATACGATAGACACTAAAAACTTGCCCAAAGTGTCGATTAGGCATATCGGCCTGTAGGCAGACACGTCGCTTGGAGGCTTGCCTGGCTTCGGGAAAGGCACCAGTTTCTGGAGCTTCCACCTTGCAGGGAAAGAGCCCTCTCGCAGGCACTGGGTGTAGACTTCAGTAAATAGTTTTGGTCTCTCTGTCATCGCAAGTTTTATGGCGCAGTTTGGGATTCCGTCTGGGTCGGGTGCTTTGCCGTTTTTCAGCCTCTTTGCTGCCTCACGTATCTCCTCCCGCTCAATAGGCTCCACTGCGAAGGGGAGATTGCTGCTGATCCGTCGACTCACTATTTCTCCTTCAGTATGCGGGAACAGTCCTGCCACGATGCCTTTAAGCATTTCTGGATCCGTTGGTGGTCGCTGCTTCGAGGTATAAATGCGCTTGACCACGATTTTGTATGCCCTGCCCCATGGGTCATTTTCCGCCGAGTCGCATAGGTCAAGGAAACAACTCCGCTTGCTCGAGTGGATTGCCTTCTTGAGTGATTTCCTAGCCGCGTAGAAAGTTTCCCTCAGGATGGGCCAAGACGGGTCGCCGCTCTTTCTGGCACGCTGATACCGCCGTCTTGCAGCGAAGCAGGATTGCCGCTCTCTGGAGATCGCCTCATTCCATCAGAAGACCGGGCGGTGGGGGCCTGCGTAGGTCCTTCTTAGGTTCATGCTGGCGTTGCAAGCCGAGAGGAGTAAGCTAGCCAAGCAATTTGCCATATTTTAAGCGCTGTCCACCTGAATTGTAACTTCGTTTAGAGAGCTTTTGAAAAGGTTCTCTCTTAAGCTGCTGGTTTTGTACGCTTTCTCTTGCGGGATTGGCACAGGCAGCATTTCTCTGGAGCCGAGAACGGTCAGTATGGCCTCGTGATCACTGGCGGTGTAGAAGTTGCCGACTTCCCAGGTTGCGTTTCGGCACAGAGAGCTACTGACGAACGCCAGGTCTATCACCGAACAATAGCCCGCGTGGTTGAAGGTATTTCTACCGCCACTGTTTAGCAGGGTTATGTCCAGTTGGGCGAACGCTTCCAGAACCGCTCTTCCCCTTGAGTTGGTGTAGGTGCTGCCCCAATCAACTGCCCAGGCGTTGAAATCACCGGCGATAAGGCAGGGTGTGTGCAAACGGGCGTCAGCTGCCAGCTCGTCGACGATCTCGCAGAATTCATCAAACGAGAGACTCGGGGGAAAGTAGCAACTGGGAACAAATATCTTGCCTATGCAGCTACGTATGTAATGCCTCGCAGCTTTCACTTTCGTCAGGGGTGGGATGTGAGTGCTGCAGACGATGATGGCGGCCTTGCTTGATCCGCTGCACACGCTGTTCCCGCTGGGTTTTATCCTATATGGTTCGCTAACAAGGGCCACGTCGCTCTTCTGTTCCACTAGAGTCTGCAGCAGAAGGTCCTGGGCTGCCTCGCAGTGATTTAGATTTAGCTGTAAGAATCTAATCATGCTGCGTCCGGGAAAACAGCGCATTTGGTGCGCTCTTGGAAGCCAGTCCACCGGGTCCGAACAGCGAGCTGCTACATGGCCGAACGTCAGACACCTATAACATCTGGCCGCCAAAGTGTTTTTACGGATGCGGCACACAGAAAATCCTATCTTGAGGTTGCCAACCTTCAAGATGATCTCGGCCACTGCTGACGGGACGCATAAGATTGCCCTTTGACAGCCGTCATGGGCTGGGCGCAGACTTTTAATATGCAAGTCTTCGATTTGCACGCTCAGTTGCTCTGATAACGCGCGAACTATCTCATCCCTCGTGGTTTCGCCGTCCATATCCAGCACATCTATCCTGGTGAGGTTTGACAGTGCGCGCGACTCAACCTGCCCGGCTAGCGCCACTCCTATGTCCTGTCTCAGCTGGTGGACTATTTCGGCGCCAGATGGATTTAGTTCCAGCAGCAGGTCTCCCGTCGCAGTCCGTCTTACCGTGCAAACGCGGTCGCCCACAGCAATGAGCTTCTCGTCATGGCTCCTAGTAACCAGCTTCACTATTTCGCTGTATGAAATGTTGTCCTTTCCCTGGACCAAAATAGTAGGTGGACGCTTCTTGGGTATCGCCTTTTTCGCTGGTCGCGCAGCCACTGTCTGCCAAGCGGGCTCTGATTTCTTGCCTACATTTGGCAAAAAATTTTCTTGCGGCTAAGAAACGTTTTTTTTGCCCTGCGGCAAAAAAGGTTTCCGAAGTGTTGGCGACTGTTCTTTTGAGGTTGCCAACCTTCAAGATGATCTCGGCCACTGCTGACGGGACGCATAAGATTGCCCTTTGACAGACGTCATGGGCTGGGCGCAGACTTTTTATATGCGAGTCTTCAATTTGCACGCTCAGTTGCTCTGATAACGCGCGTACTATCTCTTCCCTCGTGGTTTCGCCGTCCATATCCAGCACATCTATCCTGGTGAGGTGTGACGCGCGCCTCAACCTGCCCGGCGCCTCAACCTGCCCCCTATGTCCTGTCTCAGCTGGCCGACTATTTCGGCGCTAGATGGATTTAGTTGCCCTTTCCCTGGACCAAAAAAGCAGGTGGACGCTTCTTGGGTATCGCCTTTTTCGCTGGTCGCGCAGCCACTGTCTGCCAAGTGGGCTCTGATTTCTTGCCTACATTTGGCAAAAAATTTTCTTGCGGCTTAGAAACGTTTTTTTTGCCCTGCGGCAAAAAAGGTTTCCGAAGTGTTGGCGACTGTTCTTTGGCGGGGCATCCTTGGCTGTTGCAGGTTCTCAGTTTGCTGTCCTTTGGTAGCGAAGGACTTCAGTGGCGCTATGGTGCACTTGGGGCATGCCTCTACTGGTTCAGGGTCGCAATTGTTGCACAGAATGTTGCTAACTGCCCGCTGCAATTCTCTCAGTCGGTCTACTTTGTCTCTAAGCGCGTTCGTAATG
Source organism: Drosophila tropicalis (assembly GCF_018151085.1). Classification (NCBI taxonomy): domain Eukaryota; kingdom Metazoa; phylum Arthropoda; class Insecta; order Diptera; family Drosophilidae; genus Drosophila; species Drosophila tropicalis. The sequence continues at coordinate 74,920 of NW_027172621.1, read as the reverse complement.
GCTCGCCTGCCTCCCTCCTTTTCTGGCTTCATACGTTCGGCTATTTCCTCTCGCTCTTGCCCCTAACTTGTTGCAACTTGGTTTTTTTTGGTTGCACCGCACTGCCTGCTGGTGGACTCCTTGAGTCCTTGACCGAACAGAGCCTCTATCGCTAACTGACTGCCTGGACTCTCGACGCAAACAGATTCGGACCATAGAACCGGCGCTGAAGCGAGCGCCATTGATTGACGCAGCCCACTTGGCCCCACCATCGAGCCAGCCGATCTGAAGCCCTCCATGCTTGCAACCAGGTATTTCCCCCTGGAATTTTATGGAAGTGCCGCTCCCTTCTCGGCTCCACACACTTGGAAATTTCGGTCTGTGACGGACGAAAGTGGCAACCACTGGTTCCAATAGACCCAAATTAATTGTTAGAAATTTTCTGACAATTAATTTCTGTGAAAAAATGCAATTGAAAATTTTTCCACAGTGCGGATGTGAACCTGGTACTTTCGCCTCCAAGGCTGAGTGCTTGCCTTGTGGCCCACAGACCGAGATGGCGGCTGGGGGGGCTGAGACCCGGCTATATACCTTGGAATCCCCAAAAGTATACCGCACTTTGCGTGATCGAGATTTCAAGCTTTGAAACTTAGCTTAAAAGCTTTCGACGCACTCCGCGGGGTTGGCAAGTGCCAAAATCGGGGCTTTTAGGCCCGGGTTGGCCTGACCGGTGCACAGCTGATGTCCGCACCACGAGTCAGATTTATCCCGCTGTATACAAAGTGGGAGACAAAAAGCAGCAATAAACAATGTACAAAAAAAGGAGAGATGACTCAAACCAGGATAATAATTTTCCTTCAGTTATCGATGTTGATGTTTAGTGGGTGTGCGACCACCCCACTTCCACACACGCGTGCGCGAGAGAGGCGGGAAGAGCAACTGGTGCCCCTCACCCCCCTGATCTGACGACCGCAACCGGCCCTATTAAATCTTAAGCGGAAACACGACCGTATGGCAGACGATTTGAGAAAACCGTGAGTAGGCCTGCGTAACCAACACCGTCTCACCCCGTCCGTTTTACTTTGCAGAGCGTACGCGTCCCGCAAGCGAGTTAGAAAACCGAACAAATTTTTATTGACAATCGCGGTAAGTATTTACTTAAGATACTCGGGATAAAGCCCTCTTACATACATTTGGTTCCAGGAGCACAACCTCAGCCTTGGCGATTTATTTCGTAGTTTTTGTGTAATTAAAAAAAAATTATAGCTGATGTCCACCATATATGCAATTTATCAAAATCAGAAAACCGAAATACCAAATTATCTTTTGAAACCTACCCAGAGATATTTAACGCTAGAGAAAAATACGTGATGGATTTCTATTTAATCGACAATCAACAATTTTTATCTTGTATAGATATTTATTCAAAGTACGCGACTTTAGTTGAAGTTAAAAGTCGAAATTGGCTTGAAACAAAAGGGGAATCACAAAAATCTTTAACGATAAAGGTAAACCCTTAGAAATCAAACGGATAAGGACTCAGCTTTCATTTGCATAGCACTTCAAAATTGGCTACAATCGGAAAACGTTAATATAAGTATAACATCGAGCAGATATGGTGTTTCAGACATGGAAAGATTCCACAGGACTGTAAACGAAAAGCTAAGAGTTATCAATGCAGAATCTAGTTTAGAGGACAAACAAACTAAATTTGAATCTATCCATTACACATAATACCCTTAAACCTACACATCTAACGACAAACACGCAGGCACACCGCTTTATAAAACACAAGCTAACAAAGCAAAACAAATTGATAAATTAAATGAAAATAGGAACGATTTTGAAATTAATACACAGTATAAACAAGCCCCTCTAGTTAGATCGAAAATGACAACACCCTTTAAGAAAACAGGAGAAATTACCCACGTTGACGACAAACATTCTATTGAAACAAACCGAAATTCAAAAAAAAAAAAAAAAAAAAACTCATCAAAGTAAATATACCTACTAATTAATTTCAGAGATACCAACATTACTATTTCTACTCTTATCAATGGTACACTCGACGCATAATCAAAGCATTGAAATTAATCCCATAAAGGCACCTAATGGATATCTTGCATTCAAAACAGGAACCATGGATTTACCTTCAGATTTCGAATATCATTATTTAACCGTAAATTTAACCAACATACAGATCACTTACAACAACTTGGTTGAGCAGGAAGAACCATATAAGAACATAGTCTACATTCAGTATTTAGTCGAAAAATTAAATCGCAAAATGAACGGCATAAAAATAATAAAAAGAAATAAGCGAGGACTTATTAACACAATAGGCACAGCACATAAATATCTTTTTTGGCACCTTAGACCAATACGATAAAGAAGACCTTGAACAAAACTGCAAATATAGTCCAACTGCAAATATATCATTGAAGCAGTAAAAAAAAAAATATAGAACTTCTAAATAACCTTACTATTCAACAGGATGCAGACAAAAAATTAAATATACTAATGTTCAACTTAGAGCATTTTACAGAATACATAGAATTAGGAATGCAGTTGACCAGACTAGGAATATTTAATCCAAAACTTTTAAACCATCAAGAAATATTTAACGTAAATACAGAAAAACTTTTAAACATAAAAACATCTACTTGGTTAAAATCAGACACAAATGAAATATTAATAATTTCGCATATACCTAGACAAATATTTAAAACATCGCTATTCAAAATGATATCCTATCCAGATGAAAATAATAACACCTTGACAGAGAACATTCAAAAAATATACTACATATATTCAAGACAACAAAATTTATGCAAAATCAATCAAAACTTTTTTATTTCATAAATGAATGTATAATTGGCATTATAACACATTAACCAGCAGTGAAGAGAATTTTAGCACCGCAACTAAAAACACGATCTTCATTTCTTGAATTCAAAATATGAACTGATTTTATTACCAAAAGTCTTGTGTATATTAATGAATTCTTACTAAGAATTTCTTAGACTCTAGGAGGCGACAATTATTCTTGAAAATACTTATTCTAATGACCCACGTTTTTCGGGGGTTGAAAATTGTTTATATTTCATACTCAGCGTCGGCTACTTGATACCCCGCCGCTGTAACAATCTTAAGTGTTTTGGATGCATGTTTTGTTTGGAATTAAGCAATAATTCTCATTTGAATCTTTGTGACTTATTTTTGTTCTATGATTTGTATATTTCGTTGGTCCATCTGGTTTGGTGAAGCCATTTCAGATGAACGCGATGTTTATTCTTAAGCATTCTGCCAAGGGTTGCCAAATGTGACGTTTTGGTTTTTAATTTTAATATTTAGTTGTCTTATACAAATTAATAACTGACTTCCTCTTCTGTTGTATAGTTTACCAAATTTGTTTAATATAGCCCGATGCCTAACAATTTTTGTTTCGGGATATCTACCCACTCCTGATGTATATTACGGAATCTATTTGAACACTATTTGTTAGATGATCATTATTTAATTTAACGTTTGCCATCTGAATATTCTCATTTTGTACTGGTTCTCTGATATATACTTTTTCTTCCCCTGATTTCACTTTACACATATACTTATTTCTTTTTTACTTTCAAAAATTAATTCTTTTACCTCAGCTTTTATCTTACCTCTAAGATGAGGTCCTGCCGGGGGAATCAAATACGAATCTTAAGTTTTGTGGTTAAGTTTGTTTTGAATTGTGTTTTATTTATTCTCACTTTTACCTTTCTTTTTCGCTCAACACTTTTTAAACCCAGTGACATCTATTGTTGTTGCCACTACAAATTTATTACTTTTTGATTTCTTGCATCCCGAGACGATCCAACCAAATTGAGTATTTTGACCCAGTAGGCCATTAATCTTTGTAACTCCTTCTTTTATGATTTAGGTATATACGTTTACCCCCATTATTATATCAACCTTACCAGGTTTATTAAAGGTAGGATCAGCAAGTACGGATTGCCATTTTGACATATCCACGCTTACCCTATTTAATGGAAGAGCTTTCATTAACTTTGGCAACACAATTACCCCAACCTTAAGAAGTTTTTTCCATGGATTTCGCGTCTTCACATCTATTTTTACCTTATATTTTCATTTTTTGGATTTTATTGACGACACGCCACTTATTTCTGTATATTGTTTAATTTTAGGCAATTTCAATATTTGAGCCGCCTCTTCAGACAAAATGGTGCTCTGTGAACCACTATTAATAAGAACTCTTAGAGTCTTATATCCTTCATTTACATTTTTTACTTGTATTAGAGCTGTAGTCAACTGAGTTGATTGTGCCGTTACACAAGTATTAACTCTCCGGATTTTCTTCAAAATGGAGTAAGGTATGATGTCTCTTACTACACAATGAACAGACCATTTCATTAGTGCATACTTTATTGCTTGAATGGTTCAAGCATCTTGTGCAAATCTGTACTTTTTTGGTCATTTCATTAGATTTATAGCACTTATACGCCTTATGCCCTTTGCAACTTTGCAAATCGGACAGTTATCTTCAAACACCGAACCGGACGCTTTTCGTAACGGTTTTTTCTCTTCTTTGCACATGGCACTTAGCGAACAATATCTTTGCTCCAAGTATTCCATGACATCAGATAGCAATTGTATCTGCCTAGTTTTTCTAATTTGACTCTCATATAATTGTAGAGTATCTCTGTCAAATTTCCTAAGTAGTATTTGTGCAAATATTATGTCCACTTCATCGGACAAATTTGTTTTAATTTTAATTAAGTGCACTGACTCATTAACTATGTCAATCACTCCCTTTACTCATTGTCGATCATCGGTAAATCAACGATCCGATTTAACTGCTCGGAAAATACCCTCCGATTATTTTCATACCGCTTGGTTAACAGTTCCCACCTTTTCTTGCATTTTCTCCTGTCTAACATTACTGGAGGTCGCGTTTCCCCGCGACTCTCCATTGCTGTCCTCAAAATTTTCTAACATTGTTGCATCTGCTTTAATGTTTTCCGAATAAACAGTGCCTTGCTTGATTGCCTCTCCTTGGCTATTAATCTGGCTATCATATCTAAACCTGCCACATTTTTTCCATCTGTAAAATAGAGGTGTTCGGTTACCCCACTCTGTAGCATTTGGCTATTGTAACTAATCCATTGCTTCTGTATGTCCCTTACTTCATTAAGAATTTTGCTAGTGAACTTACAAGCATCAATCTCTTCTATCTTCTTCAACTTTTTATGCAACTCGTGCTGCTTCGCTAACAATTTTCCGGTTTTGGTAGAGAACATTTTATACGGTGTATGTATGTGACTATAATATTATTTTTAAACCCTTGCAAAAAGGGTATATTAATTTTGGTCAGAAGTGTGCAACGCATAGAACGAAGCATCTCCGACCATACAAAGTATATATATTCTTGATCAGCACGACGAGACGAGTTCAAATAGCCATGTCCGTCCGTCCGTCCGTCTGGATCAACGCAAACTCCTCCTAAACCGTTAGAGCTACAGAGCTGAAAGTTTGCACGTAGGCTTGTATATACTGTAGGGGTTGTATATCTCGGATTCAGCCGGATCATACCACTATATCATATAGCTCCCATACAAACCCCAAAGTCACGAACAGTGACTTTTCTCAATAACTCCGTTATTTTCTGTGCTATTATCGTGAAACTTAATATTATACAGTTTATTACGCCTATAAACTACTGTGCTCCCATAAGAACGATTGGTCGAAAACAGTGACTTTTGTAAATAACTTCGTTACTTTTAACGCGATTGCTTTCAAATTAAACATTTGTTAGTTTAATATATCTGTTAATGACTTTGCCAAATTTGATAAAGATCGGGTGACTATATCATATAGCTCCCATAGGAACGATCGGTGAAAAACAGTGACTATGATCAATATCTTCGTTATTTCCTATGATTGTAGGCCATTCTTTCGCAAACATAAGCCTTTTTATATAAAACGTTCTTCCACATTGATGGCTAATAGGTAAGGAAAGAGTCACCAAAAAAGTTGCAAGGGTATACAAACTTTGACGCGGTCGAAGTTACCCCCGGCCCTCTTTTTTTTTTTTTTTTTTTTTGAATATATTTTTACTTATATGGAAAATTTTTAAATTTGTTTTATACAATATTTTTTTTTTTTTTTGACCCTTCAACAGGCAATTTTCTTGAAAAATATTGTTATATTTTTTTTGGATTTCTATCATCAGTTTTGGTTATTATTTTTTAGCTTTCCCTACTCGATCATCGCAGTGATCTTCCTACCTAATTTTTGCATAGCTTTACATTCTATACTGCTATCGGGCAGATAAGGCTCCGCTCATTTTCACAATATTTGTATTTTAGAATATATGTATGTATATTATTTCTTATTTATAATCTACAACTGCTGAATTCTTAGACTCTAGGAGGCGACAATTATTCTTGAAAATACTTATTCTAATGACCCACGTTTTTCGGGGGTTGAAAATTGTTTATATTTCATACTCAGCGTCGGCTACTTGATACCCCGCCGCTGTAACAATCTTAAGTGTTTTGGATGCATGTTTTGTTTGGAATTAAGCAATAATTGTCTTATGAATCTTTATGACTTATTTTTGGTTTATGTTTTGTATATTTCGTTGGTCGATCTGGTTTGGTGAAGCCATTTCAAGCAGAATGCAAATACACAAATGTGTTCAAATACAAATTTAATTAGTTATGTAGAACTCAATTGTAAGGAGTCGCAATACTTGACATGGTCTGGCACCTCGTTACAGTTCCCCTTGTGCTATATATATACATAGTTCGAAATATTTTAAAAGTCCCTTGAATTCCGAATTACCGAGAGTCCACGGTATTTACAATTAGTTAAACTACGCCCATGGAGGGCAAGTCGATAAACATAATCCAATTTCATCACCAGGCAAGATAATGTCAATATATTCAAACCGTCACGATATTTTGCAAACTATTAAAACTAAGAATATCTCAAATGTCCTTATTGTGAGGACTAATTTTGAATTTAGATTAGACACCGGTGCAACCATTGAAGACCTGAGGAAGACCCCTCCTCCTAAAGAAAGATCGCATCCATCTTTATGTCCTCGTTAACGACAGGACAGTACTTTCGGACGACAACAAACGGTCTTATCCTCTTAAAAATATGCCAGCCCCCTTAGAAACGACCCCTACGTACAAAAATACATCTGACTTGAGAGTCAGAGGCTAAGGCCTAGCAGAGAACCAGTATATCAGTCGCACTTGGCGTTGCCACCTCCAGAAGCCATTGTTAAAAACCCAGTCTGGCGAAGAAAATGAACCGGTAACTAGGATGGACACCCGATTGGCTTCGGTAGAGGCTGAGATTCATGAGTAGGATTTAAAGCCAAAGGAGTCATCCAGTATGATACATGAGATACTACAGTAAAAGCTCCAAGCTATCCTAACATGTCATTGTCCTTACGAACGACCGACCTATAAAGCACAGATATTACCCACGCAATCCTGCCCAACATTAGATTAACAATGAAACAGTAAACGCACTACTGAAAGAAGACTGTATCGAGCCATCCAAAGACCTCCCAGTGCACCCATCGTATTGGTAGGTAAGAAAACTTGTGACACCCGCATGTGTATAGACTTCCGACAACTGAATGCTCAATAGGTACGCGACGCGTATCCCCTGCCTCATATACACCATATTCTGGAAAAAATTTAGGAACGCGATATATCTTTACTCTAGATTTAAAGAGTGGGTATTGGCAAATAGCTCTTAAGGTCAAAAGTAGAGAGAATACAGCTTCGTTTTGTTTCATTGGAAAGTCACGCCCTTTAGCCTACACTGGCCCTCTGCCACTTTCCAGAGGTCTCGAAGAACACTTCTCACATCTATTAAAGTCTTTTGTCGCCTACGAGAAGCCACTTTAAGGATCAACCGAGACAAATGTCGTTTCTTCAAAATCGTATCTAATTTCTACGTCACGTCGTCAGCGAGGATGGTATCCATACGGACATAGAGAAGGTAGCGGCTATCCGAAACCTTCTGCCATCAACCAATGTTCGTGAATTACGTTGATGTCTCGGGATCGCTGCCTGGTATCGCCGGCTTGTATTCAACTCATCAGACACGGTGCAACCTTTCACGAATCTTCTAAAGAAGGAATTGAGATGGTGTTGGGATCTGGAACAAAAACAGGCGTGCGATGCACTCATGACCCATCTGACTACCGCCCCTGTCTTACCCGGCCCTGATTTTGCTGTCAAGTCCTGCTTACAGACCGATGCCAGCAACATTGGCCTAGGCGCGATCATTACTCAGAATATCGACGGTACAGCAAGAGTCATTGCTTACGCTAGTCGACGCCTTTGGCGGTCAATATTGCAAGGCGGGCATCGACGAAACTATCGGTTCCTGATGTGGGCAGATGACCTTTGTTCCGCATTCAAGTGAAGTCGCGCGGGCGAGTCCGCGCAAAGAAAGGACTTTACATGGTCTGGCACTTCGTTACAGGTTCCCCTTTTGATATATACTTACATATACACATTTTAGTTTACTCCCGTGGAGGACATATTAAAATATTCACTGAAATATTCATATTCAAATAAACACTGTGCAACACCAAAAATCAAACCGCACCGGACCTTTTTTTTCTGAAAGTACATGTATTGAATAGCAAAACCCTATTTGGGTTTTCCAAAGTTAGGCCGTTTTTTTTATAGCGAGTTGAAATTTTTCATTTTGGGGTATTTTTTAGTTCGTCATATCAGCTAAATATGACTTATATATCGATTTCTTCTTCATGCATACGACCTAAATCATCCTCATTTATTGTAGAAATATTGTTAATGGTTAAATAAATTTAACCCAAAATGACTTTTTCAGATATAGTTCTAGAAAAATTTACAATTAAGCCCTTTTTTTAGAGTAGTTTTGGAAGTATTTTTAATTTATAACTATTTTTTGATAGAATAATATCAAAATTTGAAACGAGTTCTTGTTGGTTGTGGTTCATTTCCTTTTAAAGATCAAAGTGATCCGATTCGTCAGTGGAGAACTCCATTCCGTCACGTTCATCTTTCTGCACTTCTTAATTTTGATTTTCATCTTCTTCGAATTTAAAATATTTGCTTAGTCCAAAAACATATTTCGGCCAGTGTAGCATCTGGAGCTTTTTCAAGTGTTCCTTGCGATTTCGATACGCTGTGACTCTTGTACCTGTTGCTAAAAAGTTATGGGACTTAAAAAAAGATGCTAACATTTCCGACTTTCTCTGCATTAGCTCTAAGTTTGCAAACATTTGATCCAACTTGCTTTGTGTTATAAGAACTGGGTGATTTGATACTGATGGTTCGGGGATATACACGGAGTAATCATCAAATACAGTCGCATCGGGGTAAAGACTAACATTGTCTGCGTCTGGATATTTTGGTACTGGAATATTTTCGGCATGGTCCAGGGGCAGTTGCACACTCGGAACGGAGACGTAGACTTTTGTTAAGTCCAGTCACATTGTTGGCACAAGCATCATTTTTTGGGTCATGTTCTCCTGGATTGTACCATATCATTGGTACACCAAATGGTATAACAAGCTCTGCAAACTGTATTTGGCGCCCACGACTCATTAAATATAACATCACAATTAAAGTTATGTCGAAATGCCGTAACAAAATTTTCACTAACTGATCCGTGCTAATCACTCGCAGGGGTAAAACGTCCACAAATTTTGACACGCCCAATTCCACCCCCGAAAATAAAATAAAACAGATTTTTTCCAAAACTAACAAAGCTAGTCACCAAATTTAAAATGTAGATTTTTTTTTATTATGCGCGCAACATTTGTATACTTTAATGTTTTGCCACGCCCATTTCCGCCTTCAAATTTAGAAAAAATCGATTGCCAGCTACAATTTTTTGTCTATCGCAACCAAATTCTGCAGACCAATTAAACTTATATATTTTTACCAAACTAACTTATTGAAATCGGACTAGAAACATGCAAAATATGCGTATGAACGTATTTTACTATGCGATCCATAAGGGCAGCATTGGAGATTGGCAAGTGGCGAATCGGATTACTTTGATCTTGATAAAAGAAATGAACCACAACCAAAAAGAAATCTTTTCTAATTTTCCATATTTCTAAATATTTATTTATTTAGACTATGATTAGTAGGTAATTATAAATTACCTCTAACACTATGCAACAAAATGAAGGTTTGTAAAATCAAACCGCACCAGACCTTTTTTCTGAAAGTTCATGTATTGAATAGCAAAACTCTATTTGGGTTTTTCAAAGTTAGCTCGTTTTTTTTATAGCGAGTTGAAATTTTTCATTTTGGGGGTACTTTTTAGTTTGTCATATGAGCTAAACATGACTTATGTATCGATTTCTTCTTCATGCATACGACCTAAATCATCCTCATTTATTGTAGAAATATTGTTAATGGTTAAATAAATTTATTTTATGAATGTTATATAACCCGTCCGTCCATCCGTCCGTCCGTCCGTCTGGATCAACGCAAACTCCTCCTAGACCGTAAGAGCTACAGAGCTGAAATTGCACCTAGGCTTGTATATTGTATATACTGTATATACTGCAGGCGTTGTATATCTCGGATTCAGCCGGATCAGACCACTATATCATATAGCTCCCATACAAACTCCAAAGTCACGAACAGTGACTTTTCTCAATAACTTCGTTATTTTCTGTGCTATTATCGTGAAACTTAATATTAGAGAGTTTATTACGCCTGTAAACTACTGTGCCAAATTTGATCAAGATCGGATGACTATATCATATAGCTCCCATAGGAACGATCGGTCGCAAACAGTGACTTTTGTAAATAACTTCGTTACTTTTAACGCGATTGCTTTCAAATTAAATATTTGTTAGTTTAATATATCTGTTAGTGACTGTGCCAAATTTGATCAAGATCGGGCGGCTATACCATATAGCTCCCATAGGAACGATCGGTGGAAAACAGTGAATATGATCAATATCTTCGTTATTTCCTACGATTGTAGGCTATTCTTTCGCAAGCATAAGCCTTTTTAGATAAAACGTTCTTCCACATTGATGGCTAATAGGTAAGGAAAGAGTTACCAAAAAAGTTGACGCGGTCAAAGTTAGCCCCGGCATTCTGGTTTAGTTTGTCATATGAGCTAAATATGACTTATATATCAATTTCTTTTTCATGCATACGACCTAAATCATCCTCATTTATTGTAGAAATATTGTTAATGGTTAAATAAATTCATTTTATGAATGTTATATAACCCAAAATTACTTTTTCAGCTACAGTTCTAGAAAAACTTACAATTAAGCCCTTTTTTAGAGTAGTTTTAGAAGTATTTTTAATTTATAACTATTTTTTGATAGAATAATATCAAGATTAATTTAAAACAACAAATATATTTTTAAATATGGAAAATTAGAAACGTGTTCTATTTGGTTGTGGTTCATTTCCTTTATCAAGATCAAAGTAATCCGATTCGTTAATAGACAACTTCATTCCGTTGCGTTCATCTTTATGCACTTATTCATTTGATTTTCATCTTCTTCGAATTGAAATATTTGCTTAGTCCACCAACATATTTCGGCTAGTACAGCATCTGGAGCTTTTTCAAGTGTTCCTGGCGATTTCGCTGATTACGCTGTGACTCTTGCACCTGTTGCTAACAAGTAATGGGATTTTAAAAAAGATGCAAACATTTCCGATTTTCTCTGCATTAGCTCTAATTTTGCAAACATTTGATCCAATTTGCTTTGTGTTATAAGAACTGGGTGATTTGATACTGATGGTTCGGGGATATACTCGGAGTAATCATCAAATGCAGTCGCATCGGGCTAAAGACTAACATTGTCTGCGTCTGGATATTTTGGTACTAAAATATTTTCGGCATGGTCCAGGGGCAGTTGCACACTCGGAACGGAGACTTTGTTTTTCGCCTTTTTTTTTTTGTTAAGTCCAGTCACATTGTTGGCACAAGAAAAATTTTTTGGGTCATGTTCTCCTGGATTGTACCATATCATTGGTACAACAAATGGAATTTTTTTGTTTTTTATGCATCCAGTTAAGTAACCCGACATAACAAGCTATGCAAACTGTATTTGGCGCCCACGACTCATTAAATATAACATCACAATTAAAGTTATGTCGAAATGCCGTAACAAAATTTTCACTTACTGATCCGTGCTTATCACTCGCCGGGGTAAAACGTCCACAAATTTTGACACGCCCACTTCCACCCCCGAAAATAAAATAAAACAGATTTTATCGAAAACTAACAAAGCTAAAGTCATCAAATTGAAAATGTAGATTTTTTTAGTATGCGCGCAGAATTTGTATACTTTAATATTTTGCCACGCCCATTTCCATCTCCATAATTTAGAAAAAATTGATTGCCAGCTACAATTTTTTGACTATCGCAACCAAACTCTGCAGATCAATTAATCGGATTACTTTGATCTTGATAAAGGAAATGAACCACAACCAAAAACAACTCGTTTCTAATTTTCCATATTTCAAAATATATTTGTTGTTTTAAATTAATCTTGATATTGTTCTATCGAAAAATAGTTATAAATTAAAAATACTTCCAAAACTACTCTAAAACAGAGCTTAATTGTAAGTTTTTCCAGAACTGTAGCTGAGAAAGTCATTTTGGGCTATATAACATTCATTAAATGAATTTATTTAACCATTAACAATATTTCTACAATAAATGAGGATGATTTAGGTCGTATGCATGAAAAAGAAATCGATATATAAGTCATATTTAGCTCATATGACAAACTAAAAAATACCCCCCAAAATGAAAAATTTCAACTCGCTATAAAAAAAAAAAACGAGCTAACTTTGAAAAACCCAAATAGGGTTTTGCTATTCAATACATGAACTTTCCTTCATTTTGTTGCATAGTGTTAGAGGTAATTTATAATTACCTACTAATCATAGTCTAAATAAATAAATATTTAGAAATATGGAAAATTAGAAAAGATTTCTTTTTGGTTGTGGTTCATTTCTTTTATCAAGATCAAAGTAATCCGATTCGTCACTTGCCAATCTCCAATGCTGCCCTTATGGATCGCATAGTAAAATACGTTCATACGCATATTTTGCATGTTTCTAGTCGGATTTCAATATGTTTGGTAAAAATATATAAGTTTAATTTTTTCTAAATTTGAAGGCGGAAATGGGCGTGGCAAAACATTAAAGTATACAAATGTTGCGCGCATAATAAAAAAAATCTACATTTTAAATTTGGTGACTAGCTTTGTTAGTTTTGGAAAAAATCTGTTTTATTTTATTTTCGGGGGTGGAATTGGGCGTGTCAAAATTTGTGGACGTTTTACCCCTGCGAGTGATTAGCACGGATCAGTTAGTGAAAATTTTGTTACGGCATTTCGACATAACTTTAATTGTGATGTTATATTTAATGAGTCGTGGGCGCCAAATACAGTTTGCAGAGCTTGTTATACCATTTGGTGTACCAATGATATGGTACAATCCAGGAGAACATGACCCAAAAAATGATGCTTGTGCCAACAATGTGACTGGACTTAACAAAAGTCTACGTCTCCGTTCCGAGTGTGCAACTGCCCCTGGACCATGCCGAAAATATTCCAGTACCAAAATATCCAGACGCAGACAATGTTAGTCTTTACCCCGATGCGACTGTATTTGATGATTACTCCGTGTATATCCCCGAACCATCAGTATCAAATCACCCAGTTCTTATAACACAAAGCAAGTTGGATCAAATGTTTGCAAACTTAGAGCTAATGCAGAGAAAATAAGAAATGTTAGCATCTTTTTTTAAGTCCCATAACTTTTTAGCAACAGGTACAAGAGTCACAGCGTATCGAAATCTCAAGGAACACTTGAAAAAGCTCCAGATGCTACACTGGCCGAAATATGTTTTTGGACTAAGCAAATATTTTAACTCGAAGAAGATGAAAATCAAAATTAAGAAGTGCAGAAAGATGAACGTGACGGAATGGAGTTCTCCACTGACGAATCGGATCACTTTGATCTTTAAAAGGAAATGAACCACAACCAAAAAGAACTCTCTAAGACTCTAAAAAAAGGGCTTAATTGTAAATTTTTCTAGAACTATATCTGAAAAAGTCATTTTGGTTTTAATTTATTTAACCATTAACAATATTTCTACAATAAATGAGGATGATTTAGGTCGTATGCATGAAGAAGAAATGGATATATGAGTCATATTTAGCTGATATGACAAACTCCAAAATGAAAAATTTCAACTCGCCCAACCAAATAGGGTTTTGCTATTCAATACATGTTCAAATACCTTCAATTTGTTGCATATATCGGCCGCTGCGCGGCATGCCGACGCCAAAAGGAAAAGCAAGGAAGTGGAAAGCTCACGACGCATCGTATGTTTTTACGGTTAGGGTATAAGTAGGCAGAGCAAGGGTGAGTTTAGAAGAGGCATAGAGCTTAAAAAAATGTCTTAGAAAGTAATGATCATAGAGTGAAATTAAAAATAAAAAAGTGCAAAAAGCCAAGCAGCAGGATTCACCTGAAGGACATTATTTCATATAATATAAATTATATGATTATAAATCAAATATAGCAATTATTGTCTAGAAATTAACCAATTACAAATAAATCTGATATGTATTTCAACGATAATCCTCACGGACTCTTTTTTCATATATGTTACTGCTGATCGGCACACTTTGCGTCTTCAATCCACGTCCTTCTATTGAACTCTCGCTGAAGGTTTTCAGCATCAAACTAATTTTCTGTAGACTGGACTCTGGAGACTGAGAGTTGTACCCCAGTATTTATTATTTTTTCTTATAGGATGTGGTAGTAATTAGTTTTTTTGAGGTAGTCGATTATCGTGGAAAGGTTAGTTGGAGTTGGGTGTGCAAGGGTTGCTATTGGGCATAATTTTTTAAAGACTTCATCCCTGATGTGGGAGGTTGCGGGGCAGTTTTTTAGTACGTGTTCTATATTTAGGTCAGATAATGAGTTGCAGTTCGGGCAGGGTGTTATGTCGTTCGGGTTAATGTAGTGTTGTTGAGTGAGTCTGGTGTGACCTAATCTAAGTCGTAGAATTTTTATTTGGTCTATCCGTGTTATGTCTTTTTGCTTAATGTTTTTGAGATAGTGTCCTGTGTGTGTTATATTGCTGTTTAGCTGTTGGTATCATGTGTTGCAGCGGTTAATGATGTTTTTGAGCTTTTGGAGTAAGTTGTTTTTAATGTATTTGTTTATATCGCTACAGTTGTAGTTGGGAGTGTAATGGAGGGTGGTATGTATAGCTGATTTTGCGGTTTGGTCGGCAAGCTCGTTGCCTTTTACGCCACAGTGGCTGGGGATCCAGGGGAGTTTTTATTTTGGTGTTGGTTTTTGGTAGGATTGATCTTATTAATGTTGGGTAGAGGTTGTTGTTGTTGATGTCGCCTATGGATTTGATAGCTGATAGGGAGTCAGAGCATATTATGAAGTTCCCTTTCTTGTTTCTTGTTAGCTTTATTGCTTCAAAGATCGCTACCGTTTCTGCGGAGGGGATTGAGGAGTAGTGTGGTAGGATGCCACGTCTCATTTGCTTCACGCGGCTTCAATTTCTGCAAAGAAAGCCAAACAGGATGAATTAGCGACAGTTTTAAAAGTCGTCAGGCATGAAAACTGCTCTGAACTAAAAAAAAAGGATGGATGGATGCGATATTTGTCATTAAATATGCTACGCAAATGACACTTATTGATGGCAAGGTTCTTAACACCTTAACTGGAACGACATCCACTCAGTGCTGCCCAATATGTGGTGTAAAACCAACAGAGCTTCTGGAAACCACAGATTTTTATTCAGGAAACTTTGCACCAAGACCTAAAAGTCTTCAATACGGCGCGAGTCCATTGCATGCCTGGATTCGTTTTTTTGAATTCGTCCTAAATGTGTCATATAGGCTCGAAATTCGAAAGTGGCATATTAAGCAGGCTGACAAAATGGAAGTAATGTCACGAAAAAGGAATATTCAAGACATGATGCGGAAACAAATGGGTCTCATTATAAACATGCCCAAGCAAAACGGTAGTGGCAATAGTAATGACGGAAACACAGTCAGAAGAGCCTTCTCTAATACCCGTTTGTTTTCATCCCTTCTACACAATTTCTTCGTGATTTTGATTACCACTTCGTCTCACTATTCTGTAGATGTTGACAAATTTAAGGAATTTTGTAAGAGCACATTTTCAATGTACTTAAGTATATATCCTTGGTACCCAATGTCTCCGACTGTCCACAAAATATTCGTTCACGGCTGGCAAACTATGAACTCACCCTTAGTTCCGGTTGGATGTTTATGCGAAAATGCTTCAGAAGCTCGGAACAAATATTACAAAAGTGACAGAAAATCACTTGCAAGAAAAAATAGCCGACTAAACAGCATGGCTGATGTGTTTTATAGAGCAGTGGATTCATCAGATCTGCTTATATCAAGCATATGTCTGAATAAAAGACAACATCAAATCAAAAAGAAAAATCTTCCACAAGATGTCATATATCTTCTAAATGCAGTATCTCCGCCGACCCAGAAAACTATTAATTCCGATCCGGAAAATTCAGATTCGGATTCTGATTTAGATCACGAATCTGACTGTGAAGAGGAATATACCATTATTTTAGACAACTAGGAAGAATAAAAAAATGTATTAAAAAAAAAAAATTTCAATAAAATTTTTTAATGTGCTAGGGCAGGTGGGTGAAGACCTGGGCCAATTAAAACAAAAAAACAAAATCCGAAATTCTATAAAAATTTAGCAAACATATGTACCAAATTTCAAGGCTCTAACATTAAAATTGGACTTTATGCCAAAAAATCCGACTTTCTGACCATAGTGCAGTGTTCGGAAAATAGATGGGCTATGGAGAGTGTGTCTGTTATGGGTAAGTTGCTGGTTGGGATTTTTATGCAGTGGATGGGGTTGAGTCCGCAAAAGCGTCGGATATTGGCCCAGATTTTGTGGAAAGGTGTGTTCTGTTCTATTGTGGAAGTGAATTCAATTGTAGCTTTAGTTTTAGATATTTTGAGTTCTCTCCGAAAGAGAGCGTTGGTTTTTTTGTAGTTGACTAGGTTGTCGGTATTATTACGTTTAAAGGCATTCCATGCGTATTGTTTTTTGCCTCTAAGTTCGGTGAGAGTTTTATTACACCACGGTGTATTTTTATTAAAACGGTTTGGTGAGGATTGTGGTATGTTGTGGTGTGCAGATTGAATAATAATTTTACAGATGTTTCCAGTTTCTTTGTTTATGTTTGGGCTAATTGGTATTTTCTCACTTATAGTGTGTGTTGTTTGGGTGGAGGTTAGCCAGTTGGTTTCTTTTATTTTAAAAAAGGGACGAAAGAAGTTGTTGTTACATATTGGTTGAGAGAATAGGGAGATAAGGATTGGAAAGTGGTTGCTTCCGGGAAGGTCGTCGATAATTTCCCAATTAGTGAATGAAGTAAGTTGGGGAGAACATAGTGACAGGTCGGTGTGTGTGAATGTGTTGTGAGTTGAGAAGTATGTTGGGGAGCCATCGTTAAGGATGTGGAGGTTTGCGTTTTGTAGGAATTTGTAAAGAGTTTTTCCTCATTTGTTTGGATGTCGTGAACCCCAGCTGTTGTGCCAGCTGTTGAAGTCCCCTACGATAATCTGATTAGTGTTTTTTTTTTTTTTAGCGGACGTTGACGATACTATGCGCAGTACATTCAAGTGGCCCCTGACACCAGGACAAAGCCTGTTACTCGCGAGCCCAAGCAGATAACTGCCCACCTCCCACCCGACCGACCGAGGGGTGCGGCCGTATATCGCACGGCACGAATCGCGTGGATAAATACACAATAGAAAAAACAGACAAACAAATAATATTATAGCTATCTATTAACTAAATGTGATAGGATATATGTTTTAAGTATATTAATAGAAAACTCTGAGCCGATTACCCGGAATAGAAGGTTGTAATCAGAGCAGAGGACCCTAAAAGGTTCATGCATGGCATAATTAGAAGAACAACGACTAAGGGATAAAGGTATCAAAGGATGTCTACTCCGTCTACATGGTACCGACAGATTCACCTGAGCTAATAGCTCAGGCGAGTCGATATCACCAATTAGGAGCTTGTGCATAAAAATAACACCAAGCATAATTCTACGGTTCGTTAGGGACGGAAGGTTAATCAAGAGAAGTCTACTAGAATACGAAGGCAAATTGACATTGCGATCCCAGCTTAAGCCACGAAGAGCAAACAGCAAGAACTGCTTTTGAAGTCTAATCTGGTGCGACTCATATTGAGATGACCAAATGCAAGATCCATACTCTAAAATAGGACGGACAAGCGAAGTAAAAAGAACTTTAGTTGTATCTTAAATTCTTTTGACCATCTTTTAATGAAACCCAAAACACTTATGGCCTTTGCGACCGTGGTGGAAATATGGGTGTTAAAATTTAACTTATGGTCCATAAGTACGCCCAAATCATTCATATAATATAGGATTGAAAGATTTTAAAATCAGCTTGTAGCCGACTAAATGAATCTGTATCTTTATGAGTAAGACAAAGCTTGACATCGTGAGCATACATAAGCACGCGCGAATGAACAATGACTGATGGAAGATCGTTAATGAATAATGTGAAAAGCAGAGGGCCAAGATGACTACCTTGAGGTACACCAGAAGTCACAGGAATGGAATTGGAAAAAGAAGACTTAAAAAGTACCTTCTGTTTTCTATTTGGTTAATATTCTCGAACCCAAGAAAGGAAAAGAGGTGGAAACACAATGTCGTTCAGCTTAGAAAGCAATAGAGTATGATTAACAGAATCAAAGGCTTTGGTGAAATCCGTGTATATGACATCAGTTTGTTTAGCATTTTTGAACCCCTTGATAATTATAGAGGTAAATTCCAAAAGGTTAGTGGTTGTAGACTTACGTGTCACAAACCCATGTTGGGATGGCGAAATAATAAAGCTGCAAAAATGTTGCAATTGAGAAGTTATAATTTTCTTAAAAGATTTCGGAATAGCGGACAATTTTGAGATACCCCTTTAGTTAGAGGCTTCGGACTTTTTGCCATTTTTATGCAGAGGAATGATATACGACTCTTTCCAAATAGATGGAAAAGAGGAAGATCCGACAGACAATAGAAACAATTTTAAAATGGGTTTACATAATGCGTTTGCACAGAACCTGAGTACACATCCAAGTAGACCATCTGGCCCCAGAGAATAAATGGGTTTAACTAGTTTAAGTTCGCTAAGAAGTAATAAGTTCATCAATCACTGGATTCAAAATGCAATTAGCCTCTTCTAAATGATATGGATACGGACTTGCTAGATATTCCGTTGATGAATAAGTTGTGCTCGCTTTTTTATTTTGAAAAAACACAACAGATGGTTGCACAGAGGTCTTACGTTTAGAATTAACAAAATTATAAAATTGTTTATGGTCAGAAGAAAACTGAAGCTTACACCGCTGAAGATAATTCTTATAGCATTGTGTATTAAGCACCATGAATTTTGAACGACCGACTGTATACAGAGCATAATCTGATGAACGACGTGTTTTTTGAAACTTCTTATAATATCGTGTCATCACATTTTTCAAATTGGATAACTCACGAGAGAACCAGGGAGGTTTGTTAAGCCGCTCCAGCCTACCAAGAGGCACACAAATATCAAAGAGTGAATTCAGAGTATCATAGAAAACAGCTGAGTTCATATCTCTACAATTGTACAGAAAAGACCAATCGGTAGTAGTAATGTTTTTATTAAGGCTGGCAAAGTCAGTCGGATGAAATTTGTCTTCGGGAAGAACAAATGGTTCAATCCTAGAAACATCACAATAAGAAGAATCCAATACAAAAATAAGATCTAACGATTTTCCATTAGAATTCAAGTATTGACTTGGGATAAAAATAAGCCTAAAAGGCCATCAATAAAGTCATGTGACATAGAGGGCAGCAACATGATAGATTCATCTGTTGGTAACCATTCTAAAGACTGGAAACTAAAGAGGAGACAAACTGAATTGCCTCTAAATGATTAAAGTATACCACCATGTCTGACAATGGTGGAATATAGGAGCAAGTAATAAAAGCATTAAATGATTTAAAATTTACTTTAACACCGACAAATTCAATCTCCTGGGTACTAGAAAATTGAATTATTTCAGATGATAAAGCAGCATCAACAGCTATCAGAACGTCACCGCCTATGCGAGAAATCCGGTCACGTCTGAATATAGAAAAATTTGTGGAAAAATTCGATGCATCAGCAATATCAGGTTTTCGCCACGTCTCTGTAAAAGCTAGAATGTTATGTTCAAAAGAAAGACTATCTACATAGAGATTAGGAAGATAAGATTTCAGTCCTCTAACGTTCTGGTAACCCAGGTTAAGGAACGAAGCCAGTTTTTTGACACACCAGCAGATGCTGATGTGGCAGAAATAGTAAAAGTTGTTGTTGTTGGCAAAAATCTTCTCGACTTATAATGTCGAAGGTATTGGCAGAAACACTAATTTTAAAGGGCGCAATGTCCAGAGAATAAGAAAATTTAAACTTTTCCACTTTCTTCCGAATATAGGCTATTACATCATCAGATGAGACAACAGGGTCTAGACTAGAAACAAATATATGTTTCTTTGGTGGTATGCCAACGAGAGGCGGCGGTCCCGAAGCATCGGCCGCAGCAGCAACGTTGGACAAGTCACCCACTGCAGCAGTCAAATTGTTTACGGTGCCCTCGATACTTTTAGAACTATCGGAAATTTCCATTGGAATGGGTAATTGCCCGGACACATCGGACACTACAATAGGCATCGTTTTTAAGAGATCATTCCCAGGTGATACCGGTAATTCATTACTAATCGCATTCACAACCGGGCTCTTAAACGATATCAATTGCTGTACATTAGGAGTGGACGGTGCATGAGACTGGTCGGGGACGATAAGAGACGCTGGAGGATCTACAGATACAGAAACACCCCAGGGACTGGTCCTTTTACGTTTCGGAGACTCATTCATAAGCGATAAACTTCTGAACTGAGTCTCCACCGCAGTAAACTCCGCTTGGAGTTTGTGTAACCTGCACACTTAACGTGAACCGCATTGTCACACAACCAACAAAGAATATAATCATGGGAGTCAACCGCATTAGTGGCAACTATGCAATTATTTTTTGAGCAGACAACCATTTTATCAAAAAGTTAAATTATTTTAAAAAGGAATAAAAATGAAGCAAGTAAGTCGACTCGTCGACTTGGGTATACCATACGCCAGGTGAAACAAATATTTCAAATTTCGAAAACCAAATGTATGTCTATTAAATTGTTTTTACATGTTTCATAGTATGTGCTATCTCGCTCACTCTACGAACACACGAGCACTCTAGCGCCGCTACTAGCCAACGGCCAATTCTGGCCTTGTGGACCGCTTAGTAAAATACGTTCATACGCATATTTTGCATGTTTCTAGTCCGATTTCAGTAGTAGTTTTCTAGAAATAGATAAGATTAATTAGTGTGGCGAGCAGTCCTCGGTAGACGAGTTGTCTAAGTGACCCAGTCATTTGAGCAACTGAACAACGAGGATCCGGGTTCGAATCCCAGGCTAGTGTATGGATGTAGTTTTCGTCTAAGCCGAAGGCCTTAGTTGCCAGTGCTTGTAAAATATAGTTAGGTTGATAGTTTAAAACTATATCCTATACTTATAATAATAATAATAATAATAATTAGTGTGGCGAATTTGAACGCGATAGTCAAAAAACTACAGGAGGAAATCGGTTTTTTCTAAATTATGGAGGCGGAAGTGGGCGTGGCAAAATATGAAAATATATATTCTCTGCGCGCATACTAAGCCAGTATACATACTAAATTTGGTGACTTTAGCTTTGTTTGTTTTTGATAAAATCAGTTTTGTTTAATTTGCGGGGGCGGAAGTGGGCGTGGCAAAATTTTTAAATAGCCAGTTTCTGCGCGTCTATTAAACTAGTCTGCATACCAAATTTGATGTTGGTAGCTGTCATAGTTTTTAAGGAAATCAGTTTTATGTAAATTCCGGGGGCGGAAGGGGGCGTGGCAAAAAGTTTGAACAATTAGTTTCTGCGCGCTAACTAAACGAGTATATAAACCAAATTTGATGTCTCTAGCTGTTATACTTTTTAAGAAAAATAGTTTTATGTGATTCCTAGGGACGTAAGGGGGCGTGGCAAAAAGTTTGAACAATTAATTTCTGCGCACTAAATAATCGGGTATACAAACTAAATTTGATGTCTCTAGCTGTTATAATTTTTAAGAAAAATAGTTTTATGTGATTCCTGGGGGCGTAAGGGGGCGTGGCCGAAATTCCAATTAACTCTATATATGTACATAATACACGAGTATAGATACCAAATTTGGTGGCTCTAGCTCTTATAGTCTCCGAGATCTGCGTGTTCATACGGACGGACGGACGGACGGACGGACAGACGGACATGGCTAGATCGACTCGGCTGTTCATCCTGATCAAGAATATATATACTTTATAGGGTCGGAGAAGCTTCCTTCTGCCTGTTACATACATTTTGGCGACTTTAATATACCATCACCCTATGGGTGTATGGTATAAAAAATAAAAATTGCAAAGGTAAAAAATCTGTGTATAAGAATATACTGACCAGTACTGACACAAGAGTTAATGTGCAGAGTAAGCCTTCACAACTAAAAATGAAGCAAGTAAGTCGACTCGTCGACTTGGGTATACCATACACCTGGTGAAACAAATATTTCAAATTTCGAAGACCAAATGTATGTCTATTAAATTCTTTTTACATGTCTTATACTATGTGCTATCTCGCTCACTCTACAAACACACGAGCACTCTAGCGCCGCTACTAGCCAACGTCCAATTCTGGCCTTGTGGACCGCGTAGTAAAATACGTTCATACGCATATTTTACATGTTTCTAGTCCGATTTCAATAAAATTTGGTAGTTTGGTAGAAATAAATAAGAATAATTAGTCTGCCGAATTTGAATGCGATAGTCAAAAAAATACAGGAGGAAATCGGTTTTTTCTAAATTATGGAGGCGGAAGTGGGCGTGGCAAAATGTGAAAATATCTAAATTCTCCACGCATACTATGCCAGTATACATACTAAATTTGGTGACTTTAGCTTTAATAGTTTTTGATAAAATCAGTTTTGTTTAATTTGCGGGGGCGGAAGTGGGCGTGGCAAAATGTTTAAATAGCCAATATCTGCGCGTCTATTAAGCTAGTCTACATACTAAATTTGATGTCGGTAGCTATCATAGTTTTTAAGGAAATCACTTTTATGTAAATTCCGGGGGGCGGAAGGGGGCGTGGCAAAAAGTTTAAACAATTAGTTTCTGCGCGCTAACTAAACGAGCATATAAACTAAATTTGATGCCTCTAGCTGTTATACTTTTTTAAGAAAAACAGTTTTGTGTGATTCCTGGGGGCGTAAGGGGGCGTGGCCGAAATTCCAATTAACTCTGAACATGTGCATACTACACGAGTATACATACCAAATTTAGTGGCTCTAGCTCTTATAGTCTCCGAGATCTGCGTGTTCATACAGACGGACGGACGGACGGACAGACGGACATGGCTAGATCGACTCGGCTGTTGATCCTGATCAAGAATATATATACTTTATAGGGTCGGAGAAGCTTCCTTCTGCCTGTTACATACATTTTGGCGACTTTAATATACCATTTCACCCTATGGGTGTATGGTATAAAAATTAATAAGCAAGAATACACAAAAACAAAAACACGTATCACAGAGTCGCGGGTAGGCAAAAGACGAGAGCGCAAATCAAACAAGAATAGGAAAGAGCGTGACAACGGTAAAGACAAAAGGCAAATATACATAAATCAAAACTTACAACAATACTTGCATTAGCAATTATAATTTCTGCATCCGAGTTTTATTTTCATTTCGCGAATTCTTGCAGTTTCTTTTGTTTAAACTTTAAATATACATAAATCAAAACTTACAACAATACTTGCATTAGCAAGCAAAAAACACGTCCGTCCTCTGCAACGAGTGAAAGTTTTTTGTTGTTAGTTGGGTTGAGGTTGTCGTTTAAGGATTTAAGGGAGAAAGTCTTGTTAAGGGAAAATGTAAATTGAGGTAATTTGGATTTTTAATTTAGTTTCTGGTTGGTTTATTTGGGTGTTTTGGATTGATTTGTGGACTAATATGGCTGTGCCGCCAAACCGGTTGGAAGCTGTATTGGTAAAAATTTGGTAATTAATACCCTTCAGTACCAAATGTCGCCGGGGACAAAATCGCCACATATTCCGAACCACTGACGTCGACAGAAAAAAATTCTGCCAGCGCATTTTATGCTGAGGTTAGCCGAAGGCACCCGAACGAGCTAATGTCGTCATTGTACATACATATATGTATATATATTTCTCATTTGAAAAAAAGTGAAAAAATTGGAAGAAGTAAAGCATGATGATTTTTGTCTACGCCACTTCACTTCGTTCGTCTGTGCATTGTTGTTATCGTTTTTTTTTCCAACTTCTGCGCGCGTCGCATTGTACTTTTCGTTTCTTTGTTCATTCGCGATTGAATTTCGTAGGGGCAGGAACTCTTGAATTTTTTCAAATTCAGTGTATACAGTAATAAAGGTAAAAGTTGTTAAAATATTATGAAGTTTCCATTCCCTAATCAATTTTGTTCTTTTCAGAATCCATCCGAAATCCTATTCCGGATGAGCCGGCGGAGAATGTGCTAAGACATTGGTTGGCACAAGCCAAAAGAAGTAAAGCAATAAAAAACGTAAGAAAAATGTAAATATACATACACAAATATTTAAATTTAATGTAATATATTTAAGAATAAAAATAAACAAATTTAAATGTATACATACATATGTTATTAAATAATAACTAATGCGTGTTAAAAAACCAAATCAAATCAAGTTTTTATTTATTTTTGGAAAATGCAGGGAAATTCCATCGACTATGTCGCCGCAATGTCGATTGTAAATCCGAGCTATAATTTCGCTGGGACATTGCGTCGACATGTCGCCGCAACTTCGATTGAAAATTCAACCACTATTTTGGTGGGACATTCCGTTGACATGTCGCCGAAAGTTCCGTTGAACACACGAGCGACTTTGTTATTCGTCTTCAGAGGAAATTCCGCCGATATGTCGCCGAAAATTCGATAGAATGTCCGAGGCGCTAGGACACACAAAGCTAAATGTCGCCGCAAATTTGTATGGCATGTCCCCTGAAAGTCCGAGGCGACATCTGAGAAATCGCCTCGGACATTCAGAGGAATTTGCGGCGACCGGTACTGAAGGGTAGGGATGGGTATAGATATGTGTGTGTTATAATAGTGTGTTTCTTGAAGGCATATTATTTGTGGTGAGTATTTTCTTACAATAGTTAGGAGTTCGTTATAGTTATTAGTGTACCCTTTAATGTTCCATTGTAATATTTTAATCATATTTTGAGCTATGTAGTAGTTTAATGTACTTTGTTGTTTATATGGATTCGCCGTCGCTGTTAATGGTCTGTTGGTTGATGGCTTGGGTTTTGTTTTTGGTTTTGTGGGTTTGAGACTGGTAGAAGGGGGCTAGTATTAGGGTCTTTGGCAAAAATTCTTATTTTTATACCCTTGCAGAGGGTATTATAGAATTGATCAGATGTTTGTAACGCACAGAAGGACACGTTTCCGATCCCATAAAGTATATATATTCTTGATCAGCATGAGAAGCTGAGTTGATATAGCCATGTCCGTCTGTCCGTCTTATAGGCTTGATCGTGTTGGTCGTCGTGGCGGTGGAGTACTCATTGCTGTAAACTCGAATCTGTCTTCAAGTGTGGTGCCGATTGATCTCCCCTTAGGTGTTGAGTTTATTTGCGTCGAAGTTACATGTTCTAACTTTAGCCTATATATCTCTTGTTCATATATTCCTCCAGCTTCTGATATCATGATCTACGTGCACCATGCTGATGCTTTACGAACTATTTTTGGTCGTCTTAAAGATCGTGATGTTCTTATAGTTTTAGGTGATTTTAACTTGCCTAATATTTCTTAGCTTGTTGATGATAATCTATCTTTCTTAATCTCAACATGTTTTTCTTGATAGCCTACTTGAATGTCCACTATATCAGTTGAATTCTTTCCTTAAATGTTCTAAAAGAATCCTTGATCTTGTTTTTGTCTCTGATCCCACTGTTAGTGCTGTATCACAAACACAGCCACTAGTGAAACCTGAAGATCCTTATCATCCTACCATTGAAGTTACTATTTCTTACAATTCCGTTACTAATTTATTTAAAAACATCTCAAATTCTCGTCGTAGATGTTTTCGTAAAACAAATTTCAATCTTCTTAACAGCCTTATTTTCTCTTTTGATTGGTCGTTTCTATTTGAGTGCTGCGATATAGATTGTGCAGTGAAGTTTTTCTATTCTGCTCTTAATTCTCTAATTGATAAATGCGTTCCTTATGTGAATGTCTCTACCGTCTCCAGCTCGCCAGTCTGGTTCACACGTAGGCTCTCTAATCTTCGTAACATTAAATCGAGATATTTTAAAAGATTTAAAAAAACTGGTTCGCGACTTGACTATGCAAATTATTGTATAGCCAAATCTCAATTTTGTCTTTTAAATACTCAATGCTACAACAATTATCTCGTTCGCTGTAAGGCTGAATTTTATAAGAACCCCAAAAGATTTTACAACTTTGTCAATTCCAAAAGACGCTCTAATGTACTACCTTCCACCTTCAGACTTAACGACCAGTCTGCTAATAATGATTTAGATATTGCAGATCTGTTTGCTAAATTTTTTCAGTCGACATATTCTACTACTGTTTCGGATCCCACACCCTATCCCTTTTCAATCCCATATTTAAATTGTATGTTTTTTCCCAGTATTACTGAAGACTGTATTCTCTCTAGCTTGTCATCTATGAAGTCTTCCTTCGTTCCCGGGCCTGATGATATACCTAGTTGCATCCTTAAAATGTGTTAGATTTCCCTATCTAAGCCTTTAGCTCGGTTATTCTTTATATCGAGTGAGACTTGTAGATTTCCTGATATTTGGAAGGAGTCATTTATTTTTCCGCTTTTTAAAAAGGGTAGCAAATCGGATGTTTCCAACTACCGTGGCATTGCCAAACTTTCGGCAATACCTAAAGGTCGTTCGTCGCTTACCAACCTTTTAGAATTGACTACCCTTGTACACCATGGCTTCCGTAAAAAGTGTCAAACTGATGTTATTTATACTGACAGTAAGGCTTTTGATCATTCTTTGCTTCTCGCGAAACTTAACATCATGGGTTTTTCACCAAAATTATTGGGTTGGTTAAAGTCGTATCTTATTGGCAGAACCCAAAAGGTGTCTTTTCGTTCCTCGATATCTAAAACTGTTCGAGTTACGTCAGGTGTACCCCAAGGCAGTCATCTGGGCCCACTATTATTTACATTGTTTATAAATGATTTGCCTTTGGCCTTGGCTCATTCACGCGTGCTCATGTTTGCGGATGACGTCAAGATTTGTTATTCCTATAATGATCTTTCTTTCCAACAGTACTTGCAATCAGATCTCGATGCGTTCTGTGATTGGTGCCACGTTAATAAATTACACCTTAATGCCTCTAAGTGTTCTTTTATGACTTTCAGTCGTTTGTCTCCGCTCCTAGCTCATTACTCTATTAAGTCTGTTCTGTTAGATTGTGTTCCATCATTCAAAGACTTAGGCGTTATGTTTGACCCTGCACTTTCATTTAATGTTCATATTTCTTCAATTGTCAACAGAGCAAGCAGCCTTCTCGGCTTCATTAAACGTTGGGCCAAATAATTTGATGATCCCTATGTAACAAAGGATTTATACACTTCGTTAGTTCGCCCTACTCTAGAATATTGCTCGCCAGTGTGGAACCCGCAATATGATGTTCACCAGCGTAGTATTGAATCGGTACAGAAGCAATTCCTTAAGTTTGCGCTACGCGGTCTAAATTGGGACCCGGGTCTTCGCCTACCTTCTTATTCTGACAGACTTCTTCTTATTAATCTTCCTTCACTTTATAACCGTAGGCTTGTTTTTGGCATTCTCTTTCTCCATAAACTAGTCAACGGCGAAGTCATTTTTACCAATTTACTAGATACGCTGTATTTTTGTGTTCCCTCACGTCGGACCAGAAACTTTTTTTCCTATTCACCTTAGTAGATGTCTGACTAACTACTCTCTTCACGAACCTCTTCGTGTTCTTTGCCAATCTTTTAACAACCTTTCTCACCTTATCTCTCCTCATCTTTCTGTCACTTCTCTTCGCGCTATACTTTTTAATCATCTACAGCGAAACCAATGAAAACATTCTGGACTTGGATTGGCTGCAACTCATCCCTGGCCACATTGGCTGTGAATCGGGGCAAAGCTGGCACCTTGTGCAAATAAAACACCTCCACCGGGCCGGGGATGTTTAGTTGTGTATAAAGCTAAGCTACCTTCTTCATTTCATTACTATCTGTCTTTAGCTTAAGCTTTTTCGTCGACTGCTGTGTTAGTTGACGTAAATAAATAAATAAATAAATATTATCTGGTACGTTGTGTCCGGAGGTTGGTGTTGGTTGCTTTTGTGTGTGTGTGTTAGGGTTCCTAGGTAGTGTGTTGATTGGAGCTTGGGTATTGGTTGTGTGCTGAATGGGGCGTCTGAGTTTGTTGGCGTATGTGGTTTCCAATTGTTGGCTGTGTCTTGTATGGTATATGTTAAGTGCTGTTTTGTTGTCTACCTTTTCGATGATTTTGATTGCAGTTAATTTCTGTTGTTTGCGGAATATGAGGCATTTGCGGTCAAGGGGGTAGTGTTAATGGTCTATCTCTGGGTTATTTATGCAGTTAAGGCATTTCTTGTTGTTTGAACAATATTGGATTCCGTCTGTATGGTTTGGATCTGAGCAGTTTTTGCATGACTCCGTGCTATTGCACTTTTTGCATTTGAGTGGAAGAGAGATGTATAGACGTATGCGTACGGTTTCGTATCCGATATTGATGGCTTCTGGTAGTTTGAGAGTGGCGAATGTTAGGGTAATAAGTTTGGTTTCAGCAAGTATGACTTTGCTATTTTCATTATTGTTTGTTTGTTGTGTGGTATTTGGTTTTTTTTTTTAAATATTTTTTTAACTTCTGTTACATTTTGTGGTTTTAGTTCTTGTAGGATATCGTTTTCCTCTGTGCCTCTTAGTTCGTTGCAATAGATAACGCCTTTTTTTAAGTTTGATGTTTTGTGTTCTGACGCTGAAATGTTGATATCTGCCATTTTTGTGGCAGTTTTAATGCTTTAGATTATTTTTTGTTTTTATTAGAAGGGAGCCGTCTCTTGTTTTTTTTTTTTGCAAGATTCGACTTCGACTCCGCAAGTAAAGTCGATTGTTTTTTTAATAATAAACGGTGACACTTTTTCGAATGTGCAGTTATCATTTCGTTTTAATATTATGTATTTTGGTTCGCTCAAATGTTTGTTGTTATTTTGTTGGTTGCGTATGCCTATGTCCGGTGGTTCTTGCATTGTTGGTGTTTTGGGCTCAGAGAGTTTGAATTTTGTTGTTTTGTTTTTCTCCCGTAGGTTTGGATGCTGTGACACTTCCTATCTCTGTGGGGGCTGAGGTGTGACTGTCGTCGTATAATAATTTCCTATAAGCTTTGGCTTTGTCTAACATAACTCTAGCTCTATTGTATGCTATTTCTAATCTAAACTTATTTTCTATTTATTATTAGGATAGTCATTTAAATTGTAAATAGGGTCTACTTAATCTTTTTTAATAAAATCTATGGTTTCGTGTTCAAACAAAAAGTGAAATATTGAATCCAAACGTCCCAATCAGTTTTGTCTGCAGAGATATATGAAGGAATGTATTCGTTAAATGTTCGATGATTTCGTTTTATTTTCCCTAATGTTTGTTGGTAATTTGCAGTAGAGGTGAGATTCTTGATCTTCATGTCTTCAAAAATTGCTTTTGCGATATTGTTTGCACTTTTACTTTTGATGGGAATGGCCACTAAATATTTCGTTAGGTCACATATTATTGTGACTATATATTCGTTGCCATGTTACGATTTTTTGTATCCACTATCACTACTGTATCCACGATCACTGTCTCGGTAAGGGTCACTGAAGTTTTTGTGTGTGTCAATGTTTTAGACCTCTGGCATTTTTGACATATACGTAAGTACTCTATTATATGACGTGTTTTTCCAGTAGTAGTGTCTTTTGATTTTCACTAGCATCCTTGAATGCCACTATAACTTTTTTTTCATCTTTTAACCCCTTTCGACCTCAGCGTTACCTGTGAGCAACATCAGCTGTTTAAGAGCGTATGGTTTTTACGGTATATGCAATATATTTAGATATAGACTTAACTTGACGGAGCTGAAGTTACATTTGATAATCATAAATAAATAGTTAGGTCAGTAATTTTTAAAGTTCAATGTTGCTTGTGGGCAACGTTGGGCCATTGTGGTTATTTGAATATTAAATTATTTAGTTTTGAGACCGAAAAAAATAGGAATTATGAATTATGACAAAAAGGCTATATGAATTATGACAAACTGTATAAAATACGTCCTTTACTAAACGGTCTCAATTAAAATTTTGGTATGCTACCTCAGAAAGAACATCAAAGCATCGATGAACAAATCATTGCGTTCAAAGGTATGAATTCATAAGTCCATAATGTCAAAACTGCAATTTAATTTTTTTATTTCAGGTCGAACGGCAGTCAAACAATACAACCCAGTCTTTAGTTTACGACTTTACATTGTACATTGGTGATGGCACCTGTCCTGCTTATGGTTTGGGCCTATCTTCGGATGCAGTCTTATACTTGGCAAAAGGACTTCCCAAGAACCAAAATTTCATGCTCTAGTTTGATAGTTGGTGATGTTCTTGTATGTGTGAAATGGTTTGAAAATAAGCCAGTTCAAGTTGTATCTTCTTGTCAACCTATGAACCCGTTGGAATATACAAACGTTGAAATTCAAAAGATAAAGCTTTTATTGATGTTCCTAGAGGAGGACTAGATTTGGCTGAAATTTCAATAAAGCTTTACAAGGTCAACCATCGTTCAAAAAAGTGGTACATAAAAATTTTTAATTGATGTCTTGGAACATCTGTTACTAACGCGTGGTTATTGTACAGAAATCATCTAAAATTGGCAATCCGAGGCAAAAGCATATTCCCCCAATTAAATTTCAATTAGAAATTGCTCATGAGTTGCTAACCATTAACACTTCGTTCGAAAAAAGAGGCGTCGACCGTCGAATATTGACAGGGCTAACTCTAAACCGATGACGATTAAGTCATCCATGTACAAGAATGATTGTAAAGGCTTAAGTCCAGAAAAAGCTATTGTCATCATTCTTTAAAAAGATTTGTCACTATTCTAAGACAATATGAGAGTCTTTTGATGAACTTCAGACATTAGACCTAGACAAGAGAAGTGCCAAATCTTCACAATTGTTCAAGAATATCATCTATTCTTGACAGCGGAAAACTTATCGGACGATAATTTCTTTTAATTATTTGTATGTTTAATGTCCACTGGCGGCCCAGTGGGCCATAAGTGCCGTTTTTTGTACATTGGACACTCACTAAACTAAAACTATTTTCAAAAACAAACAACTTTTACAAATCCAATAACACAACAAAAACCAATATAACCAACTACGCTACCTACAGGCAATTGTCTCGGCGAGATCTCGTTAGAATTACTAGGCTTCGCCTTGGACACACAAACCTCACTCATTCCTACATCCTCAACCCCACCACCACCGCCTTATGCCAACATTATAACTCTGTTTCTTCTGTTAACCACATCCTTCTAGATTGTCCAAACACCTTAAACCTTAGAAAATTTCTTTTCCCATCCTCCAACCCACTCTCAGCCAAATTTAACCCAACCTTAGAAAACCTATCCAAAGTCGTTCAATTTTTAAAATCATCTAACATTTACGAGCTCATCCAAATAATTAACTATATATGTACATATTACCTCACATTGTAAATATATATGTACATACTTATTTGTAATTTTTCTTTCTTCCTCAATATAAACATGTTATAAGGCCTTTGTAGCCACTAAGCTAAGTTTACTTTTAATTTTACATTATAAGTAAACCGTATATAATAATAATTATAATTATTATTATAATTGTTGCTTCTAGAGTTTCCTCTATTTTGACCTTGTTTTAAACCACTGTTATTATAGTTGTTGTAATTTGTTGTTATTGTTTGGATTGTAATTTCTACCACGACTATAACTTTGGCCTCCTCTATTGTCGTTATTTACACCACGTCGATAATAGAGGACTGTGTTACTTTGACCTGTAATCTCCCTATAACTGTTTACGAATTTTGACACTTCATCATTCATGTTCGTGAATGCAAGCAGTATAATTAGTTTTACCTTGTCAATGGAACAATTTTGTGTCATAGCTTTCACAGCTATCGTAGTGCTGTATTGGCAAGTGGTTGGGTTAGACCTTGACTGATATAGGCACCTTCAAGAGCCTTTGCCACTTTTTCACCTCTCGGATGTATTGATTAGCCGTTTTACTTTTTACTGCAGATTAAGGGCTTTAGCAGATATTACTTCTACTGATTCTCCTTTAACTGCTCTTGTTAACTGAGTAATGATCTCAGCTATTGTTTTCTCAGTGTTTATCAAATTTCTCGCATCGCCTTTTTTATACCATACACCCATAGGGTGAAATGGTATATTAAAGTCGCCAAAATGTATGTAACAGGCAGAAGGAAGCTTCTCCGACCCTATAAAGTATATATATTCTTGATCAGGATGAACAGCCGAGTCGATCTAGCCATGTCCGTCTGTCCGTCCGTCCGTCCGTCCGTCCGTCCGTATGAACACGCAGATCTCGGAGACTATAAGAGCTAGAGCCACCAAATTTGGTATGTATACTCGTGTATCATGTACATATATAGAGTTAATTGGAATTTCGGCCACGCCCCCTTACGCCCCCAGGAATCAAATAAAACTATTTTTCTTAAAAAGTATAACAGCTAGAGACATAAAATTTAGTTTGTATACCCGTTTAGTTAGCGCGCAAAAACTGATTGTTCAAACTTTTTGCCACGCCCCCTTACGCCCCCAGGAATCACATAAAACTGTTTTTCTTAAAAAGTATAATAGCTAGAGACATTAAATTTGGTATGCAGATTAGCTTGATAGACGCGCAGATATTGGCTATTTAAAAATTTTGCCACGCCCACTTCCGCCCCCGCAAATTAAACAAAACTGATTTTCTCAAAAACTAACAAAGCTAAAGTCACCAAATTTAGTATGTACACTGGTATGCGCGCAGAGTATATATATTTTCACGGCCACTTCCGCCTCCATAATTAAGAAAAAACCGATTTTCTCCTGTAGATTTTTGACTATCGCATTCAAATTCGGCAGACTAATTAATCTTATCTATTTCTACAAAACTACCAAATTTTATTGAAATCGGACGAGAAACATGCAAAATATGCGTATGAACGTATTTTACTAAGCGGTCCACAAGGCCAGAATTGGCCGTTGGCTAGCGGCGCTAGAGTGCTCGTATGTTCGTAGAGTGAGCGAGATAGCACATACTATGAAACATGTAAAAACAATTTAATAGATTTTGGTTTTCGAAATTTGAAATATTTGTTTCGCCTGGTGTATGGTATACCCAAGTCGACGAGTCGACTTACTTGCTTTATTTTTTGTTGTGATTAGGCTTATGGCTGTTTGCTAATGTTCGCCTATTAGTGCATCAACTAGATTTAATGAATCTAGGAAGCTTTGCAAATGTTATGGAGGATTTGGTACTAGTTTATTTTTTTCTTGTGCTTTTTTTTTTTTATTTTCGAGGTCAGGTTCTTGGCTGGTTTGTTCGGTTTCTTCTGAGCTGGATAGAATTGACTCGTCAAATTTTTATTTAATGTGTTTGGCACAAAAATATGTAGGTTGTGTCTATCCGATATTGTTCTTAATTTCGGCTTTTTACTTATTTCAAAACAAACTTGAGAAAATTTCATATTTTTGACTTCAACATTCTTTCAAATCCAAAAATGATTTCATTAGTAATGTCATAAATATAAAATAAACAAACTGTTGTTTTAGAGCAAACCGTATGGGGATACTTCATATATATATATATACAGGTTTTTCATAATACAATTTTTAAAGGATTAGCACATTACTCCACTTCACTGTTTTTCGTTGTAATCGTTGGGCCCAAGATGACGTTGAATTTGCTGTGGTGTGGTTTTTAAAGAAGTTTTAGATTAATTATATAAACGCCAGGAAAATATACTCCATAGCTAAAGTCTAATGACAAATGTACAAGTCTTATAGATTGTAAGACAGGATGACTTAATTTAACACTGTCTTTAAACTCCTTGGGGTACTCTTTAGGCGCTTTTTTTTTATATTCTTGTTTGGTCTAGAGCGACATGTGCGAAGTAGCGTATTGACGTGACCATATGAACAACGACTAATTTCTCATCAGCCTAGGCAGCTCCCTCTTAAGACAATATATGTAGATCTTAGGTTTTTCGGAATTCATTGGCTAGATAGCCTGGTAACGGATTTTTTACCACGTGGTATTCCGATTTGAAATTTCTTAACAAGAACACTATATATTATACAACTTATCGCTTCAGCAGGCGGAACTTAAACACGCGTCTTAGGCAAAAGAATTTGCGAACAGATCTTTCAATGGCGTCTTTACATTGAACGATGCCAATGCATCAGTTAACTGTACTCAAAGCTTTTTAGCTCAACCCTGACCATGATCTTATCAGAGTGACCGTTCTCTGATTTGCTCTTCATAAAAGCGCGGTGATTAAAAAAAAAACTCTTCGAAAGAAAAATCCGGTCACTACAATTCAGGCTCATCTTTTTTTATAAAGGGCTCTTAACTAGTAAACTACTAGAAGCTACTTGTATGGATTTTTTCATAAGATATACAATACTTCTTGTATTTGAAATTAGTTTCTCTTGAGTGTATCAGAAGATCAATGAAAGGTATGTATGTATATTTCAGGTGTTTAGTTTTATCTCATCCATATTTTACACTTGGTAGTGAAGTCTATTTAACTGATTGTTATGGATGAATAGGTTTTCTTTTCTTTTTTTATCACTCATTTTGCTCTATTTCATCCATTAAATAGAAACACAGCGTACCTGCTACATTCGAAAAACAGCATACATATGGTACTGTGAGGATGAGAATCATTTGTTCCTAGTACCTCCTTGAACTGGGAAATTTTCTCCCATTATATCGAGGTATACTTACCCTTTTTGCACAAAATTTATTGAGCGTTGAGGTGAGTGGCCTTTATCACTTTTTAAAACCTTAATTAAGTTGTCAACTATACTCAAGTGCCTATTATAAATGGTAAATGTTTACTACTACTACTCGGGCCCAAAACGCGCTTAAACTACATAATTTTAGTATCAAACGAAAGAGAAAAATTCCACGAGCAGGTGCGCCTTGGCGATTTATTTCGTAGTTTTTGAGTAATTAACAAAAGAAAATTAATATTTTTAGCGGGACTATAGCTAAAAGTAGCTGTTTCCGGCTAAAAAAAGCTGTTCAATTTTGAGATGGTGTTGCCAAATGCCGAATTTCGGACACTCGAATACGCGGGCTTTTTGAATCTTTTGTTCACACTATTCTCAACAAACGAAAATATTGTTATTGTTGTTACAATATTTCTTGACTTTATAGAACAAATACACTTTAGATTAAGATATTTGGCTACCAGGGCGCTCAAACAGCGCGCCAAATAAAAAATAGCGTTTGACAACACTGAAATCTAGCTTTAGCCGATTTTTCCACTTTTCAACACTGAAATCTCGAGTAGTAGTAGTAAACATTTACCATTGGTTAACTGGAATCTTTATATTCTATCTAGGTTGTTTGATCTGCTCATATAACGGTTTTCTATTTTATTGTGTTATAACAATATGTCAATAGGATTGACAGACACATTTGTTAACATGAGGAGTAATACCCAAAGAACGTTTATGTGTGATCTATAATTTTAACATTGTTTACAACGTTTGCTGTATTGTCTTTGGTTTAAGTATCGTCGCTGTCGAACCAACCCATATTAAAAATTATGAACAAAAAAATGTAAGAAAATATTAAGTACAAGAAATGTTTTCTGTAAATGATTCTTTCACTCGTTGCAGAGGACGGACGTGTTTTTTTTTGCGCTTATCAATTTTTATTTTTTACTCGCGATTAATTACTTTTACAAATTTAAATTAAATTAAATTCATTATCGGTTTAATTAATAAAAATTTCAACATCCGAATTTTATTTTCATTTCGCGAATTCTTGCTGTCGCTTTTGTTTAAATTTAAATAAAATCAAAACTTACAACAATACTTGCATTAGCGGTGTTGTTGTTTTGCTTATTTCTTTTGCCTTTTGTCTTTACCGTTTTAACTAACTCTCGCGCTTTTGCGTACAAATTGTTGTTGCATGTGTTCAATTTGACGCGCTCTCCCGCTCTTTCCTATTCTTGATTGATTTGCGCTCTCGTCTTTTGCCTACCCGCGACTCTGTGATACGTGTTTTTGTTTTTGTGCTTTCATCTCTTTTTATTCTTTAGTTGTGAAGGCTTACTCTGCACATTAACCCTTGTGTCAGAACTGGTCAGTATATTCTTTACACAGAATTTTTACCTTTAGAATTTTTATTTTTTGTATTTCCTTTTTTAATTAAATTAAACTTTTTGATAAAATGGTTGTCTGCTCAAAAAATAATTGCATAGTTGCCACTAATGCGGTTGACTCCCATGATTATATTCTGTGTTGGTTGTGTGACAATGCGGTTCACGTTAAGTGTGCAGGTTACACAGGCAGAATCAAGGAGTCTATTGCTAAAGGTGGTGGCTTAAAATATGGATGTGATGCTTGCCGAGAGGTCGAGAATGAGATGCGCTCTTTCATGAGGCGGACTAGAGATAGTT
Source organism: Drosophila tropicalis (assembly GCF_018151085.1). Taxonomy (NCBI): domain Eukaryota; kingdom Metazoa; phylum Arthropoda; class Insecta; order Diptera; family Drosophilidae; genus Drosophila; species Drosophila tropicalis. The sequence goes on along the minus strand of NW_027172621.1, from coordinate 37,923 downwards.
TTGACACTTTAAGGGCAGGTTTTAATAAACTCCAAGCGGAGTTTACTGCGGTGGAGACTCAGTTCAGAAGTTTATCGCTTATGAATGAGTCTCCGAAACGTAAAAGGACCAGTCCTTGGGGTGTTTCTGCATCTGTAGACCCGCCAGCGTCTCTTATCGTCCCCGACCGGTCTCATGCACCGTCCACTCCTAATGTACAGCAATTGATTTCGTTTAAGAGCCCGGTTGTGAATGCTATTAGTAAGGAATTACCGGTATCACCTGGGAATGATCTCTTAAAAACGATGCCTATTGTAGTGTCCGATGTGTCCGGGCAATTACCCATTCCAATGGAAATTGCCGATAGTTCTAAAAGTATCGAGGGCCCCGTAAACAAGTCGACTGCTGCAGTGGGTAACTTGTCCAACGTTACTGCTGCGGCTGACGCTTCGGGACCGCGGCCTCTCGTTGGCATACCACCAAAGAAACATATATTTGTTTCTAGGCTAGACCCTGTTGTCACATCTGATGATGTAATAGCCTATATTCGGAAGAAAGTTAACGTCTCGAATATTGCGGTGGAGAAGTTTAAATTTTCTTATTCGCGGGACATTTCGTCTTTTAAAATTAGTGTTTCTGCCAATATCTTCGACACTATATGTCGAGAAGATTTTTGGCCAAAGCATATAATAGTTAAGGAATATACTGTGAAAAAGAAAAATCGGAAACCGATTCGCTTGCCAACAACAACAACTAATACTAATCCTGTCACATCAGCATCTGCTGGTGTGTCAAAAAACTAGCTTCGTCCCTTAACCTGGGTTACCAGAATGTTAGAGGGCTGAGATCTAAACTTTCTAATCTCTTTGTAGATAGTCTTTCTTTTGAACATAACATTCTAGCTTTTACAGAGACGTGGCTAAAACCTGATATTGCTGATGCATCGGTTTTTTCCACAAACTTTTCTATATTCAGACGTGACCGGATTTCTCGTATAGGTGGTGGCGTTCTGATAGCTGTTGATGCTGCTTTATCATCTGAAATGATTCAATTTTCTAGTACCCAGGAGATTGAGTTTGTCGGTGTTAAAGTAAATTTTAAATCTTTTAATGCTTTCATTACTTGTTCCTATATTCCACCATTGTCAGACATGGCGGTATATTTAAATCATTTAGAGGCAATTCAGTTTGTCTCCTCTTTAGTTTCCAGTCAAGACTTGCTCATAGTTGTAGGTGATTTTAATTTACCCGCTTTAGCATGGTCACTAACAGATGAATCTACCACGTTGCTGCCCTCTTTGTCACATGACTTTATTGATGGCCTTCTAGGCTTATCTTTATCCCAAGTCAATCCCGTCTTAAATTCTAATAGAAAATCGTTAGATCTTATTTTTGTATTGGATTCTTCTTATTGTGAGGTTTCTAGGATCGAACCTTTTGTTCTTCCAGAAGACAAATTTCATCCTACATTAAATTTAAAAATTGATTTGCCCTTGCTTTCACCATTACTTGGTTCAAATGAGTTACCTCTAACTAGGTGCTTTCGTAAGACTGACTTTGCCAGCCTTAATGAAAACATTGCTACTACTGATTGGTCTTATCTGTACAATTGTAGAGATATGAACTCAGCTGTTCGTTTTTTCTATGATACTCTGAATTCACTCTTTGATATTTGTGTGCCTCTTGGTAGGCTGGAGCGGCTTAACAAACCTCCCTGGTTCTCTCGTGAGTTATCCAATTTGAAAAATGTGAAGACACGATATTATAAGAAGTTTCAAAAAACACGTCGTTCATCAGATTATGCTCTGTATACAGTCGCTCGTTCAAAATTCATGATGCTTAATACACAATGCTATAAGAATTATCTTCAGCGGTGTAAGCTTCAGTTTTCTTCCGACCCTAAACAATTTTATAACTTTGTTAATTCTAAACGTAAGACCTCTGTGCACCCATCTTTTTTGTCTTTTCAAAATAAAAAAGCAAGCACTGATCAGGCAATTGCCGATATGTTTGCGAGTTTTTTCAAAACAACTTATTCCTCAACGGAATATCGAGCAAGTCCGTATCCTTATCATTTAAAAAAGGCTAATTGCATTTTCAATCCAGTCATTGATGAAAGTTCTATTCTTAGTGAACTTAAATTAGTTAAACCTGTTTATTCTCCGGGGCCAGATGGTCTTCCTGGATGCGTACTCAGGTTCTGTGCAAACGCATTATGTAAACCCATTTTAAAATTGTTTCTATTGTCTGTCGAATCTTCCTCTTTTCCATCTATTTGGAAGGAGTCGTATATCATTCCTCTGCATAAAAATGGCAAAAAGTCCGAAGCCTCTAACTATAGGGGTATCTCAAAATTGTCCGCTATTCCGAAAGCTTTTGAGAAAATTATAACTTCTCAATTGCAACATTTTTGCAGTTCTATTATTTCACCATCCCAACATGGGTTTGTGAAACGTAGATCTACAACCACTAACCTTTTAGAATTTACATCAGTAATTATCAAGGGGTTTAAAAATGGTAAACAAACTGATGTAATATATACTGACTTTAGCAAAGCCTTTGATTCCGTTAATCATACCCTATTACTTTCTAAGCTGAGCGACATTGGGTTTCCACCCCTTTTCCTTTCTTGGGTTCGTGAATATTTAACAAATAGAAAACAGAAGGTACTTTTTAAGTCTTCTTTTTCCGCTTCCATTCCTGTGACTTCTGGTGTACCTCAAGGTAGTCATCTTGGCCCTCTGCTCTTCACACTATTCATTAACGATCTTCCATCAGTCATTGTTCATTCGCGTGTGCTTATGTATGCTGACGATGTCAAGCTTTGTCTTACTCATAAAGATACAGATTCATTTAGTCGGCTACAAGCTGATCTTAAAAACTTTCAATCCTGGTGCCAGTTTAATCTACTAAATCTTAACACTACCAAATGTAAGGTAATGACTTTTTTCCGTAACTCTCCTCAACTGGTCACTTATTTTCTAAACAATAGCCCTCTGGAACGTCTAAATAATATGAATGATTTGGGCGTACTTATGGACCATAAGTTAAATTTTAACACCCATATTTCCACCACGGTCGCAAAGGCCATGAGTGTCCTGGGTTTCATTAAAAGATGGTCAAAAGAATTTGATGACCCCTATACAACTAAAGTTCTTTTCACTTCGCTTGTCCGTCCTATTTTAGAGTATGGATCTTGCATTTGGTCACCTCAATATGAGTCGCACCAGATTAGACTTGAATCCGTTCAAAAGCAGTTCTTGTTATTTGCTCTTCGTGGCTTAAGCTGGGATCGCAATGTCAATTTGCCTTCGTATTCTAGTAGACTTCTCTTGATTAACCTTCCATCCCTAACTAACCGTAGAATTATGCTTGGTGTCATTTTTATGCACAAGCTCCTAATTGGTGATATCGACTCGCCTGAGTTATTAGCTCAGGTGAATCTGTCGGTACCATGTAGACGGAGTAGACATCCTTTGATACCTTTATCCCTTAGTCGTTGTTCTTCTAACTATGCTATGCATGAACCTTTTAGGGTCCTCTGCTCTGATTACAACCTTCTATTCCCTGTAATCGGCTCAGAGTTTTCTATTAATATGCTTAAAACATCTATCCTATCCCATTTAGTTAATAGATAGCTGTAGTATTATTTGTTTGTCTGTTTTTTCTATTGTGTACTTGTCCACGCGATTCGTGCCGTGCGTTATACGGCTGCACCCCTCGGTCGGTCGGGTGGGAGGTGGTGCTTGGGCTCGCGCGTAACAGGCTATGTCCTGGTGTCGTAGGGGCCACTTGAACGTACTGCGCATAGTATCGTCAACGTCCGCTATAATAAAATATAAATAATTTATGATCATGATAAAAAATTTATTTTCAAAAAGGGTATATTAATTAAACTCCTTCTAGAACGTAAGAGCTACAGAGTTAAAATTGCGTGGAGCCTTGTTTATACAGCACAGGTTGTATATCTCAGATTCAGCCGGATATACATAGCTCCCGAATTCAGCCGGATAAAGCTCCCAGACAAATGGCAAATTCATGAACAGTGACTTTTCTCAATAACTTCGCTATTTTCTAAACTTTTCGTGAAATTTAATACTGGTGAGTTAATTACACCTATAAATGATTGTGCCAAAATTGATGAAGATCGAGTGACTATATCATTTAGATCCCATGAAAACGATCGATCAAAAACAGTAGAGTATTGCAATTCAGTGAAATTGATTAAATACATCTGCAAGTACGTGAATAATGGCAGCGATATGACAGTTTTTGGTGATCAAGCTGGAAATGGCGACAGAAATGCTGGAAGATACATTAGCAGCAATGAGGCGAATTTTCTCATTTCCCATGCAGTTTCCCATTCGATTGGCATTCGCATGGGACAATTGTATGTTGCCTGTTTGGTAAACCAGACAGTCTTTATATTTATGCGGAGAATGGAAAAACAAAAAATATTGTGTACCCATAATTATTACAGAATGTATTTAAAAGTTATGCTTTGTTGTGATCCAAATTTTTTATGCGTGCACCGACAAAATGCCACAATGAAGCGAGTATCGACCGCAACGCCATCTGCTGCAGGCGCTGGCACCGCGAAACGGAGTTTGCCTGGTTTCCTAAATTACATTTTTGGAATGAAATGAATTCATTACGGTTGTGAAAGGAAATAAAACTTTTCCTTTTCAAATATCAAACAAAAAAGGTATTTTATAATTTTTTAATCCGCAAACGAAATGTTACAAAAAACAAATCCATCTGGTGGCGAAAAGCAGTTTGCTGGGTTTTCTAGTATACATAAAAATGTTGTGTGACCTACAACTGCTATGCAATCAGAAACTACTGAATCGGTTGCGTTCAAATTTTGACATAGTGCAGAGTCAGGTTCAAGCATATCATTCTCGCGATCGCGAAGAAACGTTCGTAGCCAAGTTTTGAATGGCCAAGGATCGATTTCGTATGACATTTTCGGCGGTCTTGTATGTACATATAAGTAGAGACACGAAAAAATATCGATACTTATTGATATCGAGTATATTCGTTATTGATACCGATATTTTATACTTGTGTAAAATGCTAATTATAATTATAATTATAAGAATAATTATTCAACCCAAACGATAGTTAATGTGGGGTAGCACACGATTTATTATTTTATTGCAGCTAGTACGTCTATCTTGGTTTAGCGTCACCGGAAGAAGAAACCAACAACTTCCAGTTTGGCCAAGGCCCAAGGGCCGCACACCGATATTTTCCATAGACGGGCTTAATACTAACAATCGATATTCAAAATAATAACTTACTACTAACAATCGATACTTAAAAATACTGACATCGATATATGTGTAAACATTTAAAGGAATTCATAAATAACTGACATCAACGCGGCCGTCCTGACAAGGAATCGACCTCGATTCTAGTTACTAACAAAAGGGGTAAGTAAAACTTTTACTCGTTGCAGAGGACGGACTTGTTTTTTTTGCGCTTATCAAATTTTATTTTCTTCTCTCGATTAAATACTTTTCTAAAACTTTTAATCTCATCATCGGCTTAATAATAATTTCTGCATCCGAATTTTATTTTCATTTCGCGAATTCTTGCAGTTTCTTTTGTTTAAACTTTAAATATACATAAATCAAAACTTACAACAATACTTGCATTAGCGGTGTTGTTGTTTTGCTTATCTCTTTTGCCTTTACCTTTGTAACTAACTCTCGCGCTCTTGCGTACAAATTGTTGTTGCATAAGTTTAATTTGACGCGCTCTCGTCAGTACTGGTCATTATATTCTTATACAGATTTTTTACCTTTACAATTTTTATTTTTTTATTCCTTTTTTAAAATAAATTTAACTTTTTGTTAAAATGGTTGTCTGCTCAAAAAATAATTGCATAGTTGCCAATAATGCGGTTGACTCCCATGATTATATTCTTTGTTGATTGTGTGACAATGCGGTTCACGTTAAGTGTGCAGGTTACACAGGCAGAATCAAGGAGTCTATTGCTAAAGGTGGTGGCTTAAAATATGGATGTGATGCTTGCCGAGAGGTCGAGAATGAGATGCGCTCATTCATGAGGCGGACTAGAGATAGTTTTGACACTTCAAGGGCAGGTTTTAACAAACTCCAAGTGGAGTTTACTGCGGTGGAGACTCACGGATTAGACTTGAATCCGTTCAAAAGCAGTTCTTGCTATTTAGACTTCTCTTGATTAACCTTCCTTCCCTAACGAACCGTAGAATTATGCTTGGTGTTATTTTTATGCACAAGCTCCTAATTGGTAATATCGACTCGCCTGAGCTATTAGCTCAGGTAAATCTGTCGGTACCATGTAGACGGAGTAGACATCCTTTGATACCTTTATCCCTTAGTCGTTGTTTTTCTAATTATGCCATGCATGAACCTTTTAGGGTCCTCTGCTCTGATTACAACCTTCTATTCCCGGTAATCGGCTCAGAGTTTTTTATTAATATACTTAAAACATCTATCCTATCACATTTAGTTAATAGATAGCTATAGTATTATTTGTTTGTCTGTTTTTTCTATTGTGTATTTGTCCACGCGATTCGTGCCTCGGTCGGTCGGGTGGGAGGTGAGCAGTTATCTGCTTGGGCTCGCGAGTAACAGGCTTTCTCCTGGTGTCGTAGGGACCACTTGGACGTATCCACATTCTTAATAACTACGAATTCCCCCTTATCAAAGCTAACGGCAGGGAGGTGATGCTTCGCATAATACTCAGCATTATATTCTTGAGACTTTTCAATGTTACTGAAGGCTATTCTCCGGACGTCCACCTCTGAGGCATCGACCTCCGCAGTCCTCTCACCCAACCGTTCGGTTAGTTCATCCACTACAACGCCTCGTTGTTCAATCCCGAATAAGAGTACGAAAGCGGCAATTTTGTTGTGGAGTGGACGGAGTTATTCAATGCAAACTCTATGTTCGCAAGTTGTTGAACCCAATCCGCGTGGTCCACGGCTGCCGTCAGTTTACCTAACAAAAGGCCCAAGACACGATTAACGCGCTCTGATCTCTCTTCTGTACAAGAATTATATTATTCCACCTCAGAAATTCTGCAAATTCTGAAGACGTAAAGCAGTTACCTCGGTCGCTGATAATTCGGCGGGGTCTACTGTAATTTGTAAAGTACTGAGATTTTAACGTCTGACATGCTTCACGCAAATTAGTATTGGCAGCAGGGTACAGCTTCACAAACTTAGTGAAAGAGTCAATAACAACAAGAAGATTCTTTTTCTTAGAGCGTATGAACGGAAGTGGACCTAGATGGTCAATATGAATGGTATCAAACGGCAGGGGCACTTTCGGAATACTGTGTAGCGTGACACGGTTGTCTTGAGCGGAAGCGGAGTAGTGATACACTTGAGGCAGTTTTTAATACAATTGTTGACGTAACACTTCATACACGGAAACCAGTAGTACTTCTTGATTTGTGCACAACACTTCTCAGTGGTCATATGGCCAAGCTTCTCATGTACCATTCGTATGGCATGATTTATCATTTCGGAAGGGACATAAAGTTGGGGAACACTCGTCGGGGACAGACGGTACACTACTCCGTCTCGCAGTTCGAAATCTGCTATTTCATGTTTCTCTAAATCATCTCGAAGTTTGACAATCTCAGGGTCACGGTTCTGAGTTAAGTGCAGTTGGAGGTCGAGGTTTAAACCGTCAACGTATGCGGCAGTTTCTATTCTGCTCTGCCCCCGAGCGGTGTACAATAGTGTAGTTGTAATTTTCTAACAGCAGGGCCCTGCGAGCAATTTAAGCGGAATGTCCACCGTTTCTCAGTATCAACGCCATGGAATTACAATCCGTAACGATTTTGAACGGGATGAACTTAAGGTATGTCTCAAAGCTTTTGAAGGCAAATACGATTGCTAACGTCTCTAGTGCATAACTAGAGAAGTAGAACACTGGGTGAAATTTACCGTCGGTTTGTTTTTGGAGGAGCACTGCTCCGAAACCCGATGAACTAGCATCGCAGTGTAACTCTGTATCAGACTTCGGGTTGTATATGGATAAAATGGGGGATTCGATCAGTTTCGACTTCAGGGTTCGGAAGGATGCGACTCATTCCTCGGAGAAGACATAAGGGGTATTTTTTCTTAACTTTTGGGACATCGGATACGCAATCTTGGCGAAGCCAGGTACAAATCGGCGGAAGTACGAAAATAAGCCTAAGCAGCGCTCTAATTCCTTGCTATTCCTTGGGATGGGCAAATCAAGTATCGCCTGAAGATGAGCTGGTTTAGGCGTGATACCGACAGAATTGGCTAAGTAAACCAAGTACTCTAGTTCCCTTTACGCAAAACGGCATTTGGCCAGCTTGAGGCATAGCCCGTTCACTCTTAACGTATACAGTATTTCCTTCAGTACCTCAAGATGGGTTTCAAAGTCATGCGATGCGACCAGGATATCATCCATGTATATCACCAGTTGACCTCGCTTTATAAATTTCTTAAGGACAAAATAAACGAATCTAGCGAACACGGAAGGTTCATTACAGAGACCGAAGGCCATGCGTACATATTCAAACTGGCCATAAGGCGTCCTTTGTAACCCAGTATATTTGATTGAATCTGGATGCATTTTCACATGGTGGAATCCGTTCTTCAAGTCCAGGACAGTGAAGAATGATTACCACCCAGATGTTCGATGCAATCATCTAACAGAGGAATCGGAAAATGATCCCACACAGTAATTTTGTTCAACGGGCGGTAATCTACACACTTTCTTAGAGTGTTGTCCTTTTTGCGTACACGGACAATCGCGGCAGCGTAAGGGGAACTACTGTGGCGAATAATGCCAGCTTTTAAGAGATCATCACGCATCTCGATGCGTTCGTGGTACGACAGACGACGGGGACGGCAGAAAATGCGAGTTTGGCTAGTCAGTTCTATTTTCATCTCATAATTCACGGGCTTAACTAAATCTCAGGAAAACTGTACATAAGCAGGGGAAATAATAGACTTTAAGTTTGCGGCTTGCTCTTTCCGTAAAGTGGGCTCTATATCGAATTCTGAATCATCGACAGCAGGGACCTCAATGGCATTTACTGCCATAAGTGCATCATTCAGTGTTTCTGGAGGTACAGCTAAAGTTTCTAGAAGGGGAGAATCAGACAACACTTCGGCAGATACAATCCTATTCTTATAGCGCGGTAGTACCGCTACATCTTTTCTCAATATGTCAAATGACTTCAGAACAGCAGTGAGTTTCGCATCTATACAATCAGTAGGTTTATTCATAAGTGTCATACATTCTCTTCTATATTTCTTTTCCTTAAGTTTACAAAGTCTAATGTTAGTTTTATACAGAAGATCTCTACCTATAATTATCGGTAGTTCGGTGGAATGAAAAAACAAAACTAACTAGTTCCGGACGGGGTCGAACCAGGATTTATTCACTTTTAGCCAGGAACTCTACCCCTTACACCACCGTGCTGGTTGAAGACCACTCGGCGATTTATCTATAAGTCACCGAAGCTATAACTTTAAACGCGATTTTTCAGGAAAATATAGAATAGTGCGCCGAAATATTTCACACAGCTTCAAATGACGGGGTATTCTACAACATATCCAAAATTCATCCAAATCGGTGATTCGCATACCTGAAGTTCCCCTTGTCAGTACTGAGGAAGCGGACAATACACTGAACTTGACCCAGTGACAGAAGTTAACTATTTCCTAAACCATGGCAGTTCAATCTACTGGGGTTAAGACGGCAGTGAGGGGAGACTTCAGATTGGCGTAAAAAACTCTTCCGGCTGCCCGAATCGGGAAGGGAGAACATATTTATAAATTTCCTATCTTGCACTTCATCACAAACAAAAGCAACACTCACTTGTTGTAAATGGTTAAGTCTAATTGTTGGCGCCGGCAGTGGTGGCGGTGGCAGTTTCAATCCGAGACGGGCAGCTTTTATAGATGTGGCCCACTATGCCACACTTAAAACAGGGATTCGGCGGTCTGATCGGTTTCGGGAATTGGTGTTTATAATGCCCCCATCCCGAGCAGTTGAAGCATCTGGTCTCACTCGTGGCAGGGCCTGAAGATTTGTTCACGGACAATAAGGCACTGATGTTTTTTTGGCGGCGGCAGCCTGTACACGGGAGCGCTCGTAGCGTTCCAGGAGGGGCTCAGCTCAGCCACCGTACGCGCTGAGTGCAACATACCGACTCCAGTAGAGTTGTCCCGCAGTCCGTCGATGATAAGTTCAACAAGCTTGTTCTCCGGAATCGGGGCATTCATTGCAATCTCCTGCATCTCGATTGCAAATCTTAAAAATCCTTCGCCTGTCCTAATGCGCCGGCTACGCAGAGCGTGGTACACCTCTTGAATACTGCGCGAGCGTCTAAACTCGCGGAGGATTGATTTGACACCGTGCGCAGCAACACCGCCGCCGTACCCTCCAGCATGCGACATGCAACCAGGCGTAGACAGTCGTTTAACTGCAGTATCTCGAACGCATCCTCTAGATCGTTCAGCCATTTCTTGACATCGTATGAAGTATCGGCAGAGAATCGAAAACCATGCTCTCGATAACGCTCAGAGCATTGACCTGCTGTCTCGGTGCTCGGTGATCGTCCATACTCTGTTGCAGCTTGAGGATCTGCTGCTGCAGTTGTAGCAACTCATGTTGTTTTCGGTGCATTATCAGTTGCTCGTCCAGGCTGGAGGAGGCGAAAGCAGCAGACGTGATGACTGTGGCGGAAGACGGCATGAAGGGCACTACGGCAGGCATGTCTTCCCATTGGTCCGCGGCCAAGGGAACGTCAAAGTCAGTGACTGGTGCGGTAAGCGAGGCAGCAGCATGCATAGCGAACATGTAAGCGGCGGACACAGCTGTAGCAGGCACGGCAGCGGCGGGCACAGCGGCAGCGGGCACAGCAGAGGCGGGCACAGCGGCAGCGGGCACCGCAACGACGTCAATGGCAGCAGCAAGCTTGGAAGCGTCAGGCACAGCAGAGGCGGGTGCGGCATCGGCGGGTCCAGAAGCGGCGGGCACAGCAGTGGGCACGGCAGTGGGCGCGGCAGCAGCAGACACGGCCACGGGGTCAACCGCAGCTGCGGGCGTGGAAGCATCAATCTTAGGCGCGTGTGGCCTACGTCCTAGCCGATAAAGTTACACCAGGTTTGGTGGCAGGCGCCGACAGCGCTGATTCTTCGCCGTCTCGTGTAGCGGTGATCAATGAAGCGTGCATTCGGCAAATTTGCCCGACTGTGGCTGACGGCGGTACCTCAACTCCGTTTGCGCGCAGAGCTCTCATCATCTCCTTTGGTGATTCCCATTGTATAGCTGGTCAGGGCAATTTGACCTGAAATGATCAAAACTTGACAAGAGATTTGACGTGTACAGAAATATGTAATATTACTTAATACTAACTTACTACTAACAATTGATACTTAAAAATACTGACATCGATATATGTGTAAACATTTAAAGGAATTTATAAATAACTGGCATCTTACACTTGATACTTTTGTTTCGATATTTGTACTTAGCAAGTATCCCTGGAGCGGTATCAAGTAAAAATAATTACGACAGTACTACATGCGGTATAAAAAGAAATGCTTAAACAAATACAAAGTCGTTTCGGATGCATTGAAGAAAACTACTTAATTTCAATTTTTTCTTTACTGCATCCGAGATTCAAAAATATCCCTTTTAAAGACAAGTTAGCTTGTGCGAAATGATATCTATGATATAAGCCTTTGTTTTATGCTATCTGAAGTGTTTACATATTTATGTATGTATATACTTATGTAAGTGTCTGTATACACTAGAGCTGTGCGAAACATCGATGTAGTATCGATACATCGATACTTCTCCTTTTGTAAAAAAAGTAATTTTGGGAGTTATTGCTGTTGGCAGACAGCGTTTATAAGGTATGTACATATGTATATACATACATATGTATATCAACTGTAACTTCTTTCCAAGTCAACCTCTGTGCTCTGTATTATTTGTATGTAGGTTGTGCAGCAACCATTGAAGAAAAACAGCAAGAAAACGAGACGCCAGCCAAAACGGCGCGATATGGGCAGTCCAATGTGTGCAATTTTTTGATAAGTCCTCGGATGGCAAGACTGCCAATTGTTTAAATTTTATTATTTCAGACCTCTTCAGATAAAGCATTTCAAGATTGCTGCAAAAAATATTTTTTTAGGGTTTGAAAACTACGAAATCTGAAAATATGACAGTAAAAGAAGAAGCAAATAACCGAAATAGAAAATTTTGACAGCAGTAGCAAACAGCAAAAATCCGAAAGCAAGAAACCCGACAGCAGCAGCAATAGCAAAAATCGGAGACTAAAAATGGCAAATAGCAAAGAAATATGGAAGTACTTTGATAATAACTTAGAAGGAGTCGCTGTGTGTAAAACTTCCTACACTCCATAGGATACAACAAACATCGGCAACATGATCTGCATAACCAACAACAAAGCTTTTTCAGTTTATCAGTTTATGCAATGGCAACAACAGCTCCAACAACAGCAGCAACATAAATAATATAAATAACATAAATAATTATTATTAAAAAAAAAAATTGTATTTCTTTTTGTTTATTAAAATTACTTTGTGTTTATTCAAATTTTAATGTGTATTTAAAATACACAATACAATAAAGAGAAAAGAGTATTGAGTATGTGTACCCTTCAGTACCAAATTGTCGCCGCCGACAATGTCGACGCATTGTCCAAGCCACCGACGTCGGCAGAAAAAAGTTCTGCCGGCGCTTTTCATACTGAGGCTAGCCGACGGCACCCGAACGAAATAATTTCGTTTATGACTTCTGCTAATTAGACTACAGCAATTTAAACACTGATTATGTTCAGTAAGGCTGGAATCATGGTAAGCGAGGAGAGAAGTTCGCTTAAGTTTAAGCATGTTGACAAAAATTGAAAGATTGAATTTCTGTTTTGTAATATTAAGTTTCAAAAAAAATTTAATTTCTGTTTTATAGTTTTAAGTTTGGAAAAAGTATGTTATTTATAATAAAGATTTATATACATATAAAACCAAAAAATGTTTTTTCCTGAAAAACATCGCAACATCGATGTGGCCATACATCGATTTTCCAACAGCTCTACTATACCACACACAATAAAGCAAACATATGTACATATGTATGTAGGTTCAATTTAGTTGGAACTCTACTGCAGAGATCGTTATAAGACACGCACATCTATATGCATGTCTGTATAAACATATGTCTCAGCAGCTGGGAGAAGATGCATCGAGTGAAAATCCGGACTAAGGTTCTAAGGTTCCATTCACCATCCCTTTGGTGTCTAAGGTTTTGCAGTGCCGAAATTTCCAAAAGAGACGATCCTATCTCAGGCGGTTTAATTGGCCTTTTGATCGATATTTTCCAAATGCAACACTAAATATATTTCATGAAACATGTGCCATTCAAAGTGAAAATGTAAGCATTGAATGGCAAAAAAAAAAGAGTGTTTTAATTTGTCAAAGAGCGATATCGTACGGCATCAAAACATAGACCATATGGGAATTTCCACGTACACATTCAAAGTGAGAAAAAGTAAGAACACCACGCTTTTTAAAATAATGTTTACTTTATGACAAGCCTTTTATGTTGAACTTTTTTTAACACTCAAGGGAATGTAAGCTTTTTTTTTTAATTTTGTAAAATATTTTGGACTTTTTTTGGAGGCATTTGAATAGGGAAGGATTTCAGCGGAACTAGAGATAATTAAAACGAAAACAAAAAATTAAAAGGTTCATTCTTGAACGATATTTTGAAAATATTTTTGTTTCATATATATAGTAAATAAAAATCAAATAAAAAATACTGTTTTTTTCACTTGCATTTTATTTGCTCATTGCGGTAAACAAATATATGCTTAAAATAAATAAAATATTTTCGCTAAGAATTAAAAAAAAAAAAAACAAAGGGTTTCAAGATGGTTTAATTTTTTGGTTTCGGTTGACACATCGGCGGAAATGTCCATATGCATTTGTTTGAAAACAAAAAATTATCTGACTTTACACATTTAAGTTAACTTTGCCAATAATACAATACTGCGAAAGGGTTTTTACAGATGTATTTACATTTATACAATATAGTATGCTCAGGTTTAATTTAGCTGAAACGCTACTACAGGGATGCTTATACACATATGTATGTATATTTGGCTGCATTCGCGGAGGCTTAACACTTTTGGGCGACCTGTGTGCTTTGAACTCTCTAAATTTGAGGCTCCTTTAAAGCGCTGAACGATGCTCCTGATTGTATAGCGGCTTCTTTCCATGATTTCGCCTATTTCCGCATACGATTTGCCTTGGTTATGTAAATGCAGGATTATTTTCCTCTGCGCTACGTTGGTTTCCTTTTGTTTTGATGGCATTTTGGCAGCAAACAACAAAACAATCCCAATTTAAATGCAACTTTATTTTTCCAAATTCTAATTTGCCAAATTTTAAATAACGGGATAACCAGGCTACCATATTTCCAAGAAAAAGAGTTGCCCAATCGGTCATAATACTAAAAATTTAATATAGAAAGCATAGTGTGCCAATAATTTTGTTCATCGAAATATGCCTTATTTTTTAGTTTTTTGTTTTTTAGTAATACTATGTTTAAGTTTTTGAAATAAGTTCTTTGTTTATGTATAATAAATACTTTAATCTCCTTGTCTAATATACTTTTTGCGACTCATTTTCATTCCAAGGGTCACACGGTGGCCAGAAAGTTAAAAAAGCTTGCTTTGCCAAAAATTTAGTTCGTCACTGTACATATGTACATATGTACATATGTAGATACATATGTACATACATAAATACATGGGCGTAGTCCTACAGATAAATGAATGTATGGCTATTTAACGTCATTTAATGTGCGAAGTATTATATATTACTAACTATATATGTATGTACATAAGTGAAGTATTGATCTTTTTTAACTCAAAAGTTATTAATGTTTTTCAATGCTTTTTGCAACAAGTCCTCCCATGGCAGCTGTAAAATCACCTGTGTAGAGATGGAAGATGGTGGATGGTAATAGTGGGAATCACTGTTTAGCATCTACCTGTAATCCCAAGCGTTCCCCAGAGATGGAATCGTGCCTTAACATTTATTTCACCATGCAGAAGATTTGTATCACCTATCTCATGCGAACCGCCTGATATACATATATTCAGTGTTACAAGAAGTGTGCCTGTAAAGGACTGAAAACAATATCAAATACTCGGCAGTACCATTTCTTCGCGACAGAAGATGATTGCAGCCTTTAATACAAAGTTTTTATACTTTCATCAGAAACAAATATCAAAAAAATGCTAAATACTAGAAATTTAAAGTTAGAGAGCGGAATAACTAGCCAAAAGCCCACCATTTAACTGCCTATGATCTCAACATTTTTCAATATGGTGATATGGATGGCCCAGCAAATGGGCATTGTGGGAATTGGCCTTATGCTGCTTGCAATTGCAATATCGATAGCCGTAAAATATCATTGAGAATTTACTAATTTCTATCGATTTACCATCAATTGTATCGCAACCCTAGACGTAAATGTAATCTCTATTCCCTAATAAAGACGCCTCCCTTGGCGTCAGAATAAAAAAGTACTAGAATGGTATTAAAACACCAAAAAGTTTGTCATTGATATTCATGTTGGATTCATTACAAAGATTCCAGTAGTTCTGTTTTGTTTATAATTGTTGGCATTAAACGAAAGGTAAATACATAGTTTTCCAAAAAAAAAAAAAAATTTTAATCGAGGAAATGGAGCAACAACATCAACCAATAAGCACTAGTTGTATATCGAAGTTGTTCGTTTGTACTGCGGTCGACTGCAAAGATGAGATTGAAGAGGTGGGAAGCAAAATTGTATTGGAAAAATACATGTATAACCATTTTTTACTTTTAAAGAAATTTGAGAGGTCTTTTGTAAACCTTCAACAACAAATAGCTGGCCTTGGAGATAAGGAAATGCATGACACTCTCTCTCAAATTGCATCCAAGGACAAGCAGCATGATGAAATGTCCATCGGGTTATTATATATTATGCTAACAGATCCTATTGTGGCTCCAAAGACATATCGAGATGTAACACTTGTTTCGAGGGACGGGATGAGTGTGATTGTAGCAAATCTAACTTTACTCGTAGCCGAAAAATATTCAAAACTTACAGAGGGGGCCTGCAGGCAGATAATCTGGCTGTTGCGTGAATTCGTCAAGCATCAAGTACTCAGTGTTGAAAATGTAATATGGAATTGTTTGCGACAAGCCGGTGGCGGTGATGCTTCACATAAAAATTTATATCTTGTCGAGAATTTACTTGATATTTTTATCGAATATCGAAGTTGGCTGGAAACAAACCCGTTTCTTGTTCAATCAATAATTTACAGTTACGTACGCCTTATTGAGGATCATTCCAATCCTGCCCTCGCAACTTTGCGACAAAAAGAGGTAAATTTTACTATATCTCTAATACGGGACCGCTTTCAGGATATTATTCCATTAGGCAGAGACTTCGTTCGGTAAGTGTCATTTTGTGTACAGCATTCCGTATCTATATCGTTATTTATAAAATTGCACAGCCTTCTGCAAAATGTGGCACGCATCCCTGAATTCGAACAACTCTGGAGGGATGTTCTCTACAGTCCCAAAATTTTGCATCCTACATTTAACGGAATTTGGCAGTTGTTACAAATCCGCACGAGTCGTCGTTTTCTGCAATGTCGCCTCCTTCCTGAAATGGAGCGCAAGTTACATTTTCTTGCATCATCTGTAAAATTCGGCAACCAGAAACGGTACCAGGATTGGTTTCAGGATAAATATTTTTCTACACCAGAATCGCACAGTTTGCGCTCGGATTTGATCCGTTTTATTATCAATGTCATTCATCCTACTAATGATATGCTTTGCTCAGACATTATTCCGCGCTGGGCTATTATCGGATGGCTTATTTCGTCATGTACAAACCCAATTGCGTCAGCTAACGCAAAGTTGTCTCTATTTTACGACTGGCTTTTTTTTGATCCGACAAAGGATAACATTATGAACATAGAGCCCGGCATTTTGGTCATGTATCATTCAATAAGAAATCATCCATTTGTCAGTAGTACTCTTTTAGATTTCTTGTGCCGAATTACTAAGAATTTTTACGTAAAGTACGAGGATAAAATACGCATGGGTGTATACAATTCATTAAAACTTATTCTTGACAAACAGGTTAGACTCACAGAATATGGCCTTTTACTATCCAAAAAATTTAAAACATATAATTACAGGTCATACCAAACCTCCAACCGCTCTTCGAGTCGCCGAAACTTGATCGGGAACTGCGAAATTTAATAAGGGACAATTTCCGGGAATTTGTGTCTCCCGCCTCTACAACTACTATGTCTCAGCCTATGTATCCAACTATTTATTCAATTCAGGCACCAATTTTCAAAAAAGAAACGGATCATCGTATAATGCAATGCAGTCAAGGTTGGTAAAATATATAGGAATGTTAAGATTTTTATAGGAAGATAATTAATTGCTTATAAAGACAGCATGGCAGTTTGATTATAAAAGCGAAGAGATAATTCAAAGGAAAATATATAACATATACATATATGTATATATACATATATGTATACATATACATATATGTATATATAAACTCGTCGCCGAAAAAAAAAAAAAAAATAGCATAATAGTTTATACAACATCCAATTAGAAGTTAAATTATATTGATCTCTATTATAGAAACTAAAAACTTAATGATTGTTATTTCTGATTAATGGGTGAGGTCACAATTAGAAGAATAGTTGTGTAGTATTTGCTTTGAAAAAGTCATGATAAAATAAATAAAGCTTAATATAAGATAGTTGAAGTGACTGTAAGAAATTTTTTAAATGTAGATAAAGCAAAGAATCCATTCAAAGTAAATAAAAAATTCATGTCAGAATAATAAGGAATAATAATGATATGAGCCTTATGAAAACTAGGCATTTCAGTTTTAATCTATACAGATCAAAATCAAAAACTTGCAACATACAGCTGCGAGCAAAAAAATAGTAGTGGATTTGGCGATTTTACATATAGCATATAGAGTTATGTTATCGAGGCTAGACTTGCAAATTTAGTATTTATTCTGTTATTATTGTATTATAAAAAACCCAGAGGGCCGGGGCTAACTTCGACCGCGTCAAAGTTTGTATACCCTTGCAACTTTTTTGGTAAAGTCACTGTTTTCAACTGATCGTTCCTATGGGAGCTATTTGACCCGATCAGCCGATCTTGATTAAATTTGGCACAGTCTTCAACAGATACATAAAACTAACAAATGTTTACTTTGAAAGCAATCGCGTTAAAAGTAACGAAGTTATGTACAAAAGTCACTGTTTTCGACCAATCGTTCCTAAGGGAGATATATGATATAGTCAACCGATCTTGATCAAATTTGGCACAGTCGTTTATAGACGTAATAAACTGTATAATATTAATATAATAATATAGTTTCACGATAATAGCAAAGAAAATAACGATGTTATTGAGAAAAGTCACTGTTCGTGACTTTGGCGTTTGTATGGGAGCTATACGATATAGTGGTCCGATCGACTATATCCGAGATATACAACCCCTGCAGTATATATGTATGTACAAGCCTACGTGTCAATTTCTCTGTAGCTCTTACGGTCTAGGTCGTGAACTCGTCTCGTCGTGCTGATCAAGAATATACATACTTTGTATGGTCGGAGATGCTTCGTTCTATGCGTTGCACATTTCTAAGCGAAATTAATATACCCTTTTTACAAGGGTATAAAAATGTCATTTTCATTTTTCGAAAATAATGAAGATTTTGTGTCAATAGTGCCAAATTCAGGAAATAAACCTAAAATAAAGGCCAAGTTAATATCAGCCTATTAGTAGCATGTCCATTGTTCCCCAGTACCGCTGCGCAGCGCCGCTGGATAGAGTCTATCAGTTTCTGGCAACTTTCTGGTGTTATGGTCTTTCATGTAAGCTCTATAGCAGTTCAAGGACATCTTTTATTGCACGACAAATTTTCGATCGGGTTCTGGTCCGCTGACTTTGTAGGCCACTTCAATAAATCTACTCCTCCATTTTCGATACAAGCTTTTGCTACTTTCCTCGTTTGGGTCATTGTCCTTTTGAAACCCAACAAAGTGATATCTCCCCTTCGGCATATGGTAACATCACTTCTTCAACAATTTTAACGTAAACATGTTTGTCCATGATGCATTCTATGTAGCATATAGGACCAACATCAACACACTTCATTCGCCATGTTTAATTTTTGTACTCATATGACCAGAGTATGTTGCGCCATTTCTTCACAGGTGCAATTTTGAGTATTAGATCCGTTCTTTTATGTTCTTCTGTGAGCGAAGCGTCCAAGTTATTTTCAGTAAACTCACCGCACTGTCCAAACACTGGCCGGCACTGCAAGCTCTTTATGGATCTGCACAGCAGATGCAAACAAACGAAGCATTAATTTTCTAATTTCTAATTTGGGCGAGATTTTAAACTTTTGGCCACGTCTTTCTGCTAGTTTTTTACCTTTAAATGATTTTTGAACTACAGTTGTAGAGCACTTAAATTTCTTGGATTTCACTGTAAGCTTTGTCCTCAGCTACAGTGGCCGTCAAAAGTGATTCAATGTTTGCAATTTTACGTTTGAGCGTTCACAGAATAAACAAAAACAACCCAAAGTCAACCAATTTTTTTTTACTTTATTTCTAATAAAGTTCTTAACAAATCCATATAAAAAATAATTCGATATTGTTCAAGCTTCTCAGCTAAAATTAATAAACAAAAATAATAACCATTGACTCAGTTTTGACTTTTTTCAAACATTTTTGAAACTTTTTTTTTTTTTTTTTTCTAATTTTCAATATTTTGTCCGAAGTCCCTTATGTTTTATTACTGCAGAGATTCGAGAGGGCATACTTTCCACAAGCTTGTGAAAAATTTCCTGAGGAATCTTTGTCCACTCTTTCTCCACGCGTTGCCATAAGCTCTCCAGGTTTGTTGGCGCTGTTTTATATAATGTCCCAACCGTCTTTTCACAATTGACCATAAATTCTCAATTGGATTGAGGTCAGGACTTTGCGCTGGCCACTTCATCAGCTTGAATTCTTGGTTAGATAACCAATCTTGGACAATTCTAGCTGTATGCTTAGGGTCATTATCTTGCTGAAATGTAAGATCTGTTGTACCATAAGCGCATCTGTCAATAAAATTGCCAAGATTGGTTTGCAAAATGTTTAAGTAATCTTCCTTTCGCATAATTTTGCAGAACTCCACCAAGTAAAACATCCCCAAGCCATAACGTGCCCGACTCCGTGCTTCACAGTTTCGCTGACATGTCGCTTTTGAATGGTTTCTCCGGGCCTTATCCAGCAGTATTTCTTTCCATCAGACTGATATCTACTCATCTGACCAAATAAACTTCTTCCAGTCCTCAATGGTCCAATGCCGATGCATTTTGGCAAATTGCAGACGTGCCTTGACGTTTTTCTCGGACAGTGCTGGCGTTTTTCTTTACAACCAGAGTGTAGCCGACATTTCGAAGTGCCCTTCTTGCAGTAGATTCACTAACCGGCTTACCAATCGTTTTGGCAGCATCCTTGGGTGACCATCTTTTTTAATTTGGTTGATCATTAGGCGCGCATCACCATCAGTAATCAGTTGTGGGCGTCCGTTGGATGTATTTTGGTTGTTGATTCCACGCCCTTTTATTACTCTAATGACTGTCGCCTGACTTATAGAGAGGGATCTGGCTATTTTTCGCTACGAGGATCCTCTTTCTGAAAGGCACACTATATTGTCCTCAACGGGTTTAGAAATTTTTTTCATTCTCGAGTTTTTAATCAATTTTGCAACTATCAGGTACCCGGTGCAAACTAAATGACTTTACTTCTTCAAAATTGAATATATCAAAAGCGAAAAACAATTCCCCAAAATAACTGTAAATTAAGATGCATTTATTGAAAAAGAACCCAAAAATAAGAATAGTCAAAAGTGAGTCAATGCATGTTGTTTTTGTTTTACATCTCCCTTTTCTGTTGTGTTCGCTTCTTCGTTGTCAAATTTGCATTATTACACTGTGCAACCCCAATAATCAAACCGCACCGGACCCTTTTTTTCTGAAAGTATTGACTAGCAAAAACCATTTTGGGTTTTTGAAAGTTAGCTCGTTTTTTTTTTATAGCGAGTTGAAATTTTCAGTCAGAAGTGTGCAACGCATAGAACGAAGCATCTCCGACCATACAAAGTATATATATTCTTGATCAGCACGACGAGACGAGTTCAAATAGCCATGTCCGTCCGTCCATCCGTTCGTCTGGATCAACGCAAACTCCTCCTAGACCGTAAGAGCTAAAGAGCTAAAATTTTGCACGTAGGCTTGTATATACTGCAGGGGTTGTATATCTCGGATTCAGCCGGATCGGACCACTATATCATTTAGCTCCCATACAAACCCCAAAGTCACGAACAATGACTTTTCTCAATAACTTCGTTATTTTCTGTGCTATTATTGTGAAACTTAATTTTAGAGAGTTTATTAAGATTGGATGACTATATCATATAGCTCCCATTGAAACGATCGGTCGAAAACAGTGACTTTTGTAAATAACTTCGTTACTTTTAACGCGATTGCTTTCAAATTGAAAATTTGTTACTTAGATATATCTGTTAATGACTTTGCCGAAGTTGATAAAGATCGGGTGACTATATCATATAGCTCCCATAGGAACGATCGGTGGAAAACAGTGACTATGATCAATATCTTCGTTATTTCCTATGATTGTAGGCCATTATTTCGCAAACATAACCCTTATTAGATAAAACGTTTTTCCACATTGATGGCTAATAGCTAAGGAAAGAGTTACCATAAAAGTTGCAAGGGTATACAAACTTTGACGCGGTCGAAGTTAGCCCCGGCCCTCTGTTTTTTTCATATATATTAATTGATAAAAATTTTTAACCTATCTTTATGCACTAATTGTTTCTTATTCTTTGTATCTTTAATTAAAATATTATCCCTATCCTTTATTTCTTCTATAATGTATGGGCCTAAATACTTAGGTTATAACTTATGACCCGTATCATTACGTAATAAAACCTTATCTCCCATTTCTAATTCGATATTTTTTACTTTTCTATTATATATCTCCTTATTCTTTGCTTAAGGCTGTTCTAACATAATTCTGGCTCTTTTATAAGCCTGTTCTAATCTAAATTTTGATTCATTAGCATAATCTTCTATGTTATATAGTGGATTTATATTATCAACACTATTAAAATGTTTTGGTAAATTCGAAGTTTTACCGAATACCAACTCATATGGACAATAATCATGTGCCATAGAGAGTGTTGCATTAAAACAATATGCGAAGTATCGTATCCATACATCCCAGTCAGTTTTGTCAACTGAAATGTATGATCGTAAATATTCATTGAGTGTTCGGTGGCTTCGCTCCACAGTGCCTACAGCCTGGTGATGATGTGCAGTTGAAGTTATCTTTTTAATTTGCAAGTTTTTACATAAATCTTCAATTATTGACTTTCTATATTCTGTTCCCATGTCCGAAATGAACGTCTTCATTGGACCATACTGCAGAATGAAATCTTCAAATATAGCTTTCGCTACTGTTTTTGCACTTTTGTCTTTTATTGGTATTATTACAAGATATTTAGTAAGGTCGCAGATTAAAGTTACTGCGTATTCATTTCCGTGTTTTGATTTTGGGAGTGGACCGATCGTATCCACAATTACCTTGTCGAAAGCCAGTTGTGGCGTTTCAGTTATAATTAATGGAGTTTTTGTGTGCTTTGTTATTTATGCTTGTTGACACTTATTACATTTTTTATACCATACACCAATAGGGTGAAATGGTATATTAAAGTCGCCAAAATGTATGTAACAGCCAGAAGGAAGCTTCTCCGACACTATAAAGTATATATATTCTTGATCAGGATCAACAGCCGAGTCGATCTAGCCATGTCCTTCTGTCCGTCCGTCCATCCGTCCGTCCGTCCGTCCGTCTGTATGAACACGCAGATCTCGGAGACTATAAGAGCAGAGGTACCAAATTTGGTATGTATACTCGTGTATTATGTACATATATAGAGTTAATTGGAATTTTGGCCACGCCCCTTACGCCCCCAGGAATCACATAAAACTGTTTTTCTTCAAAAGTATAATAGATAGAGACATCAAATTTGGTTTATATACTCGTTTAGTTAGCGCGCAGAAATTAATTGTTTAAAGTTTTCGCCACGCCCCCTTCCGCCCCCGGAATTTACATAAAACTGATTTCCTTAAAAACTATGACAGCGACCGACATCAAATTTGGTATCCAGACTAGCTTAATAGACGCGCAGATATTGGCTATTTAAAAATTTTGCCACGCAAGTGTTTGCTCTACCTAGTTGATCTAAAATGTCATCAATTCTAGGTAAGGGAAATTTATCGGACAACAATTTTTTATTAATTTGACGATAGTCAATTACTAATCGCCATTTTTTATTTTCGGAACTTGGTAATGATTTTTTCGGTACTAATAAGAGTGGGCTATTGTAAGGTGATACAGAGGGCTCGACTATTTCGTTTTTTATAGGCTTTTGGACTTGTCTTTGTATTTCGTCTTTCTGACTATGAGGATTTCTATAAATAAATTGGTTCATCGTCCACCAGTCTTAGTTTTTGTTTATAAAAATTATTTGTTGTTATAGATTCGGTTTCTAGTCCGAATACATCACTATATTTCTTCACAACTTCGTAAGTTGGCTGTGAAACTGTGGGAAAAATTTTTTTGATAACGTAGTTAGTACTGCATTTTCACGCTGTTCTTTATTTGCTTCAATTATTTCGTAGCAGGAAAGTGGTTCATACTTCAAACTTGATATGTTTACTATTTGATCTGTATTTGTAGTATTTAGCAATCGTATGACTGCGTTTTGGGGGTTAGTTATGGTATTTGCTAAATATATACCATGATGAATTTCTTGATTTGGAATCAATACACTGTCTTCTTGTGAACTTATTTCAATTTTTCGGACCACTTGGGATCTTGCTGATAAAACAATTGAATTATTACCAGAACTGTACGATATTGGTACAAATATCGGATATTTTAGGTTATTTGGTCTAATTATTAACCAGTCTTCGGACGGATTGTAATCTAATGACAGTTGTATTTTCTTATGAAATCGATTATGAATCGTATTCCATCACATGGAATAGCGAATTGGGTATTAACGATGTGAAATTCGTGTGGGATTATATATTTTGAATATTGTATTTCAACAGAAGTAAGCCCTATGGATTTAGTTACTTCTTGACTAATTCCTTGTATATTGATGATTTTATTGGTTTGGATACCATGAAAATTGTCGGAATTTTCTTTTACGATAGATATTTCCGATCCTGTGTCTATTAAGAATACTAACTTTTTTCCCGTTGCCACATTCGTGAAGGTATTTTCGTTAAAACTGATGGCGTGAATCTTATTACTTTTTACTGGTGAATATCTAAAGGTGTTTGGGAGTTTCCCGAAGCATTCTGTGCTACCCTAACATTATTGCCAGTATAACCGTTTTGTCGGTTATTTCCTCGGTTACCTCTATTATTCCTATTGTAACCTCTGTTATTTCCTCTGTAGTTATTGTTTCTATTTTGTTGGAAATTTTGGCCGTTATTGTGATTATTATAATTATTGTAATAACCACGACCATTGCCACTACGACAATATGTAATTATATTTGTTATTATAATTACCACGGTTTTTCTGGGCAAACATAACTGTAGTTGCGTTTCCTTTTATTTCATTGCTTTTTTGTAAGAATTTTCCTATAGCTTCGTCCATGGTTTTGAAATTACCGGAGTCAAGTATATAGTTTTAATTCTGATTTGCTCGCAATTTTCAAACATTGCTTCTATAGCATCATATGTGCTATTTTTAAGAGCAAGTGCCGCTGGCACACCTTCATCGATATACGCAGCTTGTAGGGTTTTGCGTAAGTTATCTATCTCTGAAGTGAATTTGTCAGCGGTTTTACCTTTCTGAGTGGTATTCTTCAATTTGGCTTTTATAACTTTGCATGTTTCACCAACTACACTGCCTTGCAATTTTTGTATTATTAATTCAATTGAAGTCTCTTGTTGGACTTCATATAGTGTTGGGCCAATGATTTTTGATTTTATTACCTCAACTGCTATACTTTCGTAGTCACCTTTCACCATGTCCACCAACCTCAAAGCTGTTATAAATTTTTGAAGTTGCATTTTCGCTCAATAGCGCAGGAATTGTTAGATCATTTAGATCTTTTTCTTCTACTATTTCTTCCTCGCTTGTTTCTGACTCTTCACCTTCTTGCACTGTTTCTGTTTTACAAGTGTCTATGCTCAGAGGTGAATTAAGTACTGCAGGTACAAATATGTCGAGATTGTATTTTGTTTTTATAGAGATTAGGTTTGCACGTAACTTGATCAATAGATTGGAAATCTTTGACCAATTTGTTTTACCTATGTTCTCTCTATTAATGCACTAAATTTCTTGCTTTGTTGAAAGAATCAACCAGAATTTTTGCGTGCTTGTTTATTGTTTCCTTTTGGATATTCCTATTCTGCGTTACGCATTTATAGGATTTTTTGAAATTTTCTTTTATATATTGGATATGGAGATATAGATATGGGAAGAGTTACTTCCCATCTACCTATCTACTTCCTCATCTGATTCTCCTATCAGGAAATCAAGGAAAGGAATGTACTTTTGGAGATGTGTCGCTTCTATTTTCATCATATTTTTTTTACTGTGATTGGCAACTTTGATAAAAAAAAATTGTTTTATTGTTGTTGCTGTTGGGCTTCATCCATTAGGTAGAAGCAAAGTGTGCCTGCTGCATTTGAGTAACAGCACACATATGGTACTGTGAGGATGAAACTCATGTGTACCCAAGTGCAACATCTTACTGGGAATTCTTCTCCCGTTATATTTAGGTAAGCTAACCTAATCTGAATTAGACATATCGCGCGTTGGGGAGAATTACTTTGCTCGCTTCTAAAAACCTCAATCAAGTGGAAACTATTCTGGGATGCCTATCTACTATCTTATGAATAAACATATTTATGTATAAATGTTTACATAAGAGTATGTATGTATGTATGTATATATGTCGCCGCAGCGGGAGAGTGAGGATGTATCATATTGCCCAATGGCCAGAGTGGCCGCGCGTGTTATATTTGCCGACACAGCAATTGTCCATGCACTCATGGGTGGTCATTTTGCTTAAGAGGCAAATGCACTTGAATGTTGCGCACATAAATATTGTAACTAATTGCTACAATATATTTGTAATGTTATTAAATGTTATTCTACAACATGCTACAGTAGTTTAATATTTTAGGTCCTATTTTCCAATTAATTAACTCATCAATGATTGTATGAATTCCTATTTTGTCATAGGCCTTTTCGAAGTCGAGGCTCATGACTGAGAGATTGTTTCTTGTGGATAGGGCGGAAGTAGTCTGGTAGTCTAAGAGGGTTAGACATTCCGAAACTGACATGCCCTTTCGAAAGCCTAATTGCCCGACTATCCAGAAGCTTACTATTGTTAGCAAGCCACCATAGTCGGTTTGCTACAATTTTATTACCCGGTCTGAGACCTCGGTGGACAAGTTTTTTAGCATAGGGTAAGAGATTAGGTCGAGCCCCGGACTCTTACCTTTAAGGCTATTTAATGCTGACCTGAATTCGATGTGTTTAATCTCAGATTCAGTGCTGAGCGCTTCTTGGGAAGGATCGTAGGAGGGGGTAATTGTTTTAGATCGATTTTTGTGATTCCTAAACGAGGCGCTGAATTTGTGGTCGGAGGATTCTTTAGACCAGTGATTTACAAACAACTGTGCTATGTTCATCTTATTTATGACATTTATTGTTGAGTCATTTGGTGAGGTTATACAGTGAATTACGTTTCTCAATTTTCTGCCACAGAAAGTGTTGATATTTGACCAAATTTTTAAGGGGGTTGATGTTGGGTTAATTTCGGAAGTGAATTTTTGTAGTGAAAGCCTTTTTGATTGTTTTAACTCTCTTCTAAAGAATGCTTTAGCCTTTTTGAACTTCACTATATTTTCAGTGTTCATATTTATCCTAAGTTTGTTCCATGCCTTGTTTTTGCTAACTTTTAACTCCTCTAGCTTCTTGCTCCACCATGGGACTGAGAACATTTTATTGAATTTTCGACATGTCTGTGGTATGCTTATATTTGCACTTTGTCTAATTATTTTGACTAAATTCGCTGTTTCGTTGTTACCCTCATTGATATTTGGCCTCTTTCAGTGAAAGAGTTCAGTTTGGGTAGCAAGCTTTAGCCAATCCGCCAGATTAAGTCTAAATTTAGGACGTCTATCTTGGTGTTCATAGCTTGTACTGTCAAAAATAGTTATGTAGATGGGGAAGTGGTCGCTCCCATGGAGGTCTGTGTCTGCTTTCCACTTAAGATGTGGTAGCAGATTAGGGGTCGTCAGAGATGACATCTACATGTGTCATCGTATGGTGTGTAGAGTAGTGAGTTGCTGTGCCGTCGTTTGGGGTAATGAAGTTTGACTGGGAAATAAATTTGAATACAATATTCCCTTTAACATTGTTTTTTGGTGATCCCCAGCTTTGGTGCCAGCTATTAAAGTCTCCGCATATTATGGTATTAATGCTCGGGCTACCAAACATATTTTCTAAATTATGTTTGTTGAATTGTTTATTTGGTGGGATGTATGTGTTTATAGTATGGATTTTACATTTGGAATGAAGGATTATTCCAACCGCATCGAATTATTTGTTCTGAGCGAGTTATATTGGAGAGATTTGTGGATTAGCATAGCTACTCCTCCATGTGAATTATTTGATGAGTTTTTGTGAATTATTGTGAAGTTAAGTGGGATAGGGATATTAGGTTGGGAGTGGA
This sequence comes from Drosophila tropicalis, assembly GCF_018151085.1. NCBI lineage: Eukaryota > Metazoa > Arthropoda > Insecta > Diptera > Drosophilidae > Drosophila > Drosophila tropicalis. The sequence goes on along the minus strand of NW_027172621.1, from coordinate 9,974 downwards.
TGTGGGTTTCTTGAAGGCAGATAATTTATGGGCTAATTGCTTTTATCATTATTTGTAGTTGGTCGTAATTATTTACGTAACCATTGCAATTCCATTGAATTATTATTATCATTACTTCTAAATCTAAGTATGTTATTTATAACCAGAGGGCCGGGGCTAACTTCGACCGCGTCAAAGTTTGTATACCCTTGCAACTTTTTTGGTAACTCTTTCCTTACCTATTAGCCATCAATGTGGAAGAACGTTTTATCTAAAAAGGCTTAAGCTTGAGAAAGAAAGGCCTACAATCATAGGAAATGACGAAGATATTGATCAAAGTCACTGTTTTCCACCGATCGTTCCTATGGGAGCTATATGATATAGTCACCCGATCTTTATCAAATTCGGCACAGTTATTAACATATATATTAAATTAAGAAATGTTTAATTTAAAAGCAATCGCGTTAAAAGTAACGAAGTTATTTACAAAAGTCACTGTTTTCGACCAATCGTTCCTATGGGAGCTATATGATATAGTCACCTGATCTTGATCAAATTTGGCATAGTCGCTTATAGGCGTAGTAAACTCTCTAATATTAAGTTTCACGACAATAGCTCAGAAAATAACGAAGGTATTGAGAAAGTCACTGTTTGTGACTTGGCCGTTTGTTTGGGAGCTATATGATATAGTCACCCGATCTTGATCAAATTTGGCATAGTCGCTTATAGGCGTAGTAAACTCTCTAATATTAAGTTTCACGATAATAGCATAGAAAATAACGAAGTTATTGAGAAAAGTCACTGTTCGTGACTTTGGGGTTTGTATGGGAGCTATATGATATAGTGGTCCGATCCGGCTGAATCCGAGATATACAACGCCTGCAGTATATACAAGCCTACGTGCAAAATTTCAGCTCTGTAGCTCTTACGGTCTAGGAGGAGTTTGCGTTGATCCAGACGGACGGACGGACGGACGGACGGACGGACGGACGGACGGACATGGCTAGTTGAACTCGTCTCGTCGTGCTGATCAAGAATATATATACTTTGTATGGTCGGAGATGCTTCGTTCTATGCGTTGCACACTTCTGACCAAAATTAATATACCCTTTTTGCAAGGGTATAAAAATTTAACGAATTTATTAGTTGGTTAGTTTTACTTTTAAGTTGACATTCTAATTTGTCAAATTTGTCTTTAGCTTTTAGGGGTTTGGTAAGAGGATTAGGTTTTGAGTGACTTCTCAGATTACGATCTGATTCCGGTATCGATTGTTTTGGATGATCATTTCTTAATGTTGGGTCTACTTCCATGTCTTCTTCGGTGCCTTTTATTGTTCCGGTAATGAGTGTTGAGTTGCTATCCATTATGTCATCGTATCTTTTGACTTGGCGAGGTTGGGCTTTATTTTGATTATGTGGTGTTGGGCTGATGCTTGCTGGTTGATATGATTTGTCATTGGAGATGTTTGACTGCATTGATGCAATCTTTGCGTAAGTCGTAGGTTGATGTAGGTGGCGTGTGACATAAATTCGTGTAGCCGTTTTGTGATCGACTCTTCCTATTATTTTGATTGCCAATATTTCTTTCTACCTCTTAGGGTATTCTTCTTATTACAGATTTGGAAACTTTTTATTTGCTTTTTTCGCAACCAAACGAAACATTGCTGTTTTTGTGAACAGCCAAAATTGTGGGGATAAGCACAAAAATGTGAAAAACGACCAAAAAACCAGAGGGCGGGAGATAACTTCGACCGCGTCAAAGTTTGTATACCCTTGCAAGTTTTTTGATAATCTTTCCTTAACTATGGTCTTCAAAGTGGGAAAGTCTAATGTTTGCGAAACGGCTTACATACGAAAAAACGAAGTTATTCATCAGAGTCACTGTTTTTCGCCGATCTCTATTAAATTTAGCACAGTCAATTATATCCATGTTAAACTGGCAAATGTTTAATTTTAAAGTAATAACATCAAAAGTAAAGAGAAATTCAAAAAAGTCACTGTTTTATGGCAAAGGACTGCAAGGCTATATGTATAAACATCGGCACAGCCGAAGTTAGTTTCTTTGATGTTTTTTTTTGTTTAAATTTATATTAAACAGCTTTTCATCCTTACCAGAAAATTATTTAATTTAATTCTTTCCATATTTAATCATTTTAAATTAAAACAACAGTAATTAATATTGTTGAGTCACAAAAATGTGTTACATTTAAAACGGTATTTTAATATTGCGCTTTATTATTTGTTTAAGACCATTTTGAAATTGGTGGAGCTACATTTAACAGCAATAGTGACATCAATGTATCGCTACTAGATGACGAAAATAAAATGGTTGTCACACCAACGGAAAGTCTGACTGCTGTAAAAAAAGTAGTCTTCAGTAATGAAGATATCGAAGGAGTCGAGCGACCTAACAAGAATGAAGAAAACACCGATGATGACGACGACTTGCCATTATCAAAGGTCATTATACTTATAAAATATTTAAGATATAATATGTATTCTTAAATATTCTTTTATCTTTTAGGTCAGACTCAAAGAAAAGCCATTTGCTGAAAAAATAGAGCTTCCCGAAACAATAGCCGAAACATTCGAAACATTTGTAGCTAAACGAAATTCTTTTACATGGGAGGCGTTTCTAAAGGATTTTCGCACCTTACCTGCCTGTACATTGGAAGAAGGGCAGCTAAATTATGTGATCTCAAATGCGGTGCTGGTTTTGCGGGACACACTGCCGCAAAACCATATATTTTCAGAGAGCAAAACAGATGAAAAATTTTTAGCCAAGAGCATAAGTTATCCTCTTTACGGTCTGTTTCGATTTCTTTATGAGAACGAGGATAAAAGCAAGAAACCGTTTCAAACAATGCTTTCAGAAATATGCGAGCGTATACCCGAAACAGGATATCTTTTACTTTATTTTATGAAAATTCACTGCAAATTGCAAACACGTAAAAATTCACAGCAGCCATATCAGTTTAAAACTACTGTGTATAGACAAATCTGCGAGGCAACAGATGACAAGATTGTCATTTGTTTAGTGCGTGACCTTGATATGTTAGAAAAAGAAAACACGGCCATATATTTATGGTTGCTGCCGGATATCTATAGGGAATTTAAATCAATAGCTATTAACAATAATGAGATTTTACGAATTACGTTGCGCTGCATTGACGCAAAAAACGTCCGAGACATCATTTATTCAGTAGCCCAAGGCAAACTGACTATATTTAAGCACGACTGTATAATTGAATGTATTAGGCAAAGTTTAGACTACGAAACGTACGAGCAATTTTGTCTCTGGCAGCTTATTCAGGCACACGATGTGCCCCTAAAAAGTATTCAGGTAAATAGAAGCTTGCAGTACCATATAAACTATATAAACATGATCACTTATCTAGGATTTACTGCCAGAACTAGAAGCTGCAAATCATCCAGAAGCTTTAAGCCATATGCTTTTATTACTGAAAAATGAGGAACCGACAAATGAAATAATCCGACTTATGCTTAGTAGAGAAACCAAAGCAAGGGGGGATTCATTTGTTACATCAGCTTTAAGGTAAGGTCTATTGCTGAAGTGCCCATCAAACGAGTATAATCAATTTTTTACAGGTTTTGGTGCCAGCGTTATGAGGAAAAGCTTTCCGAAATCATAGCATCTTTACTCACATCCAAATATCCTAGCTCATCTCCCAATAAGCGAAAGCGACCCACTAAGAGTAATTCTGCTGCCAGTAGCATTCCATCAGCTGATCAAGTAAGATATATATTTAATTTTGGAAAAACATAGTTAAACTTGGCATTAAAGGGATTATATCTAGTCAAAAAGCTCAAAATGGTAATTTTTCAAGAATTATTTCTGAAAAGCCTTTATTAATTCGATATATACATACATATTTTGTAAACATTTAACGATACCATTCTGTAGTCGATGTCTGTCAAACGCTATTAGTTTCAGAAATATATAAAATTTAAAGAAGGCTGGAATAAGCAAACAATATTTTGTTTAGCAAAATGGTGGCTTCTTAAAGTAAAGTCAAAGGTCACTTGAAGCATTACTTAAATTGCCTTAAATTGTAAAAAACCAGAGGGCCGGGGCTAACTTCGACCGCGTCAAAGTTTGTATACCCTTGCAACTTTTTTGGTAACTCTTTCCTTATCTATTAGCCATCAATGGCTAATGTTTGCAAAATAATGGCCTACAATCATAGGAAATAACCAAGATATTGATCATAGTCACTGTTTTCCACCGATCGTTCCTATGGGAGCTATATGATATAGTCACCCGAACTTTATCGAATTCGGCACAGTCATTAACAGATATTTCAAACTTACAAATGTTTAATTTGAAAGCAATCGCGGTAAAAGTAACGAAGTTATTTACAAAAGTCACTGTTTTCGACCGATCGAGCCCATGGGAGCTATATGATATAGTCGCCCGATCTTAATCAAATTTGGCACAGTCATTAACAGATATATTAATCTAAAAAATGTTTAATTTGAAAGCAATCGCGGTAAAAGTAACGACATAGTCACCCGATCTTATGACGTAGTAAGCAACAAGCATCGCTGACGGCAGCGATTGAACCGATCTTTATTGACTGTAACTTGTGTTCTATTTATCCGATCAGATTTTGGAATTTGAGTTTTAATATCTAATACTATCATCGCAGTTAATTTCATGGGAATAGTACAATTATAGTGGTCCGATCCTGACAATACTTTACTTTATACTTTATGGCTGAGTAAAACGCATACGCACCGACGGACAACTCCGCTTCTCATGCTGATCAAGAATATAAATGCTTTATGCGGTCGGTACGTCTCCTTCTGTGCGTTTCAGTTTAATATAATACCCTCTGCAAGGGTATAAAAAACTCCATTCGAGGTCAATCTTCAAAAAGACACATTTTAAAAGGCAACACAAAAAGATTGACCTCCAGCCGGCTTAAGTGCAAGGGTGGACTTAAATTTCAGGAAGGTCGTAATCTAAACAGAATTTGCAAAACTATTTTTATTTTATAAACCTACAGGTATTAAACCACCTAGAACATTATCGTAGAAGTTGTAGACATGGCACCGGGACGGGGCTATATGTTCACGATATGATGCAACGAGCTTTACAATCAGCGTATTCTCATAGTAATGATAGCACAAAAGTAAGTAATTTGTAAATACTGACGAATCATTTACATTATCTTTATGAGTTACAGAAACAGTTCAGTGATCTTTTCGCATTAGCAGCGGAAGACGAAACATCTGCAGTTGGCCGACGTGGTGGCAGTGGTCGTGGTCGTAAGCAACCTGTAAATAAAAAGGAATCAAATAACCACAATACAGGAAACAAAAAGAACAGTGAAGTTCTTAAGACAGTATACTCATCAGATGATAATTCGAGCGAGGTTAGTCAATCTTAAATTTCACTAGCATCTCATACTATTACAAGTGATATATTTTAGGAGGATTGGTCAAAGAACAAAATTACCCAAGCAGCAAAAAAGCGGAAAAAAAATATTCCTGATTCCGAATGACAATGTCAATCTTTATCATCATTTGCAGCTTTATACACTAGATACGAAGAAAATATTTTCAAAATTGAAAGGGGGTCTAACGAGTGCTAAGGATTTATCAATCAACAAGTAAATATTTAGAAAAAACTTAGTTTTTAAATGTTGATATTTCAGTGTTATATATTTTAATGTAATAAAATAAATAAATAACCAAATGTTTTCTCTAAAAAAACCAGAGAGCCGGAGCTAACTTCGACCGCGCCGAAGTTTTTATACCCTTGCATGTTTATTTTGTTAAAACGGCCTAAAATCTAACCGTAAAGAAATAACGAAATTATTGTTCTAAATCTCTGTTTATCAACTTTTGGATCTTTTGGGATCTATATGATATAGTCGCCCGATCTTGATCAAATATAACACAACAACAGATATAAACTGACAAATGTTTAATTTTAAAGAAATCGCATAAAAAGTAACAGTTATTCATAAAAGTCACGGTTTTTGACCGACCGTTCCTATGGGAGCTATATAATCACCCAATCCAGATCAAATTTGGCACAGTTGTTTATAAGTGTAATAAACTCACCAATATCAAGAAAACAGCTCAGAAAATAACTTGAGTTATTGAGAAAAGTGGAGGAGCTTAAGGATATTATAATGGTCCCAACCGGCTGAATCCGAGATATTCAAACTGTGCAGTAAATGCAAAATTTCAGCTCTGTAGCTCTTACGGTCTAGGAGGAAATCGCGTAGATCCAGAAGGACGGACGGACATGGCTATATGAACTCGTCTCGTATATATAATTTATATGGTCGGAGATGCTTCCTAGTATGCGTTCCACACTTCTGACCAACATTTATATACCCTTTTGGAAAGGAAATAATTACATTATACACGCGTTTAGAGATGACGCACATGAGACATCCGACACCATCAGACCCATACTGAGTGTCTCCTCCCAGGGCATTGTAACAGTGGACAGTGTTTGAGAAAAGCAGCATTTTCGTTTTCCACCATTTTAGACGCCATCACAATTAGTATATAAGGCTTCGCCTTAAACAATTAACCGTTCGTTCCGTTTTTGGTGTTTATCTAGATTTCGACCTTTTGGAAGTTAATCACAACTGGATTTTAGCCTGCTTGAGGTCAATAAATCTAACATAGGCGGCCGTGCCGTTTGCTTTGTTACGTAAGATTAATGGATCAGCGGTGAATGTTTAAAATTGAGGTGTAATACATGTGTTTCTTCAAAGTCAATATATAATTTCAAACTGGCGAACGCTACTGGAACTTCTTTTCTTGTGCCTGTTCTCGACGAAGTCTGCTTTTCAACTCTCTTTCGGCTTCTGACCCAGAAGACAACAACTCTTCGTTCTCAGCCACATACCGCCAAAGCCTTATATAGTCAACGCTCGTAGTTGTCATCATTGGACATTCGCCATTGGTTTTTTACATCATACCGGCCTTTACGCTTAGTTTTGATTACTTTATAGGTTTCCAAAAAGTGACTTCCCAATTTACGGACCGCTACAAACAGCGTTCTCTTTATAGGCACCATATCGACAACTTGAAAAATAGTTTCTATCGTGATCCCGCTTGTAAGTTGCCTACGTTTTCTCTATATTAATTGTAGCCTCTTGTCGTAGCTTTTGCCGCTCATCGTTAAATTGATTTACTTGTTAAATATATCCAGGAATCGTTTGTCTATATTAAGCATTTTGGTTCCAAAAAGGACTTCAAAGGGTTGACATTTTAGTTGATGAATGCATCGTTGAGTTAATGGCCTTTTTGTACCATTTCGTGGTCACCTATATAATATAAAAAACAGGATACAACGGTTAACCCGTTCGATTGGGCCATCACCCCTTGCTACTCCTGTGGTTGACAGTACATGCTCTACATCATTGGATTAAAGGAATTATTTAAAAGCGTTTGATGTGCAAATAATGACGAAATTTGTTTAACGTTATATATGCTGACTTGACTTTGAGAATGTTTTTTTACTCCAAAAATAGATCGAATGCAAATTGTTGTCCAATAGCTAAAGTAAAGCATCCGTGTGCACCTCGGTTAGTGCCTCGTAACCCAATACCCAAATCATTAAATACAAAGAGCTCAACTTGTAACACTCTGTAGCAAGTATAAAAAAAGCAATGAGGTGTCACAGGACACCCGGGTAGAGCGAAGATCTCTAGGAATTCGTCGAGTAAAATTCGACAACTTCAATACTTTAAATTTCACGCTAATTTTAGTTTTTGAATGCCAATGTTCTTTCAATTTCGCAATTGCAACTGATAAAATTTGTCATTATTAGCTTTTAAATTGAAAAATTGAAAAAAAAAACTAAATTTTTCAAAATCATAATTTTTAAATTCTGAAAATTTCAATTTCCCGAAAATTTCGTTCACAATGTAGAAAAATTCAAAACTTTGCAATTCCAATAAAAGTGGTCCTTGTCAACTTTCACACGTAAATCAATTAAAATTTGGAAGATTTGAATTTTTTCCCAATTTTTCTTTTGAAAATTTTAAAAATTCCAAATTTTATATCAGAATCAATACAATTGAATTAGTGATTAGAGATTAGTGCTTGTCAACTTACAGATTTTAAAAAATCAAAATTTTGAAAAATTCTGAAAGATCAAATTTTGCGCCCAGTTCAGTTTTTAAATACCAATTTTAGTCGGATTTTGCAATTGAAATTTATAAAATCTGTCATTATTAGCTCTTATATTTTTAACCAGAGGGCCGGGGCTAACTTCGACCGCGTCAAAGTTTGTATACCCTTGCAACTTTTTTGGTAACTCTTTCCTTATCTATTAGCCATCAATGGCTAATGTTTGCAAAATAATGGCCTACAATCATAGGAAATAACCAAGATATTGATCATAGTCACTGTTTTCCACCGATCGTTCCTATGGGAGCTATATGATATAGTCACCCGAACTTTATCGAATTCGGCACAGTCATTAACAGATATTTCAAACTAACAAATGTTTAATTTGAAAGCAATCGCGGTAAAAGTAACGAAGTTATTTACAAAAGTCACTGTTTTCAACCGATCGTTCCTATGGGAGCTATATGATATAGTCACCCGAACTTTATCGAATTCGGCACAGTCATTAACAGATATTTCAAACTAACAAATGTTTAATTTGAAAGCAATCGCGGTAAAAGTAACGAAGTTATTTACAAAAGTCACTGTTTTCAACCGATCGTTCCTATGGGAGCTATATGATATAGTCACCCGATCTTTATCAAATTCGGCACAGTCATTAACAGATATATTAATTTAAGAAATGTTCAATTTGAAAGCAATCGCGTTAAAAGTAACGAAGTAATTTACAAAAGTCACTGTTTTCGACCGATCGTTCCTATGGGAGCTATATGATATAGTCGCCCGATCTTAATCAAATTTGGCACAGTCATTAACAGATATATTAATCTAACAAATGTTTAATTTGAAAGCAATCGCGGTAAAAGTAACGAAGTTATTTACAAAAGTCACTGTTTTCGACCGATCGTGCCCATGGGAGCTATATGACATAGTCACCCGATCTTGATCAAATTTGGCACAGTAGTTTATAGGCGTAATAATCTCTCTAATATTAAGTTTCACGATAATAGCGCAGAATATAACGAAGTTATTGAGAAAAGTCACTGTTCGTGACTTTGGGGCTTGTATGGGAGCTATATGATATAGTGGTCCGATCCGGCTGAGTCCGAGATATATAACCCCTGCAGTATATACAAGCGTATGTGCAAAATTTCAGCTCTGTAGCTCTTACAGTCTAGGAGGAGTTTGCGTTGATCCAGACGGACGGACGGACGGACATGGCTATTTGAACTCGCCTCGTCATGCTGATCAAGAATATATGTATATATATTCTTCGGCTATGCCGAAGTTTTTATACCCTTGTAGTCCTTGGCAATAACATTTGACTTTTTGAAATTTCTTTCCCTGCAACTCAATTCATCAATACACCAACAAAACATTTTTACTCTTTTTACTACAATTTTTCATTCTTCTTCCATCTTTCCCTAAGCAAAGCACGGCACGCATACACATACAAATCATGTAGCGTTGCGTCTGTGTGTGTATGCATGTACTTTGTTGATGACGTATGACGTAGTAAGCAACAAGCATCGCTGACGGCAGCGATTGAACCGATCTTTATTGACTGTAACTTGTGTTCTATTTATCCGATCAGATTTTGGAATTTGAGTTTTAATATCTAATACTATCATCGCAGTTAATTTCATGGGAATAGTACAATTATAGTGGTCCGATCCTGACAATACTTTACTTTATACTTTATGGCTGAGTAAAACGCATACGCACCGACGGACAACTCCGCTTCTCATGCTGATCAAGAATATAAATGCTTTATGCGGTCGGTACGTCTCCTTCTGTGCGTTTCAGTTTAATATAATACCCTCTGCAAGGGTATAAAAAACTCCATTCGAGGTCAATCTTCAAAAAGACAC